>NW_026000185.1:3584776-3668814 GCF_001458135.2 Marmota marmota marmota | reverse complement strand
CCCCCCCTTTCACCTCATTATTTTGTCCTTTCAACAAATTTATCTGAAACTCATCTCAGGTAGGGCTGGAGAGATTCATGGCACTCCACTCTCATTAAGGTTCATTCTGTTTGCATGCACTTTCACTCATTACGATCTCATTAGCATAATTAAGGGTACAGGATGAGGGGAGCAGCACAGTTTAGTCTCCACTTAAAGCTTGGCTCGACTTGGTCAAATTTTAACAATATTCTTAGTTCACTGTCTTGTGGTTTGAGAGATGATAATAATAATACAGAAACTTCCTCTTCTTGGATTCCATGGCTTCTCCAAACACCTTGCTCTTTGACATACAGCTCTACAGTATACTAAGTTAGCATATTTCAACTCTATTATCTAAGTATATACTAGAAATGCACCGGACCACCTTTAACTACACAATGATATCTATGCGCACCCTCTAGCCAAATGGCTATTATATGTTATTTACTTAGCCTAATGTATTTCCCTCCTCAAATACAAGAGATGTCCCCCTCTGATCATTACATCTGGAGCTGGCCAACTGTTTAATATCATTATTTGAGTAATTCAAGGAAATTATTTTCCACCCAGAGTCAGAGTTGTGTTGAATGTCGTCAAGTGGAAGAACGTTAGCATTTCATTTTTTAATACAAAGATGATCACCCGCAACCCAGTTCCATTATTCATGGCGCTCTCCCGTCTGTTCCTCTCTTGCATTTGAGAAGTGCCAGTTCTTTGGGCAGGGATTCATTCCGTTTCCCCATCTCTGGGAAGAAGGGACAGTGGAAAGAACAAGACCCAGCACTCGGGGGAGTTTTATAAGCATCCCCAGCTGTGAAGGCAAGAGGGAACATCTTTTACGCAGTGAAGGGAGTAGGAAACGCGGGGTCTCACTTTTAAAAAGAGAACCCAAAATTCTCTCTAAGGAGGCAGAATAAAATTGCCGTTGTAAGACTGGGAAGATGTTGCTAATGGGAATATGCTGAATGGTACCACTAATTAAATAAGGCACTTTGGAATTAATTGACAGCCTGCACTTAAGAATATAATTGCATATTAATCAAGCATTGGTAGACAAAACTTCATGCTATTTATTATGTGAGGAGGAAACTTTTTTCCTGATATTTCAAAGCCAGGGATTCAACTTTGTTCCTTAATTCATCTCCAGAAATGAATCTACTGTATTTGTGAGTGGGGAGCCCAAGTGAATAAATAAGCAGGAGTTTCCGAGGGGAACGACACAGTGGGATTTATCTTGAAAAGAGCAATTGCAGACATATGTCATATGTCATTACCGGAGAGTTGGCGACAGTGTTATTCATTATTTGGTTTCAGAGTGTTCTAAATTAGAGGAATGGATTATTGGAAGTGGATGATTTCCCCAGATTGCTACTTAATAGTGACTAAGGGGTCCACATTACTCATATTTGCAAAGAAAATGGTGCTATGCCCAGCAGTGGTTGACTGAAATGAAATGTGAGGCCCACTGGGTATCGTCTTGAGATGCCGCCTAATTGTGTGCCTCTTGCTTAGCATAAATGTCCTGGGGTCTCGAAGGTTGGGGTGCTGGCAGCAACCGCGACTGGAGAGGGAGGTTTTCTCGGCTACTTACCTCTTCGTTTCCTCCTGCTTCCTTGATGCCACCTCTGCACACAGACGTAATTACTTTACCAACTAAAAATAAGTTTCCCCGGTTGCCCGGCTCCTTTACTGGGGACTGCTTACCTTCCCCGCGTTCTGAAACCATCCTCACCTGTTCTGAGAGGCTAGGATTGCCCTGAGTGAGCAGCACTCACTTATTCCTTGGAGCCCCCACTGGGTGTCAGAGCTCCTGCCAGACACTGCCTCTGGACTGATGAGCAAGCCACAGCCCCGCGTTCCGGGGCTATCAGTCTCCTGGGGACAGAAGCACAGAGTAAGGTGCGCCTGCGGGGTCTCCTGCTCCTGTCCTCAGGGATCTGCTCCTGCTGACTTTCCAACCAGCTGCGCTGCAGTGACACTGGCCTCTTTTCTGGTGGCAGGGTGACGGTTTCCCGTTCTGGGTCTTTGCACCTGCCCTCTGTTCCTACGGCTGTTTCTTGCTCAACCTTCAAGACTTCTAAGAGGGCCCCTCCCTGCCGCCCAGGCTGGAGCGGTCCCCTGCCCGATGCTCCCTGCCAGTCACCCAGTGCTGCCCTGGCCACGTTTATCAGCCTGTCCTACCCAGGGTGCTACCTCCGAGCGGCCGTCTCTCCTGGGTCTCTCCTCTTCTCCTTTGGTCTTACCACCAGCATCTGGGATCGAGCGGGTGCTTGGTGGACGTTTGTGGTAACTGGTCACAGCCTCCAGGGGATGGAAGGAAAACACCAGGAGTTATGGGATAGCCTAATGGGAAGACCTCCTTAGATGAAGGGCTCAGACAAGGCCTCCGTGAAGACGGAACGTGGAAAGTGATGGGTAGGAAAGACCTGGGGGGGAGGGCAACTCAGGCAGGTGCCAGCAGGTCCAGCTGGAGGAGGGAGCTGTGTGGCTAGCTGGTGACTGGGCAGAGGAGCTCCGTGAGTGAGAGAGCGCGCCATGTAGGGGGGCAGGAGCCATGAGCCAGGACAATGTGGGAGCACTTTGGGACGCCATTGGAAGAGCTCACAGATTGGGAGGAGCCATTAAAGAGTTTAGCAAGATCTCTGGGGCTTTCATGAGAAGACCTGTTTGGGAGGGTAAGAGTAGGCACCAGGGCATTCCCTGCAGAGATCCAGGTGCTCGGGGACCCGGGTGGATTGACTCATGAACAGGGAGGAGCAGGAGGAGGCAATTTATTTTTCAGAGAATCCGTGCTGAAACCTGGAGGTTTTTGTTTGGGATTGCAAGGCCAGAGGAGGCAGAAGGTCGCCCCTTATTATTAAAACTCATGATAAAGTCATCCTGAGTGGTACCTGAAGTCAGGCATCCTCTTCCCTCATCTTATGACTGATAGCAAGACCCAGATGCATGGGGCTCAGGTCACCTGACTCCAAAGTCGAGATGTTAGGATTTTTTTGTGTGTGTGTGTGTGTGTGTGTGGTGTGTGTGTCTGTGTGTGTGGTGTGTGTGTGTCTGTGACTTAGTCTATCTGGAAATCAAAAGTTCATTTTGATGAGTGAACTCCAAGATCCTGACACAGTGAGCACAGTGGTCCATGCTCCACACACACTATTGTTACAAGGGATCCTGTTCTGTACCTTCCCTAAGGTTCAAAGTCCATGGTATCGACATAGACCCTTCAGTGTTTTCTTCTGTGTAATCATGACGGGAAAAGAGGACAGGGCTCAGACGAATTAGAGGTTAGCTTCAGTACCAGACAAAGTCACCATCTCAATGGCTTTCTGCAGTTCAAGTTTTTATCTTACCTGTAGCTCCAGATGGGTATCCTGAAGCACAGGGAGCCCTCCTGCATGATGTGAGGCAGGGTCCCAGGCTCCTTCCACCTGAGGTTTTTGCCAGGTAATTGCCAGGGACAGGGAAGACCTCAAGGGTCATGCCACAGGAGCAGCCCCTCCACTCACATTTCATGGACCAGAACGCAGTCACCTGGCCACCCCCCGACTGCAAAGGGAGCCAGGAGATACAGTCCCCAGAGGAGAAGAAAACTGCTGGTGAACAGAGAGCCAGGCTTTGCCACAGAGCATCCTCCAAAGACACGGGAGATAACCACAAATTCCTTTCCTCCAATTGATGATATTTAATGGCTGAACTAGTTCACACACTACTGTGTATTTTAGGATGTTAGGCATTTTTTTCTCTCATTATTTTTGGAAAAAAAAAAGAAGTTGTTTGGCAGTTCTAACTTCCCACGGGGGCTCCTTAGAATCTGTTTTATAAACAATGGGATAGTTTAGGCTTTTCAGCTTTGCGGTTGAATTAAGCTACAGAAAGCAAGCAGGCTTTGAAGTGGGGAACCAAAACACACAATAACACAGGAAACTAGAAACCCCTTAAGGGTTTAACCTTGTTGTGTCACACCTTCCAACAAACCCCTGACTTGTTTGGGGGATTCTGTTAGTGCTTCCTAGGGATGTCTTGATTTCTGCCTCACTTCAAACCCTCCTTCCACCGGAGTTAGCCTCTAGATGAGAACAGAGTGGCACCTTAAAAGTAGATCCTCTTTTAAGACGTGACTTAAGGGAGGTCTCTTGTGTGAAGCTCTGGCAGACTATGTCACCCCCTTTCTGGACATGGTGGGCCGCGTCTCTCTTGAGTCCCTAATGTATCCTGTATAGACTGCGGTATCTCCCTTAGAGATTCCGATGTTAAGGCACCACGTAGAAGGCACGGGTGGTTTCATTATGCAGAACTCTCCTGTTTGCAGGACACCATCTCTGTCATTAGCCGGACAACATGTGGAGGGTAGGGATACCTTTCCCATGCCTTCTCCAAATCTGCATGGTCAGGCAGAGAGTCTGTTGTGCATTAGCCCTTCATGATGACAGAAGGATGGAAAGATGAGTAGCAGGATGGGCAGGTGACCGTGCAGCTCTGCTCAGAGGATCACACCTACCTACAGTTCTTGTAGAGTAAGCCCAAGTCAGTGAAAAGGGCATTTGTCCATGACATCATCTGTGGGTGAGCCTCAGCCAAAGCAGTGCTGAGATTAGAATTCCCTAGTTTGCATATGGTTCCTTTCAAGCTCTTCAGGAAAGTTGATTTTCTGAGTTTAAATAACTATAAGATCAGATGAGGTGGCACTGGGTAGCAGAGACACTGTAGAGCTCAGTCTTCTAACAGTCCACTGAGCCTCGGTCATGCAGCTGTGCTGCTGGTCTCCTCTGTGCGCAGGCTCAGGATCCAGGCTGCTTCCGTTTTGAGGCTGCGTGACTGGGGCTGAACCTACCAGGGAAGCAGAAGGCTTATCTTGGGTTTTTCTGCTACAGCGTGACTTCCACTTACGTCCATGGGCTGAAGCTAATCCCCTGGCCTCAGTCAACTGCCAATGACCAAGCAAGACAGGAGAAATAGACATGGATGAGCTCTAGCAGCGTCTACTAAGATATCCATGCCTTCCGTGATACTGATTAACTAGGAGGCACCGTAACAAATGTGATGCTGGGCACCAGACTCGGACCCACACTGGGCCTGAGCTATAGTGGGAATGATTCGCATGATCATAGTAAGGTTCTCAGTCTCGCTAAGCCTCATTTGCCTCATTGAAAATGGAGAATAATAATAGCTTTAATTGAATAGCATGTTGATCACTGAACCTGGGCATTATGTGAGTTCAGTAAATATCTGTTATCTCTAAATGCTCATTAATACTTAAAGAATTATTATTACAATACTGTTATTAGAAATAACAGTGTAAGACATTTGCCCTGCATGCGCACGTATGCTCATTAAGAGACACACAAGTGTACGAACTCAACAAGGTGTATCAGAAGACTCCACTCAAAATTTCCCAGATGCCCTAAACAAACTCTGAATGAAATCTGCACTGGGGTCCGATGTCCTCATCAAGTGTTCCTTATTGAGAACCATTAGAGGCCTGGACCTTATTATTATTATTATTTTTTAAGAAAGAAAAAAGGGTGGAGTTATCCCTGGTTTTCCGCAGTTTCCACAGTCTGGAAACAACCACTGGGTGCCATTGCTAATGCCTTTGGCTCCATCTTGGTGGAAAGGCTGAGCAGCTTCTGAGATGTGCTGCTGCCCAAACATCCGCAGACTCAATAAACGCCCTGGAATTTAACATGCATCTGCCGAAGAGCTCTGGGCACAAATAGGTTTCTTTTATTATGGACAGAAAGGCCAAGTGAAATTTTAATCAGACAGACAAGGAAGGTGTCTGAGAACACGGAAATGCCAGTCCTGCTGGTGTATTCACAGTATTGAACCTGGCTTTTGGGGGCCTTTGTGGCTATTTCAATTAGCTGTGAGACGCATAGCCTGTGTGTTTTTTTTTTTTTTTTGTAAATTCTTCTCTTTTTAATTAAGCTCCTGTTCATCGGGATATTAGAAGGCACATGAGTCTTCTTGTAATACACTGACGATTGAAGAGAAAATTAAACCGTTGAAACATTTGGATTTTGAAAGGACACAGCTGTCCTAAGCCCCACGCTGACATTTAAAATTGACACACTCTTCTTCCTGAATATTTTCAGCATCTTCTTCCTTCCATCCCAGTCTCTAGATTTCATGGCCTTCAAACTGCAATATCACGTATGCGTGCTTTAACGTGTGGCAAGCCTGATCTCTCTCTCTCTCTGTCCCTCTATCTCTCTTACCATAATGTGGTATTGGGTATAAACAAAAGAATGTCAGGAACAAGGATGGACATTGGGAAGCCTACGCAAACTAAATCCCATGCACCTATTGCCCGACTCAAAAATTAAAGCGTTTATCACTGTTGTTGAAAGGACCGGTTTGCTCCTTGGTGAGTTTATTTTAGAAAACCACCAAGCACCGTTTTGCCAATTAAGGATCATCAAAGCACCCCAAATCAATGGAAATGCCAGAATAAAAAGAGGTCTTTCTTTCTTTAATCTGAAGCTTTGTCAGTCTGTGAGTCAGATGCAAGACATGGAAAGGTATTCCTAGAATCCAGAAGGCCACTTCAGGGAGCGAGGGACTGGGGCTCCCTTTCATCCTTCTTCACCGGCTCCTGCTTGGGTGGATTCCTGCCTTCACTCCTTCGTACAATATGGAACACGATTGAAGTCTTCTTTCAACTGCTGTTCACATGATGCTTGAATATTTGTAACCTCCCCAAATGTGTGTGCTGAAATCCTAACCCCCAAAGTCAGGGCTTTAGGAGGGGGTGGGCTTCTGGAAAGTGATCAGTTCATGGAACAGAACCCCCATGAATAGGGTCAACTGCCTTAAAAAGGTGGCTCAGGAGACCCCCTCATCCTTTCTATCATGGGAGGTGGAGTGAGGAAGTTGCCCACACCAGACACTCCAATGTGTCACCACCTTGAACTCGAACTTCACAGTTTTCAGAACGGGGAGAAATACATCTTTATTGTTAACAAGTCACTCAGTCTACGGTATCTTGTTCTAGCAACCCAAACTGTGATGATGATGATGTGCGTTTACAACCCTGACCCTGACACCGGGGTTCTCTTGAGAGTTCCTGGTGCAACACGTGTGTGTACTCACACTGAAAGGGCCAAAAGGCAAATACAAGGTGTTTTAATTGACATCCTGTTTTCCACATTAAAAAAAAAATAGTTTTGTTTGCTTGAAGGCAAGACCCTCACGGAATCTTGGTGGAACTGCAGAGTCAGTGATTCTGTAGTCCTTGATGATTTTCTGAACCGTCTAACCTCGGGCTAATGAGGCAGGTCTTACCACAGGCCGCCTCTCGGCAAGCTGTCCACCCACAGTTCACAGTTCCACAGCTAATTTGACTCTCGAAACTCTCACTAAGGCTTTTGGTTTCTGCTGACTCTTGACTAGTCAGGAGCACCCTCTGGGGGACGTGGGGGAGGGAGCGTTGGGGCACATGCACCCTCCGAGGAGAGGGAGGCATCCCACCCGGGCTGATGTGGGGAAGCAGAGCAGCATTCCCTGGCCTGGCCCCTGAGGCCGTTGTCTTAGAGTAGACTGGTTAGTGTCAGAAGTCACCCTTGAGGGTTCGCCTTTGGAGAGCCTCAGCCAGGAAGTACCTCCTTCAGCCGTCGTTCCTGGAGCATCGCTTTTTAAGAGAACAAAAACATCTACCTCTCTTCATTACATTGCTCTGATCAGAGAAGCAATGCCTGCCCATCTTTGAAAAGGCAAATGCCTCCTTCTTACACACACAAAACTATTTCTTCCTTAATCCAACCACTTAGAAGTTGGTCAGTGTTGGGGGCAACTTTGCTGACCTTGTCTGTGTATTTACAAATGCAGGTGTGTGTGTGTGTGTGTGTGTGTGTGTGTGTGTGTGTGTTTAGAAAAAATGAGATCCGGCTTTTCTGTTTCTCCCCTTTCAACTTGAGGGATATCGCAGGCATCCGTCTGTGGTGCTATGCTATGTGTGACCCGTATTGTCCATGTCAGGCTCTGCTGCGTTCAGGGGCGTGGCCTTGCTGGAATTCATTTTACAGTCCCCCGATGATGGGCATTTAGGTTGTTCCTCATTGTTTTTCCTAAATACCTGGGAATTCACTCTAAGCATGAGAGATTTTCTGCTGGAGTGGACATCTCTGGAGTTTAAGCAACGGGTGGGAAAGTTCTTGGCTTCTTCTGAGCCCTTTGTTAAGTTGGGCAGAAGCCTCAAGTGAGGGAAGGAAGGAAGTTGCCCAGTGTGGTCACAGTTGGTCTCACAGAGCAAGGAGTGCCTAAGAAAGGGAAGGAAAAACAGATTCTGTCACTGTTCTGTGGCCTGCTCTTGGCTTTAGAGACTGAAGTTAATGCAGTGGATTTGGGAATGTGCTCTTGACAATCCTGGCCCGTGTTGAATAAAGAAAGAAGCAGGGCTTGATCCCAGTTGAAAGCTCTTCGGACCGTCTGTCCCCTCCTTTTGTTCATCGGGCCTCAGATTTTCCTTCAGGAAATCACCAAAGCGCTCACTCGCCTCATGCAAGTGGAGAGGCGCACCCAAGTCATGATGCCCGCAGCTCCCTGTGACCACAGCACATGTCACTCTGTCTGAACGCTCTGTGGCAACCTGCCCAGTACACTCTCCCTCCCTGCCCCTGCCTAACCACCATCACCTCTCCCCTGGTCAGCTGTTCTCTCTTTCTTCTATCCTTGCCCAGACCCTCCATTTCCCCCATGGCTTCTAGAGGAATCCTCTTAAATCTTATAGTTCATCAGAGCGCTCTTTTGCTGACAAGCCTTCCGTGGTTTCTAATTCTACTTGCGGAAAAAAAAAAAATCAGAGCTTTTATTGCAATTTCCCAGGGCCTCCTTCTCCAAGATGGCCCCTTGCACCTGCTCCGCTGGCCCACACCCTGATTGTGCTGCTCTGTTGTCAGGTTCTTGAACAGGCAGAGCTGTCTCGTGCTTCACAGACTTTCTTCCCATCGGGCACTGGGTTATCTAAGTTCCTGTTGTGCATGGCTGTTTCTCGTTGCTCCTGTCTCATTGTGAACATCTCAAAGAGGCACCCCTGTCCCCTCCCATGGAGCTCCTTCCTCAGGTGTAGTTGATGCTAGGCCACGTTTGTGTCCCGTAGCATACACATCGCAATTTGTAATGTGTGCCCTTCCATATTCTTTCCCACAAAGATGCCAGCTCCATGAAAGTCAGGTCCATGTTTTCATGTTTATATCACACTTATCACCCAGCCCCGTGCCTACCTCATGGTGGCTGCCCAGTGAGTGCTTATTGAATAGAAAGGTAAAGAAAGGAATATCATGTGCATCTTCTTGAGTCTCTGTGGATCTTTACCTCCTTTTAGGTGAATAGGCACCGTGATCCTCAATTCCCTACCCATCGGCAAATGTGCAGCTCTCACAGATCTTGGCTCATTAGTCAACAAAGGGTGATCCCCAGCACCGGGGTGTTGCCAAAACCCAGTACTTCTCTGATATCTGCGTGGATAGTGGGGAGCAAGACCGTGTATGTTCCATAAGACGACACCTGGATCGTAATCAGGGAGAGAAAAATAAGAGCGCAGCAAATGGAACATAAACTGTGTAGCGGACCAGACAGGGGAAGGGCCATGGGAGCTGTTCTGAGAGCTGCTGGGATGGAAGATTGGAGCCACGGCGTGGAAATGCTCAGAGACCTTTGCCCCTATGAATCATGTATTGGGGGAGCCCTTGAGCATCTACAGACGTCAAATAACCAATAAAATTTCATGAATGGTAATGCTCGCCAGTATCCAGGAGAATAAGGCTGACCTTACAACATGATCGGCTAACAAAATTAGGTCATTTGTCTTTGATAGGAGATGGCCACTTCCTTTATTTATTCATTTGTAAGCAGCTTCTTTAATAAGCCCGTGTGATCTCGGATGGCAGGCTCATAAGTTCTAGTAAAGCCTAGAAGAAAATTACAGAAGGAAAGACTACTTCTGAATTACCCCAGATGAAAAGAGGTGGTGGCTAACCCTTGCAAGAGATGTAATCTCCCCATGTCTATGGGGCAAACCAGTTTCCTTTTTTTTTTTTTTTTTTAACTGTGTTCCTGTGGGATAAAGAAGGAGGTCTCAATCAAAAGCAGCAAATACTTCATTCCTATCTCTCTTGGGGTTGAGGGTCTCTGTCCTTCCTCAACTACCCCCATTTGAATGGCTCACACACCCCGTTTTTCAGCTAAACATGGTACCTCCAGCTCCAAACTTCTGGGATCACAATATGGACCCTCCTACCACTTAACAACCTTTCACGGAATGACCCTTTCTCTGAGTCAACTGGGCATTGGTGTCCTGGGCTCCATATATTTGGACAGCTCTGCTTCATGCTGTGGATCCAGCTGGATCTGGCGGATCAAAACCGTGGGTGAGGCTCCACAGTGTTTGTTCTGGGGTCCAGCCTGGGCTCAGCAGCCATCTGGATGTGCCTCTGTTCCACCCTCATCTTCATGCCCCTAGGGAGACACAAGAGCTGGCACCATAGCACTATGGCCTCTCTTTTATGGACCAAAGCAAGCCATGTGACTAATGACAAAGTCAAGGTGCAGGGAAGAGAGTCCACTGCCAAGAGGCTGGGAAATCACATGGCAAAGGGCATAAACCCAGGTGGCGAAGAATTCAGTCCACCTCACCTGACCACAGCAGTGACTGTGGGCATTAGAAACCCCCTCACACTGTGAATGCCCAAATGTCTGTATTTGTTTTAACACCACCACGCATTGCTTAGTAATTAAATGAAACCTAATAATATTATCATGCTAGGGAAAGAATGCAGAGACTGAATGACTCCTGCCAAGACTTCCTAACACCAGAGGAGCATCTGACCCTCGCTTTCTGCTGGAGTGACCTGGCAAGTGGCTGGCACTGGAAAACTGGGGAGTCAATGAACATTCAGAGAGAGACTCGGCTCCCAGCTGCAGCTGGTTTGACCATGTGGGAAAGCGGGCCCATGTAGCCAGACCTAATTTGTCCATGGATGTCTGGCACCTGCATTTTAGTTGCAAATTTTTCAGTCTTTAAATGTTAGTCACTAATACAAAATTTTACAAAAACACTTTACATGCCAAACAAAACACTTCTGTTGACCATGCATGGCCAGCAGGTGCCAGGATGCCAGCCCAGTGTAGGCTGAAGTCATTGTGTGCTGTTTTCAACACTATTGGTGGAATCTAAGTGAATGGTTGGAGAGTTGGATGGATGGATGGATGGGTTGGTGGATGGATGCATGGATGGATGAATGGATGGATGGATTAGTGGATGGATGGATGTAGGTAGGTATGGACTGATGGTTGGAGAATGGAAAGGGAGAAAGATTGAACAAATCACGTGTGGAAAGAAGAGAGAAAGCTCGCTATCTAGCCCCCACTGTGTCATAGCATGTGACAAGTAATGATGCGCAGCAGAGGTGCTCTGCATTTGGGGCTCAAACATAAGACTACTGACTCAGGGAAGGAAGGTGCCTGTTAAGGAAGGGCAACCTGTATGTTTCTGTGTGTGAAGGAGGAACAGAGAACAGTAGGATCGAAAAGCAGAGGTCCCTATCCTAGGTGACACCACCCTGCCCCAGCGTACTTTACTGCTGGTTGGCTGTCTGGCTTTCAGACAATTTTTAGGTATCACCCATTCTTGGCCAGTCTTGAGCCCTGTGCACCTGCCCATTTAGGGGCAAACTCAACAGACGTTCCCAGGATTTCATGAGACCCCTCTAGATTCCCTTTTCTGATTCCTATATAACCATCGCCAGAGGGTGAATGGAGGGTGCTGAGCAGCTTGATGGAAATTTTCCGAATTTGGAGGCAAACAACCTTTGCATATCACCTGATGAGTTATTTTCTGGGGTTCCTAAGTGTCAGACCAGCAGCACTCTCTCACTGGCAGGAACTCTGTGCATTGTCAAGAGGAATGGATTCTGACAAGAGGGGGCAAATAATGTCCTCCTGCTTTACCTACAGGGGAAACTCCTCTCCATCAGGATCAACTGTCTAAACCCCATGCATCCCTGAAACCTGGTTCAGGTGCGTCTCCTCCAGGAAGCCACACTGATTCCCTCCACTGGCTTTTCTCTGCTGTTGGCTCCTTGTTTTGGTTCCTGTCCTGTCCTCTATCTTGCATTTTAACTACGTGTGTGTGTGTGTGTGTCCCCAAATGAAAAGGAATGCACTTTGGGTTAGAAACCTGGGGGATTTATCTTTGAGTCTTGCATTTACTGTTGATTGTAGTTGATTTTATCAAGAGTGACAGGTGACGTACTGTTTTCTCTAACATATAAAAAATATCCACCTTTTGCCTCCTCTATTCACATCCACCATCTAAACCGAGTTGCTAGAAATGGATCCTGACACAGTTAGCTTCTCGATGGCCACGTGAGATTCTAAGTCACCTCAGCCCGGTGTCCTGTTCCTCGCCCTTCCATCTCTCATCAACTGTTGTTACTTGAGTTCTTACTCCATGCCAAGGTGGATCCTGAGGATGTCTTCAAACGAAACAGAACCGTTTCCCGTTCTTGGGCTTCGAGTGTAGTGTGAAGCTTTAAAACACAAGCAAATAATCATGTACCTAAAAATAGTAGCAGTTGTGATGAAGGAATAAAGCAAGGTGTTCCCCAGAGGAAAATAAAGGGGGAGGCCAGGGGGTGGGAGAGAGACCCACTTGGGTACAGTGTCCCGGGAGGGCTTCCTTAAGGAGGAGATGGGTGAGTGACAAAGGGTGGCAAAGAGCAGGCTATGAGGAAGGGGACGGGGAGCTGCGAGCTGCTAGCCAAGGGGACTGTGCGCAGCCACTCCCTACGGGAGACTCCCACACACAAGTGGAGAAGAGGTGGACGAGGCAGGGCGAGGCCCCCAGGGCCAGACCAACACCAGGGGAGGCGCTTCACTTCCAGAGGCGTCTCCACAGACCTGAGGAAGCCAATCTTCCTCCTAGTTCCTCCTAGGAGGCGATTCATCCTGCCTTGTTCCCACCTTTCCCTCATTCTGACTGTCGTTATAATCAGTTGTACACAGATAAAAGTCCATTTTTTGGCTAAAATTAAAAAGAACACCATCCCAAAATGCTGGTAAGGATCGTTCATATACTACAAATAGTGTAAAATAGCACAGTGATTCTGAAAAATATGATTCCATGCAACTACACTGTGACTTGGCCCTTACATTCTTAGACATTTATCTCAGGAAAATGAAAATATGTCCACACAAAACTCTGTTAAGGAATTTTTCATTACACAGCCTTATGTATAATAATCGAAGACCAAAACAACCCCAGTGTGATTCAGTGGGTGAATGGTTAAGCAAACTGTGGTACGTCTATAACCTGGAATACTACTAAGCATTAAGAAAGAATAAACTATGGAGGTACACAGCTTGATGAAACTTCAGGGATTATGGTGAGACAAAAACCAGTCCCTAAGAGTTACACATGATGAAACTCCATGTATATAATCTCCTCTAAGTGGAAAAGTAGCAGAAATAGAGAAGAGATGAGTGATTCCCAGGGGTCCGGAGGGAAGAGCGTAGAGTGGAGTTCGGATGTGGTTATCGAAGGGATTCTTGAACTGACAGACTGTTGTGCAACTTGACTCTGTCCAGCTCACTGTGCTGGCTGTGATTCCTTCCTGAAGTTTTGCTAGATCTGACCACTGAGGCCATTAGGTTAGGTATATATCAGATCTCCCTTTATTGTTTCTTACAACTACACGTGAATCTACAATTAAGTCAAAATAAAACGTTGGATTTAAAAAGTCCTTTCATATAACAAGTTAGAGTTTTTAGAGAGTTTTAAAATACTTATTAGCCTATTAAATGTTTGATTCATCTGTCACTTCCCTCTACAGATCGTAAGGGCTTTTACTTCTTGAATTGTTTCTTAATTATCCTCAGGTCCTTCCCCTCAGTGAGCCTCCTGCTGTCCTGGAAAGAATAAAGCCCTGGGGCGGGGAACATGAGCAGGAGAGCAGAGCTGTACCAGGCCAGCAGCTGGGGCAGACCCATGCCTGATCTGGGAAAGACGGGGACTCACAGGCCAAGGGGCCAGCCGAGGTGCGCCGTCTCCACCGAACCCTTCCCTGAGCATTCTGTGAAGAAGGGCTTGGAGGCAGACATGGGTGGAAGGACGGTGTGCTTGTGTTCCAAGAGGGGAACCCCCTCCCCTTTTCCTCTCCTTTTTGGGGGGAAGGACAGCATTTGGGGGAGGTAGTGTTTTAGGGACATATGGCTCCTACAACCAAGTGTCCTAGAGTCAGTGGCTTCAAACAATGAAAGTTTATTCTCCTGCAGTTCTGTTGGCCAGAAGTCTGAAGTTATTGTCACTGGGCTGAAATCAAGAGGTGAGCAGGGCGAGTCTCTCTTTTCGTGTTTGTTGGCTGCCTTTGGCAGGGGGCATGGCGGCTGCCTGACCGCCCTCTCTTCTTCTGTGGTCCCATTGTCTCCTCTTCTGTGTCTCTGCCTCTCAAATAAGGACACTTGAGATTGTGGAGGTCCTTCTGAATAATCCAGGGTAATCCACAATGTCATGAATTTTAATCACATCACAAGGAAACGTCTTCCTTATATCATTTATAGGATGAAGGCCTCTCTTTGGGTGCCGTTGTTCAGGCTGCATTTTAAGTGTGAGGATAGCCTTCAAGAGGGAACAGTTCTTTTTTTCTAGGAAATTAACTGTTCAGGTGACCTACATGCTGGGAACTGGCTGTCCTGGTTCAGTGCATGTTGAGAATCAGCTGTCCAGGTGAGGTGAATCCTGGGAACTAGCCTGTCCAGAAGGGCTTCTGGATCTAGCTTTTCAGGCAAGTGCATGCTGGGAACCCGCTGTGCAGGAGAGGTGCATGCTGGGAGCCAGCTGTGTGGCAGAGGGGCATACTGGGAGCTAACTGTCCAGAAGTGCTGTCTGGGAGCTCAGGTGAAGTGCATGCTGGGAACCAGCTGTGCAGGAGAGGGGTACGCTGGAGACTGTTGATCAGCATCATGACACCACACGAGAAGATGGTCCTTCTTGCGAGCTATCCCACTGGTGGAACTGGAACAACTGGACCCAGCTGCTTTGTTGCCAAGCAACCCAAGGTAAGCCTGCAGTGCCGGCCCTCGGACAACTTTCCATTTTTCCACATCCGTTGCTTAATGATTGTGTGAACTTGGGGAAAATGCTGAACTTCCCTGAACCTCAGTTCCTTCTGTCATGAAAAGGAAACAGCACTGGTATTGAACTCTTAGGGCTTTTGCGAGCACTAATTACCATTCATGTAAAGTTCATAGTAAAGGCCATAGAAGTGTTGGCTGTGATTATAGTATTGTTGGTGCTGATGTTGCTGCCATGGCGATGATGGTGGAGGTAGTGATGACGTCACTGCATGCTGTAGCACACCTTAAACGCATACAACTGAATTTCAGTCCAGAGGGGGACAGTGACTGATGATCCTTTCTGCTACCTTGCCGCCAGCCATCAGGCCTTCTTCTTTGAAAGTCGGGCTGTCCTAATGGTGGTTGTTGCTCACAGAGTGGTATCTGCAGACAGTCCCGACCTCCTTGAGAATCTGGCAGTGGGCATGCTTTCAGGATTTGGGTTATGAACAGTTGAGGGATGTCAGCAAATGGGTTCCTGCTTCTTTGCACTCTATGAAGCAGTTAGGTGGAATTAATTTTCATGGCCAATAGCGAATGCTATCTGTTTGCATGGAGGCAAATTTGTGAACTTGTGGCAATTTATCGCCCTGGTAGGATTTGTTTACCAGTAGACGGCATCCTCAGGATAATGTGTCTCACTGTGCACAGAGAGAAGCTGCTCCCTGACCTCACTTGAAGAAGCCTCCGTGGGGTAATTTCCTCCCAGCAGATGACTGACATTACAATGTAGTGACAAATGATCAGTGTGGTAAATGGTTAATGCAGCCAGGGCCGGGATCCATATGATTTATGCAAATAATTAGCTCTTCCCGGGTAGCGGCCTGCGTGTCGAGGTAACTTTTATTTTTTCAGACAGTCATCTCTGTAATGAGCTATTAGTCTGCAGGCCAGAAAGAAAGAAAGGGAGAAGGAAGGAAAGACCTCGGGCAGTTAAGTCTCCGTTCTTTCCAGAAATCCTCATTTATTTAAAGCCAAATGTGATAATGTTTTCTCTTACAAAATTCCATTCTGTGAATTGTAAAACCAACTCAAAATATGAGGGTCTGACTTTTATTTGTTTCGGTAATGGTTTCTGGGGTTTAGATGGAGCATGCGTTTCATCTATTCGTCTTCGCTGGGTACCACTGACATAAAGAAGCGCATGTACCATTAGCTCCATTTTCTAGTTAGGGAATGTAAGGAAGGATGGAGAATCAATATGCCTGTATTAGGCAGGAGACTTTGGGTACAAAAGAGACAAATCGTGTAGAGGAAATGGGCTAATTATCGAGAGGCTTATGTAAGAAATTCACAGAATAAATACGAGAAAATATGGGCATCCAAATTGGAAATCCAAGGGCATAGCCACGAGGTTAGGACTTCCTCTCACCTTTTTCTGACTCGGGTAACCAGTTTCTCCCAGTCACCGAGAACTCCTGAATCTCACAGCCCACCTGGCTACTCCTGAGAGAACCGACTTTCTCCTTGTTGTGGTTCAGACATGGCAGTGGGATGGACGGGGGCTGTGGTCACTGAGACGGGAGCCCCATGCCAATGCCAGGCTCCTCTGTGGTGGCCGAGGAGCCAGCACCACCTAAGAACAAGACTGCTCTGCTGGGGGGTAGGGAGCAGCTCCCAAGAGGAGAGAGGAATGATCCCCAAAGAAGTGGAGCACACAGCCAGGACACAACAGCTTCCAACCCTAGACAGGAAGCTGCAAGAGGGAGGACAAGGGTGACCCGCCTTGCTGGGCATGCCGTCCCTGGCACCTGACCCAGGCTTCCTCCTGTGGGTGCTCAAGTTCTAGTGGGTGGGTCTGAGAAAGCCAAGCCAATGAAGGCGTTACAGCAAGTCATCACGCGCCCCCAAAGAGAGAGCGCACAGGATCTTTCTAACTCTGGGGAGAGAGCTCCGTGATAGAGAACTAGATCCACTCCATAGATTATGCTTAGAGTCGCCTCATGGATCAGCCTCCGGGAATTCTGTCCTCTCCTTTTAGAGTACTTTGGATGATCACCAAATCCCCCCACCTTTCCTTCCACAAATACGCTTGGGCGGCCAGATTCTGGGCCAGCCACCAGAAACGTGAAATGGTCATGGCCGCCTTGTCCTGGTCAGACCTTCTCCGTAGCTGTTCTGTCATTAAGTACGACAATGTAGGGGTGTTATTATTCCAAGTTTACATTATTTTGAAGCCACCTCTGAATTTGGAGTCACTGGGTTTGGTGATTCTTGGACTATGTCTCCTTGAGGCCCTGCTGAGGTCCGGATTTGGGGAGAAACCCGGAACTTGCTAAGGAGACAGCAGAGTCTCTCCTGAGCCAATGCCCTTTTTTACCCTGCTTATGAAGATTATGACTGTCCCTTAAAAACATCTAATGGGCTAAGGCAGGAAAATGCCCCCTTGAGAATGTTCTTGGAGGTTCCATTCCTTCAGACCAGGGGCTTCACAAAGACAAGAGGTCAAAGGTACACTGTCACCTCTTGGGCAGGGATTCCTGTAGATTCCTGGACACCTCGAGAGAGTGGGTGCTGTTATGGGTTCCATTAACAAGTAAAAGATTATCCCACTGACATCTGACCATGGGGCAGTCTTAATGATCCACTTTCCAAAACCCACCACTCACAGCTCGAGGGAGACGTGTATAACATTTTGCACTTGAAGCGTTTGATTCACAATCCATTAATTGACAGACACTTTCATCTGTCCATTTGGATAATATGAATTTCCCTTAAGGAAAAAAAAAAAAAAGAAAGAAAATAGATGGTAGATATTCTCTAGAGCTACTTTTTAATAGATCATTGCAAACCGTGATCAGCCCTGTGACTTTGTTGGCTGGTTGTCTTTTTGTTTGTTTTGTGAGGCAGCTGCTTCAAGAACCTTGACGCAAATCCCTGCGCAGTGATTTGTATGTAGTCAGGAATTCTGTGAGTTTTGGAAAGGGCTTGCGGTTCTCGCTGATTTGGGGCTCTGGGTGCTGATATGTAAAGCGTGTGAATAGACCTCTCAGTCCCCACATATGTTAGGAACTTATTAGGAAGAAATCAACACCTTCGTTCGAGAACCATTTGTAAAGACGTATTGGTAGCATCTAAATAATCCCATTATTTTGAGTCAAAGAACCCTTCCTCAGGAGCCTGGGAGACAGAAAGGCCATGTGTGGCCACGGAAAGAGTTAAGCCATTTTTCTATTTACATGGTTTATTTCACAAGTGTCTGACTCATTGGGCATAACCAGCCCAGTTAAATTACAAAATTACTATTTGGTCCCTTTTTTATTGACTACAATTCAAGGCTGCTTCAAGCCTCCCAAATTTAATCCCCCTAGCTCTTTGCCAAGAACATTACCTTTTATTTCCAGTGTTAAACTGTGTAAGATACCCCCAAGGCTACATGGAAACTCACTCTCTGTGATAGCAGCTAACGGAGTGTGGCGATTGTTCATGATCTCCCATTCTCCTGTAAATTGCGAGAGGCAGGGGGAGCAGCCGAATGAGAATTTTGTTCAGTCAGCGCTTTCTCGCCCCGGCTCTAGCCCAAGCAGTGCCTGTTGTGATAATTAATTATAGTGTGTTTGTAGCTCTTCATTCCGAGTTACCATTTAGCAACCTGTCAAAGCCTCAGCTAATGAGCCTATCCCATGGAATTCGATGCATTTATTCGATTTTATTTTTAAGCATCAAGGCAATACTGGTGTTTCTTGGGTCAGAGGCAGTGAAGGGGAGGTTCTAAACCAGTTCATAGGAAATAAGAGGGTTTTTTTCCCACCATTCACGCATGTTCCTACCCAGACTGACCCACTTACGGCATCCCATTGACTTTTGGGTGACAAACCAGAAATTGAAGTAACCCGTTGTCCTGGTGATTACAACTTAAGAGTTGACGGACAGAGCAGCTGGCTCCTAATTGTGAACGGTGGCAGGGGGCCTTGCGTCTGGATTAGGGTTTCCATCTCAGAAACAGGTAAAAGTAGGTCCTTGTGGTCCTTCTGGTTGTCACTGTGTTGTATCTGTTCTTCCTTCATTCTGGATGGTGGCTTTGTGGCAGCTCTGTAGTTTCCAGACAAGAAGGACCCAGGCAGAACCCATGCTGGCAGCCGCATCCACGCAGCAGCATGCTTCTCCTGCGGATCAGCCAAATTAGGGAGCTTCCCGAGGGTGACTCTTCCAACCTATGAGACTAAGAACTCTCCCCTGAGAAAAGGAGCGGTGGTCCTGTGGAACACTGTGTCGGAATATGGGTGTTCACCTGGACCTTGTGGAGCGATGTCCACCAGAACCATAGCATCTTTATCATATTCTGAGTGGAATGGTTTAGAGAAATCAGAAATGACAACAGTGGCGTTTGCCTTTGGTGGGAAGGAGTGAAATCCTCAACTTGACACGCGGAATTCCAACTAGTAGCTGCTTCTGAATCCCAGCTCTACCTCATGTTGTGTGACAGGTGACTACTGCATTTCTAGAGGAAGATTGTTTTCCTGTCGATCAAAAGGAGGTTCAAAACACCTTCACATATTGTAATTTAGCTGGTCAGGTCACAATGATGTGCACACATTTCTGTAGAGAACAGAAACTAGGTTGGAAGAGGGAAACAGATGGTTCTTCCTTAATAGTGCTGGTGGTTTGCTCTTGAAAAATAAGAAATAATTCCTTGATCTAGTAGAACATGATATTGGTTCCTTTTTATTTTTTTTAATTATATATGACAGTGGAATGTATTACAAATCTTATTACACAAATAGAGCACAATTTTTCATATCTGGTTGTATACAAAGTATATTCACACCAATTTGTGTCTTTATACATGTACTTTGGATAATTATGTCCATGACATTCCACCATCATTAATAACTCCCTGCCCCCTCCCTTCCCCTCCCACCCCTCTGCTCTATCTAGAGTTTATCTATTCCTCCCATGCTCCCCCTTCCTACCCCACTATGAATCAGCCTCCTTATATCAGGGAAAACATTCGGCATTTGATTTTGGGGGATTGGCTAACTTCACTTAGCATTATCTTCTCTAACTCCATCCATTTACCTGCAAATGCCATGATTTTATTCTTTTTTACTGTTGAATAATATGCCATTGTGAATATTGCTATATTTTTTTAATCCATTCATCTATTGAAGGGCATCTAGGTTGGTTCCACATTTAACTATTGCGAATTGTGCTGCTATAAACACTGATGTGGCTGTGTCTCTGTAGGATACTGTTTTTAAGTCCTTTGTATAGACTGAGGAGAGGGATAGCTGGGTCAAATGGTGGTTCCATTCCCAATTTTCTAAGAATTCTGCTTTCCATATTGGCTGTACCAATTTGCATTCCCAACAGCAATGTATGAGTGTACCTTTTTCCCCACATCCTTGCCAACACTTATTGTTGTTTGTCTTCTTAATAGCTGCCATTCTGACTGGAGTGAGATGAAATCGTAGAGTAGTTTTGATTGCATTTCTCTAATTGCTAGCGATGATGAACATTTTTTTTCACATATTTGTTGATTGATTTTATATATATATATATATATATATATATATATATATATATATATATCATCTTCTGAGAAATGTGTGTTCAGGTTTTTGGCCCATTTATTGATTTTTTTTTGGTGCTTAGCTTTTTGAGTTCTTTATATACCCTAGAGATTATTGCTCTATTTGATGTGTGAGGGGTAAAGATTTGCTCCCAAGATGTAGGCTCTCTATTCACCTCACAGATTGTTTCTTTTGCTGAGAAGAAACCTTTTAGTTTGAGTCCATCCCATTTATTGATTCTTGATTTTAATTCTGTGCCAAAGGAATCTTATTAAGGAAGTTGGGAATCAACGAAAGAAGTGAAAGATCTATATAATGAAAATTACAGAACCCTAAATAAAAAAATCAAAGAAGACCTTAGAAGATGGAAAGATCTACCTTGCTCCTGGATAGGCAGAATTAATATTATCAAAATGAACATACTACCAAAAGCACTATACAAGTTTAATGCAATTCTGATCAAAATCCCAATGACACTCCTCATAGAAATAGAAAAAGCAATCATGAAATTTATCTGGAAAAATAAGAGACCCAGAATAGCTAAAGCAATCTTTAGCAGGAAGAGTGAAGCAGGTGGCATCACTATACCAGACCTTAAACTATACTACAGAGCAATATTAACAAAAATGGCATGGTATTGGCACCAAAACAGACTGGTAGACCAATGGTACAGAATAGAGGACACAGAGACTAACCCACAAAATTATATTAGACAAAGGCACCAAAAACATGCATTGGAGAAAAGACAGTCTCTTTAACAATGGTACTGGGATCATTGGAAATCTATCTGCAACAAAATGAAATTAAACCCCTATCTCTCACCCTGCACAAAACTGTGTCTAATAGAAGGAAAAAGTAAGCCCTAATCTCCATCATGTGGAATCGATTCTTCATACAAATGCCACCTCTTGAGTAGTAATTCTCACCTCATCCATTGACCTTATCTGCTCTTGTAATAACAAAGAACCAAAGAGCCCTTGCATAATTCCTGCTCCCTTGCTCAGATAGACAAGGCAACATGTGTTCTGATCCTTTACTCCATGTTTAGGGTTTACAAAAACTCCGAGGTCTTAATTCCTTTTATTCTTTGGTTCTCTGCTCACCCCCAAACATGATGGTGACTAGGATAGCTGCTCACTCCCATTCAGGGGCGGCCACCTCCCTGCCAATACACCTGCAAATGTCCCGGATGTATGAGCTTTTTGTGCTGCCTGTATATATCTGAGCTGAGCTGAGCCAAGCTTTGTTCAGAAGGCTGCAGAGGACTCAGTGGAACTCTCTCTGTGGTGTTGGTACTTTACCTCCGTGCGGGAGGGGTGTCATTTGCGGCCACTCATTATTGCACCAGTCTCATTCAAAGTTTGTTCCTCCGCTGCAGTATCAGCAAAATGAGGACGTCTTCCAGCCCTGACCTTTGACAATGGCAGGCGTGTTAACGTGAAGTTATTTCAGTCCTCCAAAAGGCATTGACACAAGTATTTTTCTCCTGCCATTCTTGTTTCTTTATAGATTCTTACTTTTGAGCATTCAGACCTTGCTTTTCTTTCTGTTAGAGGAATGCAGTGGTGAGAAGTGTTATTGATGAGGGCTGATTAAGCAAATTAATGAATTGAGACAGCTGAATAGTAAGTGAGAAGAATCAGAGGAGTGGAATTGGTATTTGCTCATCGACTGTGAAGTGGAGTTTAAACCGCAAGGTTACCTGAAGGAACTGGCTATGTTGCCGAGGGAAGTGAAAAGAGTTTTAGAATTGCGAATGTTTTTTTTTTCCCCCCAAAGAATAGTCATGTGCCAGCTATTCGCTGCTTTCCTGGTAGATATTTCCCTTGCCTCATTTTCTGAGCCATCTGCAAGACCTGAAACGAATTCATTTCACTAAGTATGTCTTGAACGTCCACTGTATCCCAGACACGATGCTGGGCGCTTAAGGATACTGGCAGATGCCCTGTTACTGAAGAGTTGAGGGTCTTTTGCTGGGAATGCTCAATGTTCAACTCTGAAAAATATTTATTATTTCACATTTTCGGGTCATAGAGACTCAGCAGTACTACACTTTGGCAAGAGTGTGCATGCACTGAGAGCTCTAACATGCTCCTTATAGAGTGTCTGTTGGCACCAGGGCTGCAGAGATCAACTGAGAAACATCCTAGGGAGTTCAAGGGACAGATACCTTTGTCCCAGATTTCTAAATATGTGCGTAAAGGAGACCCATATAAGAAAGTTCATTTACCATTAAAGCAAAACATTGGAAAAAGCAACACTCAACTAAATTAACCTTAATTTCCCACCGATAATGGAAATAGAGGATAAATTGTAGCCAAATTCTAGAATTTAGAATGCCACACTGTAGCTAAAGTAAACAGATCCCTAAGTGTGAGCATCGACAAATCTCAAAACCAAAACTTTGAACAACAGCAAGAAGTCATTGGAAGGAAGAAACGTACAGCAGGACATCATTTGTGTAGTGTTCTGAATAAGGAAAATACTATATAGAGATAGAGGTAGTGCGATTCTCTAAGGGCATATGCATATATGGAAAATGAGAGCAATGCCTTGCAATGATGAATACCAAGTTCAGCCATGTGTGCACCTCTGCTGGGGAGTAGGGAGTGGGCTGCAGTCAGGGAGAGCAACTGAGAAAGATTCAATTATATTTATTATATTTTGTGTTGCATGCTGCGGGGCAGACGTATGGCATTTGCTGTAGCATCCTCTGCATTTTTTATGTGTCTAAAGACTGGCAGGAGAGAGGAAGTGCATCTCAGAAGCTCTGCCAACAGTGTTGTGTGAGTGTGCACAGGTGGAATGTGTGTGTGTGTGCACCCCCCAGTGTGCTAAGTTTTTTGAGGATCAGATAGCTTTTTTATTTTTTTCCAGATGACCATACTCGAATCACTTTCAGGTCTTCAAAAGGGCTTTGTACGAAAGCAGGGCCCACTGCCAGGCCCCTATCTCAGCAAGGTTGTTCAGGCAATGAGGGGAGGGAGGCAGCATCCTCGGCCCACAAGACAGAAGCTGGCCAAGTCAAGCGGGTCCCCAATGGCTTTGATCAATGTAAACCCTAATTGCAAGGCATGGCTCTCTCTTCCAAAAGGAATGATTTTCTCCCCCACTCAATTACCAGGATAATTGCTTCAACTCTCAGTGTTCTTTGAACTGGGCAGGTTCACCATTAGCATCGAGGGCTCTCGTTTCAGGTGAAGTTGCTCCTTTCACCGAGCAGCCCCTCTATGGGGCTTTCTGGTGCAGTTTTACAGACCTGGCCAGCACCTTCCTGTCTTTCAGGGCATGTGAGGAGGTCAGATTTGTTTTGGAAGGTCCTAGTGTCTTTCAGATGTACAGCTGCTGGAAAACATACGTTGCCCGTCCCTCGTTTCTCGCCAGTGTCCCTTATTTATTTATTTTGGTCTAGCAGGCAGTTTCCCTCTGCCCAGAAATGTCATTAGCATTAACAAGTGTTCTCCCCCCCAGCCCTGGCAGGGGGTCTGCAAAGGGAACTGGCTTGGGATGTGCCGTGGGGAAGGTGCGGGTCAAACACCAGCCGCCTTGGCCATCGTGGAGTGTGGGGGCAACCGCAGTGAGCTTGGGTCAGCACCAATGGGAGTAAGCAGGGAAGGCTACTCTTGATGAGAACATGTCACTGGACTGCAGGGCCGACTTAGGAAAGATGAACACCCTGCAACAACAAGAGGGTTTTATATTTAATTTTAGGTTGACCAAGGGCTCACTGTGGGGCCTGTTGAGGGCCATACAATTAAATTGAGGACTGGCTGCTACTCTGGAGCTCCACTGGGCCTAAGAATCCCCAGGAGATCTTGCGAGTAGGCAGACCCATGTGCTGCGTCCAGGGACTGACACTCAACAGGTGGGGAGTGCCCGGTCTGGGTCCATCAGTGTGCCACGTCACAGGAGGTGCCACCAGTGCTGGGTCACGGAAGGGCGTTTGGAAAGCAAAACTCCGGAGGAGGTGAGTAACATGAAGGAAGAGAGTCAAATAAAGCGCCCTGTCCTTCGATGCTGGGGGAGTTGCAATAGCAGAATCTTTAGTGATATTTCAGAAACGTCAGAGAAGGAGCAGCCATCTCCACTTTGCCCTGGGAAACCAACAGGAAGGGGTTGACCTTGACCTGGACCTTGAAGATTGAAAAGATTTCCACGCAGAAAAGGGGGGTTGTGGAGCCCTTCTAGGGGGTGGGGACATTATTCTGTGGTGGGAGCAGTGGAAGAATTTTTTTTGAAAAGATTATTTGAGGGAAAGTGTCTGGAGGGACACCAGTTAGCAGAGGACCCAGCGTCCGGGTGGAGAGAAGGAGGGCTAGCCTGAGTTTGGTGTTGGAGTGGAGGGACTGGCCAGAGACATCAGCCGGAATGCAGGACCCTCAAGTGAGGAGGCAAACTGTGTTCTGGATGTAGATAAGAGACAGTGGCCAGGAACCAGCGGTCACGATGACGTGGTGGTGATGATGCGTGGGTAATGGAGAACGTGGTCTGACACACCGCAAAGACCCAATGGCTGAAATCTCCACGTTCATGGCCAATGTCTGGAAGAGTAAGACCCATAAACAACAGAAGGAGGGATGTAAGCCGTGCCATCAGCTTCCTGGGTTCACAGAGGCGCCTTACAGGCAGAGCACACAGAGGCACAGTCTGGGGACCTACTGACCTGGTCGTGTAATGTCATTATCTAGATGTCCCTGCTCCTGGATGCCTTTTTTGTCTTCAGTGTCAAGCAGTCAGGATGTCTCTGAGTACCAAGATCCTGGTTTTTAAAAAAGGACCCTAGGCACAAATTGGATGTTGGCGCCTCTCCCCGCCAAACACAAATAAAGCCCTCTAAGGAGGAAGGGCGTCAGGAGGGAGAACCCCAGGAGGGTGGGTGAGAGGGGCCTGGTCCCGTGACCCGCACAGACCACCTTCTCTACTGGTGTCTCGGGGGCTTCCTTAACAGTCACCAGTCCTTTCCTGTCTGTTCCCTTAGCTCCGTGCTCTTCTTCCTGCTCTTGAACCATCCTCACAAATCCTGCCATCTTCCTGTCACTCTTCCTCCTGACCAAAATTCCTAATTAGCCCACCCAGGAAAAAGCCACAACCTCTTTAGGGTTCCAAGCAAATAAACGGAGGAGCTACAGACAAACCAGGATTCTCTGCAGCAGGAAGAGGAGGGGTCGCTTCCGGGAGGTTGTTTTTATGATTCTTGTTCTGTTCCATAAGTAATTCGTCATTTTTCTTCTTAAATCGTTAGATCCCAAGATGTTTTTTTCCCCCAAAAGCATACCTCTTCCACTTTGAGACATATTCAAAAATAAGAAACTACAGACCACTCTTTATTCTTTAGTTATCCTGTACAGTAATTTCAAGAAGCTATTTCAATAATAATAATAAATGCATATAATGATATAAAAATGTATAATATAAGGAGGCGATTGTTATATTTCCACAGGTTCCGACGTTTTACAAAATCACCAACAGTTCAGAAAAGAAATGGCATCATCATGCCCAAAAGAATAGAAAGGACTATCTCTGACTAAGAGAAACTAAAATCCAGTTTAAAAATTTAGGTTAGGTTTTACAGTTCTTCAATCTCTTCTTTTGATCATGGACTATAATATCCATCATCCCAGGAGGCGTGGGTCAAAGGAAGGGCATCTGGGGATGAGCGATCTAATTCATGCATCTTGTTTTGTTCATGATGGAAAATTCCAAACTGGCTTTTAAAACCTTTGGATAATGCATGGAATCCTGAGGAAGAGCTTACTTCCTGGAATATTTTGCTCTGTGGGACCTAGCCTTTTAAAGTTTGTCTTTCTTCTGAGGTGCATTTGAGACAGTAAATAGAGACATTCAGCACTGAGCTCTTTTTCTCCCTACCAGTTTCTCTTTAACTGAAGTTCTTCAAATGGAAGCCCCTCAAAACAAGAGGGAGGGTGGTCAGTTAACCATCTCCCTCAACCTCACAGTTAATGTTGTGGTGGGTGGGCTCCAAAGTACTCAACCACTTAAATGACATGTGACCATGGTAGATAGCATGAAAATTACAGAAAAAAAAAAAAAAACACAAAGAAAAGTCATTTCTGATTCAACCATTGTTTAGTTCATACCCTTTTGATCTTTTCTTTATAGCCATAAATACCCTGGCACATAAATATTTTTGACATTTATTTGGTTCATGGTTAGTGATTTGCTGCTAGCTTTAGGAATGGTACCTGGATTGGGAGAGGCAGTTTACATTATCCTGTGATAATATTTTGTGATCTGGTATTTCTTAATCAAGATATTATGGACTGAGATTTCTTACTCTTCTTCATGTTATATAATGACAGCACAGTAGTCTCTCTACCCTGTAATTAATAAGATCATCTAACTTCCCAAAGTTGGCCTGTCATTTATGATTTTGTCAACCTGTCACCAAAGGATTTGTGTGTTGTATACTCTTTTGCTTTATTTGTGAGCAATAGGAGATGGCAATTGTGTGCCAGAATTTTGCAAGCACAATTAAGTTCTGTCTTTGTTGAGGGCAGTCCTATTTCTTTCTGACAGATCTCTTGCCTTCTAAGTAACTTAGTGTTAGCACGTTACATGAAAAAGCTAAACCATTGTGTTCTCTCCCGGTAATGTCTAAATCAGGCAAAGAATGCATTGAAAAAACAATCAGGAAAGAAAGAAGGCACAACGCTGGCTAGAATAGCATCTTTGGATAAGTACGCAAAGAAGATTAGAATGGAAGATGGAAAGCGATCGTTTTGTATGAAACAATTCAACCCTCTTCTTTCCCAAGTTCATTCCCCATAGAATATGCATCTTTCTTTATATTAAAAAGGGCTTTGCTCACCTTCTCTCGGTTGGTCCCTTATTATTTCAGTCTGTTCCCATGACTTTTTAATGTTCACAAAATGTAAACGACTTTTCTGCCACTTTCCATTTTTGTGCTCGGGGTGACTGATAGAGTTTCAAACTATGATTTTCACGACCAGAAGGTAGTGGAAAGCCATTGGTGGGTCAGGCATGGAGTGGGGATTCAAACTTGATCCATCATTTCCATGTCTGTCAAAAGCTCACAGTTTTCTTAGATTGTGATTTGTGCCTGGTCCTTGCCACACTGAACATGAAGACAAGGAAACCGGCCTGTAAGGATCATTTGTTTCATGAAAGTATCCAAAGAACATGCTGCTTCAGAACACCCTCTAGTTAGAGTCTGTATTCTCTAGTCTTGAAGAACAATGTTCAGTGTTTTGCTGTGGCTATGAAGTTGCATTTAAGAAACACATCCTCACCAGAAGGATCCCATCCAATGGGAATTCCCCATGAAGCAATGGGGTTTTGGCTTGAAAATGCCCTGGGTGCAGGTGTTTTGTGAATTGTCATTAAGACTAATACTTCCTGAAGAAAGTCTAGGAAGCAGTTTATCATAAGAAGAGATGGTGAAGCAGGGGGTCCCCATAGGATAAGAGCCAGTGAGTGTGAGGGACACTGCAACCTGAGACCCTCTGATAGATTTTGATATGTTTTAGTGACACTGTCCAGGGCAAGATAAGAGAATAAGATGCAAGCTGACTCTTCATCTTTAGGGGTTTCTGATTTTTTTTTTTCTTTTAGACATTTATTTTACGTCATGTTTGATCATGAGAAGCTGGGGTTAAACAGGAAGTGAGCAGAAGAGCACATTTGCCTGCATCTGTGTCCTCTTGTTATGGACTGGACCTTTGCATCTCCCCACCATGTGCACACTGAAGCCCGCGACCACATTGCACTGATATTTGGAGGCAGGGTCTATGGGAAATGATTAGGTTTAGATGAGATCATGAAGGTGGTGCTTCTCGGAGGGTTTAGTATCCCTACAGGAAGTGGAAGACACGTAGGATCTCCTCTGCCCCGTGAGCACCCAGCAAAAAGGGGCCATCTGTGAACCAGGAAGTGGGCTCCCACCAAGACCCAACCCTGCCCGCCCCTGAGTCTTGGTCTTCCTACCTCCAGAACTGTGAGAATAAATGACTGTCATTTAGTCCATGAAGTTTGGTGAGAACATCCTGAAGTGACTAAGACACTTTTCATTAAAATGTAGGAGAGGATTGTGTTTCCTTGCCCTTGGGAAGCTGGGCTTGGCCACATGGCTGACTTTGTTTGACCAATGGAATTTGCAGGGATGATGTGAATCTCTGCTGGGGAGTAGGGAGTGGGCTGCAGTCAGGGAGAGCAACTGAGACAGATTCCATTATATTTATTATATTTTGTGTTGNGGGTCCTTGAGATGACACTTTTTGACTTACCTTGCCTTGGAGATTTGGAGGAATTAGTTGTCAATTCATGTCCCCGAGTGACCCAAGAAAGCCCAAACTCCAGCCAACTTGTAATGAGATATGATATGAGTAAGACAAGCTTCCAGTGTTACAAGCCACTGACTTTGAGGGCTGTTTATTCCAGCAGCATAGCCTGGCCCATACTGACTATTGTGTTTGCCCCCTGAGTGCATGATATCTCTTCTGCTTCCTGTGTACCCCCACATGCTCCATTCCTACTTGTCTTCATCACCAACATTTACTGATGACCTAAGCTATGCAAGGTGCTTGGTTTTAATAGTCCTCATAAGAACCCTACCAGGCAAATAGGATTGGTATCTTATCATTTGATGGATAAATGGAGTCATCTTGCCACCGGTCAAAATCTCATAATTAGTAGTGGGCAAAATCTTAAAAGGAAGAGTAAATGTGGCTCTTTCTGACTCTAAACCTATAGTCAACCCCTGGGCTGTTTTTCCTTCTTGCATTATGGAGATTTCATATTTCATAGAGGTGGATTTTTATATGAATGCCCTGATTTTTGAGTCCCTGTTTTTAAAGACAATGTCTTAATCTTCTTTTTTATATGACCCAATAGAGTTTATCATGAATTTCTATGTGGAAGGGAAACAAGAGAAAGGGAGAAGAAAAAATATAATCAGAATCCTTTAACATAATTCCCACTGCCTAATATTTTTATCCTTCTCAAAATAAATTCTAGAACATGCATTCGTCAAATTTGCAAAGCCATCTGAATCTTTAGAGGACATTTGAATGCTTAGAAATGGATGAAATTCTAAATAATACCAGCTTTGGGTCCAATTTCCAAGTGTTTAATTCTGAAGGGGTTTGAAGTCACAGTAGCTGAGTGCTTCACAGAATCAGAGGATGGGGAGGGAAAGCATTCAGAAGGGGCTACTTCCCCAAAACCATGAAAAGTAACCCAGAACCACGAGCTCCTTGTATTGTCTCAGTACCCAAGGGACTTCTGGCTAACATAGTATCTTATAGATGAAGGACAAAATTTTGATGCTGCAATATATAGGCCTTTCCCTGAATTACCACTGACCCACATCCCCAGCCTTTTTATTTTTTATTTGGAGACAGGGTCTCGCTAAGTTGCTTAGGGCTTCACTACGTTGCTGAGGCTGGCTTTGAACTCGCCATCCTCCTGCCTCAGCCTCCCGAGCTGCTGGGATCACAGGAGTGCTCCACTGCACCCAGCTCAAAAATTTTCAAATCCATAATTTACCAGTCTCCTTTCTTCTTGGATGGTGACAATGATGATGATGATGATGGTGGTGGTGGTGGTGGTGATGGTGACTTTTCTAGAAGGTTCTTCCACTGCCTTGTTCTCATGGAGTGCTGAGACAGGAGCTCAGTGTTTGGCCTGAAAATCATTGCTCTGTCTGAACCTGAGAGGTAGAGCACAGAGAGTGGCCATGTGGGAGTGGGGGTGGGGTGGGCCATGAAGAGCAAGAGTAGAACATTCCCTTCCACGTTTGCAAAGATCGGGGGCTTTTCCCTGGTCTGGAGGACTGAGGTTCAGCACTGCTAGGAAACAGAATTCTGATATTCCAAGATCCCCCCACTGGACTTTCAGGCCTCTCCCCTGCATTTTGACAGTTTCAGCTGGCTACAGCTGACTCCTGACACCTATACATATCTAAGGTTTTCGTTGACACAGGTCCACCTCGCTTTACAAGGAGGATTTAAGAGCTCCATGATAGTATTTGCTGTGAATAATTGCTTGTGGAGCATATTGAATCACCTTGCATAACTTTCGCAGGCTGGTTTTAATTTCAGGTTTGACTGTTATATTGTAGCTTTGCAAAGCAATAACAAAAAAAAATCATAATTTAGATTAGGAGAAACAAAACAAATGGTGATGGGAATATTACCATAACCGTAATTTTACAGCACAGTTTAATTATTTGGTTCAGTAATGTTCAATAATTATTTCAACACCAAAATCCCTCCCCACTCCAGCCCCTCAACAAACTCAACAACTGTTTCACCACCAGCAACTAATTTATAAGGCAATTTCAGAATCTTATGACTTCTTGTCTCTCAGAGATTTACAGTCACTAATAAAAGGCCCTAACTTCGAGAGGCATGAATTAAAAATCATTTATAAAGAGAGTAAAAATTCAGGATTTTTTTTTCCTTGTTCTCCCTCTATCCTGAGGGGTCGGTGCTCTTCTTGCCTTGGATGTGAGGGAGTGAGCCCAGAGCCTGGTGACTAATGATCGCTCATTAAACTTAGCCCAAGTGAATGGGTTGGCACGTGCAGTTAGAGGGGCAATCTCAGGTACCAATGGACCAGTCCAATTCCTCTTTCTCTTCACGTTCAAGAGGATGGTACTGGAGGAAGATTTTTCCTTTTCTCCTTGATAAATAACCCAACCAAAGCTTAATTCTCTCTGTCTGAAAATCACTTTCCTCCTCCATCACTTTCCCCCACAGCCCAATGATCAAGTCCAGGAAACTATGGCTACTGTGTCTTCTCTCTTCCCCATGCTCCTCCTGCTCCTCTGGCCTGAACCACTCTTTGCTCTTGCCTGGCCTCCTGTGACCACTCTCCACCTCTGGGCTCTGGCCTCCCCCGCTGCCCTTCTCTACTGTGACACCAGGCCAGACAGAAGGGTGATGACTGAGCCACCAAGTTGGTCCCAGGCCTTCTTGCTAAAATCCCTACCATCCAGTCTAGGATCCAGTCCACAGATGCTGTCAGTAGCCCTCCAGGCACAATCCTGCTTACACTCTTCTGTCCTAAACGCCATCTCATCCCACTTCCTCACTGTGCCTGCTTTGTGTGTGTGTGGGCACGTGTGAACACATGTGTGTGTGTTTCCCTCTGCAGCAGAGGTACCTCTAAAGCTACTTACTCATTAGTCACCTGGATCTATAAGATTGTGTTCCCCCCTCCTCCTGGGATCATCTTGGTAAAATATTCCTCTTAGAACTTTCCCAGCCCCTGTGGGTGCCCCATTGCAGCACCTGCTTTGCCTTAATCTGGTTCCGAACGTTGAACCAGATGGCAAACTCTGTGAGTGGCACCATGTTTATCTGAGGCACCGGTTTATGCTCAGCACCTAGCATGGTGACTAGCAGCACATAATAGGGACATGATATTTATTGAGTAAATAAATTGACCACTCTGATCACTGTGAGCCACTTGGGCTCATTTCTCTGCATTTCCTCTCTCCGCCTGCCCCCACCTACTTCTTTTGTAAGGCAACCTTTACCTATGTCTACAGCTCTCTTACCTATTAGCTTTAAGAAAATCTCATTTTGGAAAATAGTTAAAATATCTCCTTTCTCTAAGATTCCCTAAATTTTTTTTTGTTGTTGTTGGGGTGGCTAGTTCCTATTTATATTCAAATCTGTTTGAAGACTCTCTATAAGAACCACTGAATACCTAATTCATCCTCAGCTGCTTTGAATATTCCTGCAGCAGCATACAGTGGAGCAGACTGGTTACAGACTATTGCTGATAGCAAAACCATGATCCAGTGTGTGCTAGATCTAGAGATGTGTCTCCGAGCCAGAGTTCTTTGTCTTCGAGGAGTTAAAAGTGAGGAAAGAAATTGAGATTGAGTTGAATTGATTTCTCCCACCAAAATGGTTGAGTTCTGTTTGGGTCCTTAAAAGTGTTAACGGAATATGACGATTCAGAAGCTCTGTGTTCCATAAAAATAGCGCTATTAAAAAGAAAGCCATACTTCTCAGTAACCTCTGTGATACCCTGCTGTTTGACTTCTCTGGCTGCAGCTGGTTTTGAGCATAATGCCATTGATTTTGAGAGATTTCATAAAGATAATTAGATATACTGGAGTGAGTTCTATATTCTCAGCATTTCAAAGGCTATGCAAAGCCACCCAAACTTTTGAAGGATGTACCTGGCACATTTCTTCCTTAAGAAACTTTGATTTTTCTCTAGAAATCTATAGCAAGTCATCCTCCTGAAGCATGAAGAAACACTCAATCACGAGGAGTGAGAGCTGTTGCCTTCTCCTCACATATGTAAATAAATGTACGTTTAATTCACACCTCAGTTATCTCGGTCCCAAAGCATCACTCTTTTAACACCTTGGATTTCCTTATGTTGTAGGGGAAGAAAGAGTCCGACCATTAGGAACATGGTTATATTTTAATTTAGGTCCTTTGGTTATGTAAGCAGGATGCAATTAAACAAGAAGTGCTCACTATGACTACAGATTCCAAACAGGCTTTCAATTTATCACAGTTTTATGTGTTATCTTCTTCAATTGCATGAAGCTTCCTCAAGGCTATGACAGTGAATTATAGCTACATTCTTGTAATTATTTTCAGTTAAAAAAAGGAAAAAAGAAAAACTTTGCTTCATAAACTGTTGAGTTAAACACATTAAACTCCTAGTTTGCATTGGAATCGTGTGAGTGTTTACACCAGTGGGAAGATTCTCTTCATCCTTAGGTTTGGGTAAAGATGTCACCACTGTCACCATCACCACCATTTTTGTCATTACCATTTTTGTCATCGATGTCACCACCCTAAGCATCAACTATGTGCTCTATTTTGCTCACCCAACACAGCTCTGTCTCCTTCATTATCCCTGTTTTCCAGATGAGGAAACTGAGACTTTGAAATGTTAAGTAACTCCGGTAAACCAGCCGAGTTAGGAAGTGCAGTGTCTGAGGTGGAACGCAGCTGCCTGACTTCACAGCCCCTGCGTTCCTGAGCAGGACTCGAGAAAACAGGGAGGAGCCACGAGTTGATTGCAGGGAAGCCATGGAATTTTGAGATTGGAAGGACACAAATCTAGGTTGAAATCTCGTCACCAGGGGACACTTGGCCCTGAGCAAGTTTCTTATCACAGTCAGTCAGATGGGGCTACAATGCCGCACAGGACAGACTTCCAGGCACCTACTCTTGCGAGGCTGCTGTTGATGGTGATGACTTCACTATGGGTGACTGCATGCTGCTGTTCTAGATCCTTTAGCGTCTCTGAGTGACACAGCTCACCATGGAGCAGGGAAGTCCTTTGACCTCTCTGTCTAGGTGGTCTTTGAGGCACCAGTGATGTACATGGCAACTCCACGTGGCTCTCCAGAGCTGAGAGTCTCACGGTGTTTTGTGTCACCATGTCCTCAGCGTGTGTCAGTTCTGCGCTCAGCCTGCGGCTGTGGACTGTGTCCATGTCCCAGGCATTCTGTGACTTAGGTAAATGGTAGCTCCTCAGACCTTGCTGCTTTGCAGGACAGGAAGGTAGCATCCATCCACATCTGGGTGAAAATAATTTACAGCTAGAAGTGGTGACTCCTGAATGCCAGAGCTCCCTTTTCTAACTCCCAGCAAGAACCACCAGCACAATCCGTCCGGGCTCCTCACTTCCTGTCTCCCTCGGGGGTTATCATCCACCACGTATCTACCTCTCGGTGACCATATTCAAAGGACAACACCCGACTTGGTTCCTCTACCATTAAAGAGAAATAATATGAAAACCATTCAAGCCCTGAAAGGAGTCTATTCTCTATGCAGAGTAAATCAACTGAAATGAAGTCACTCTTCAGAAATCCAGGATGTCAAAGATGACCACATTCTTTATGGGCACTCTTTGACCCTCAGCAATACGGATTGTGCCTACCACATAGTAGGCACTGATTTAATAAATACTTGATAGCTAAAAAATAAATCATTTCTACCAAAACCAACAGACTGAGGAGACTTGGGTATCTGGGTGCATTTTGCTAAGACAAAATAAGAAAAGACTTGTGACACGTTTTTCTTTCTGAGACCACTTTTCCTGGGAAGGATCTTCTTTCTTTCTTTCTTTCTTTCTTTCTTTCTTTCTTTCTTTCTTTCTTTCTTTCTTTCTTTCTTTCTTTCTTTCTTTCTTTCTTTCTTTCTTTCTTTCTTTCTTTCTTTCTTTCTTTCTTTCTTTCTTTCTTTCTTTCTTTCTTTCTTTCTTTTTTAAAATTGTAGATGGACACAATATCTTTATTTTATTTATTTATTTTTATATGGTGCTGAGGATCAAAGCCACTGACTTACATGTGCTAGACAAGCGCTCTACCACTGAGCCCCAGCCCCAGCCCAGGATCTTATTTCTTAATCATGGCTGGTACCAAGAAGGTCATGATCTGCCATCTCATCCAGAAAGAGCCCTAGTCCCCCATCCCCCAGGCTTGCTGATGCTCTGTTTTGTTGTTGTTGTTGTTGTTGTTTTTAATGTGTACGTTGGCACAAAACATGAAAAAATTCGCTCTCCTAAAACTGAGCAAAAGATGGATTTGAGTGGTAAGAACAGGCTTGGCTTCATCCCTGAGCAAATACAGAAGTGCTTTCAGTCTACCAAGTACTGGGCACACTATTCCAACCTTTTTTGTTTTGTTTCCTCCCAAGTTTCTGAAATATTTATGGGAGAATAATTTGTAGAATAATGAATATAGCTTTCCAGTGGAGCAACAAATGCACACTGTATTTCTGCTATTGTTTCTTATTAAATATTCATATGTATATTTTGTGTTTGCGTCATAACTGGCCATTTACTGGTGCTTAACAGGCACAGAGTGTCCAGTTGAGGCAAAATAATACTGAACCATAAGTGAAGGCAAACAAATAAATGGATGGTATCTTATTTCTGCAGTGGTTACATTTTAAAAGTGCATTTCACATTTTTAATATAGTCCATATTTCATACATTCTGCCTGTCGATGTGTCCTCGGGAAAGATGGATGTGTAGACCCGAAGGTGTGCCTCTGCCGGGTTCTGTGTGTGCATCTGGCAGAGACAATCTTTGCTTCCCTTTAGCAGAACACAGAAACGTAATTTTCTAGTAACTGACATAAGTGTGTCGTCTTCCAATACGGACCACATTATAAAATCACAAAGACAGATGGAACCAGAGTTGTATGGAAGCTTGACTTCCACTTGATATCAGACCAAAAAAAAAAAAAATCTACTTACTGTAACCAGAAAGAAAAAGAGAGCATTTCAGCTCTTGGTGATTGGAATTGGGGACAACTTCCGAAGTCGCTGCAACAGAGTCTCATTTGTCTGAAGTTGTATCTGTGTCTTACATGTTCAGATTGCTTCAGAGTTCACAGGGCATTTCCACAAGCCCACAGTGATAGCATCAGAGGAAGGACTGTTATTATCTTTCTAGAGTGAGAAAAGCGAGGCTCAGAGAAATTTCCAACATGGTAAGAATGATCTCCTTAGGACTGAACTGGAGAAATTGCTTTCACATACACAATCACATTTTGGTTATATGAGTGTGAAAATAATTCATCCAATGTGTTCTTCCAATTCCGAAATACCCATTCAAGGAGAATGGGGTGGAGGGGTGGGCTCCAGACAGCACCTAAGCTAGTGCATTTAACATTTTTAGCTTCCAGATGTAGATGGAGCCTTGGTCAAGCAAGGAGCACATGGAGTTGAGGATCAAAGCCACTGACTTACATGTGCTAGGTGAGTGCTCTACCACGGAGCCCTGTAAGCGCTGTAGAAAGCTGTCAATCTGCATACACATCCAATGGATTTGAGATGCTTTTCTTTTATAGGAGGAGTAGAGGCAGAAAGATACCACTAGGGTCCATCACCAAGTGGTCTGCCTCTTCCTCCTGAAGGTCACCTCCTGAGCCTGCAGCTTGGCCACAAGACTCATTCTGGCCAGTGAGCTACAAATAGAAGTGACCAGGGCTGGGACGTTTTATTGCACATGCAAGAGTTTCTAGAAGTTTCTTTTTTTCCTCTGAACACGTGGTTAGAAGGATTTGAGGCAATGGCTCTGCCTTCTTTCTTGGTCTTTGAGAGACTGAGGAACAGCACCACCATCCTGCAGTCCTTGTCCTACATCACCCATGATGGACACGTCATATGAACAAGACATAACCCTCTCTTACCTCCACCCTTTGGCATTTGGGAGTCTTGTCACCGCAGCATTATGGGGTGGGTCCTGACTGAGAGTCTGCCGCACATGCCATCTGTATGTTCTGCTCGTGTGTCTGTGGTCAAGGAAAGCCACTGTTTGTCATGCTAAGGCCGATTTTATCCAAAGGTAAGAACAGCAGGAGACAGAGCCAAGGACAAAAACGCAGGGAGGGCACAGATGGACGTACCCTAACCAGAACACAGGGCCCCACTGTAAGGGTCAGGCGAAGCGTCGCAGAAACAGACCACCAAGTGACCACTCATGCAACTGGCAGAAGGGGATTTACTGAACCAGCATGCTGGGGCTCCGTGCCCACTCAAGAAGGGAAAGCAGCCCAGAGCCCCGAGCAGGGGCTGAGCACTGCTTAAGTACACTTTTTTGGGGAGGGCAGAGGGCTTTGTATACATCAGAACAAATCATCATGAGGCGCGGGAAAATTGAACATCAACTCCTAAACATGATTGGTTCATTCATTGGCGGGAACAGGTCAGGCTGGAGTGATAGGTCATTCCTAAGGAGGGGGCTACATTTAAACTGATTGGTCCAGGCCCTGCAATGCCTTCGTGCGACCACACAGAGCCCTTCAGTTATTAAACAACCAAGTAGTCAGGGGAAATAATTACTGGCGGTTCCAAGCATTGTCTTAACAGCTACAGAAATTTCGGGTTTTGCAGGTAGCATAGAAACCTAACAATACCTAATCCTTTACATTTTAACTCAGACCTTGCAGCTTAGAAACTTTACAATACCCAGTCTTTTACCCTTTAACTTTTACGCTTTAACTTCAATTTCTTTTACCCTTACACCACCATCTGCAGAACTCTGAGGGAAGAGCTCCGGACTCTTCACAAACTGCAGAATGGGTCTCCCAAAAAGTCGGTTCTGAGTTTTAAGGGACAGAGAGGAAGTCGGCAGGAAACTCTGATGATTCTCTCTTGCATCCTTCAGTTTAAAGGGCAGTGTGGGATTCTGTCCTGAATCACGGCTGGAGACACTAGAGTTCAGGTAAGTGGACGAGAATCGTATGTGGTCATGCAGTTAGTAACAGGCACAGCCTAGATTGCTAAAGAATTGAAGAAGGATTCAGAAAACAGATGAACTAGTAGCCAGCTCTCCACACCCCTCCTCTGCCCCTGGTTTCACATAGAAAGCATTGAGGACAGGGAGGTCCTAAATCTGCAATGTGTGCACGTCATACCTTTGCCTCAGTGGGATGGACAGACAGATTGTTGACTGAGTAGTTGCAAGCATACTAAACCTTTTGACAGATTTTTCCAGTAACATGATATTTTTATTAGTATCCAACGAATTCATTTTGCTGCTGTTGTAGTTGTGGAATTGGCTTCTGGTGAATTTATTTATCAGCCTCTTTTCTGAAGGGCAGCCCAACATGATGTGCCCCAAACTGTATCTGCTACAATTAACATCAGGTGAGCTGTCTCCTGTATCTCCTGCCCCCAACCCTCTTCTCTGTCCTGTCTGTATTTATTGGATGATCTGCTACATAATTATCGGACTTTACCTCCACTTTCTGAAACTCTTTCCATTTTGGGGCATATCATTAATGGATGGGCTTCGTCCCAACCCTAACTGGAATTTGCATGCCCAAACACTGTTAGGGGTAAGTTAATTAGATTATTTGCTTTACAGCTGGATTTACCATAAATTGCCAGTGTTGTTTTTTAAGCCAATTCTATCTAGAAGACATTAGTTTTCAATAGATGTTCCAAGAGTAAGCTCTGGTGGGTTACTTCATTACCCTGGCATACAGCTCTGTTTAATCGTAGTCTTCTTTTCTACATGGGCAAATTTAGATTCTGAATCCTTCTTAACACAGAAGTCCTGGCCACTACAAGTTTCCCTGATTTGATTTAGGAGTGGAAGCTTTTTCCCTTCTCTGTTTCTCTGTTCTACTTGCCATGTTGAATTTACGTTTTGAATTATTATGAACATGTGCAGTCTCACTTCTTACCCAGATTTGGTAATATTCCAGATATATTGACATTTCAGTGGCACCACCCTTCATCTGCTCAGCCCCATGTGTCCCCCTCGGCACCCCTTTATGTGTCAAGTATTCTGGAACTTTCGGGAGTTTTCCTGCATTCACACCCTAAACTTTGCAGATGCAACCCCCTCTTCAAGAAGGATTTCCATAGGAGTCCTTCAGCCTCCCTGGTGATTGCTGATCAGTGGCCAGTGATGGGATCACAGCTACCTAATCATGCAGTGTTACCCCTACTGTGTGTGGCTCTTTAGGGGATAAGAGACAACAATTTTTTTTCCACTTAGGACAGCTATTAGGGAAGACGAGGCAGGTAAATAACTTGGTAAGAGCGTGTGGAGCTGGGAGAAGACGGGCAGTAAGGCTGGCTTGGTGGTCCAGCAGGTAGAGAAAGGCCCTGCATTTTTCCGCCACTCCCTTGATGTGCAGTGATATGGCTTTCTCTCCATCTCGAATACCACTGCCCTGCCTGCAGGGGTGCCCGGGGGGACTCGGCCCAGCCCCCCAGCGTCTGCTGTTCTCCTGGGCCTGTGGTCCCTCCAGGGTGGACACGTGGCTGGAGCTGGGCCAGGTCTAGGGCCTCCTGGAGCTTTTCAGAGGGAGCGTGGAGGAGGTGGGGAGCCCTGCTGGTCAGGCCCGACAGCCTCAGAAACGTGAACTTAGGAGAGGCTGGACGCTATTTTTCTAGACCAAAATGTTAACTGGAAGAGGCAGAGTGGAGCAGAAATGACCCCAAATAACATTATCAATGGTGAAGACAAACTGAGGGGTAAGCCCCATGATGTTCCCGGGGCAGCCAGGGCTTGTTCTTGTATGATGATCGCATCCCGTTATAAGGTGTTCTGACTCTGATTCTTGTATTTCTTGTATGATCATTGTATTACTGTTTCTTGTGTTATGTTGTTGAATACATGGCTTAATACCTTAACATAGCTGGAATTTCTGGAGATCAAGGTGTATCTATTTTCAGAGCACAGTGATGCAGAGATGGAGGTGTCACATCGGGTGACTCAATCTGAAAATAGTTCAAGATGAATGCCCACCAGGGCCGAAGAAAGCCCTGTGCATCTCCTCCACTCCCCCTTCTCTGCCTGTGGCAGACGTTGCTAATCAATCACAGCACCTTTCGCCACCGAGTTTGGGCCTCACCATCCTTCAGAGCCACATGCCACACAGCGGCCCTTGCAGAACAAGTCAGCACACAAAATGAAACCCATTTTCTCTCCTGAGCTCCCAGGCAAGGACAGTCGAAGTCTGAGCATTCATCAGATGTAAGGTCCTCAGACCAGACCTAGATAGGGAGAGAGCAGTGAGAGAGACACAAGATCACACTGCAATGGCTGGAACAGCTGCAACGCAGTGCCACAGGATGGAGTGCTTAAGCAAAAAGAGAGGTCTTCAAGTTCTGAAGGCTGGAAGTCCAAAATCAAGGTGTCGACCGGACTTTTTAAAATTTTCGCCCCTGAGAACTGTGAGGGAAGGGTCTGTTGCAGGCATCTCCCCTTGACTTGTGTTGTGCATGGCCATCTTCTCCTGTGTGTCTACACACCGTCCTCCCTCTGTGCAGGTCTGTGTTCAAATTCCCTCTTGTGGTCAGGACACCGGGCATATCTAAGTAGGATGAGCTCTTGGGGCCTTACTTTAAGTTATTTACTAGTATAAAGGTCAAACAAAGTCACATTCAGAGACATGAAGAGTTAGCACTTTAACTCATGACTTTGTGGGACACAATTCAACCCTTAACACTTACCAAGTGCTTATAGGGGCAGGTGTGAGCTCTTCATCCATCTGGCTCTCAAAGTGGCTTCTGTAGTGGGTACATCTGTCCTCCCATTTTGCAGAAAGGACCCTGAGATCCGAAAAGCTCTGGGAAGGTGGGGAATGTCAGCCAGCCAGAGTCGCTGGTGGGGCCAGGGCTCCAGCATAGGCCCTGGCTGTTTTTTTTAACATAATATAAAAAGAAGTGGGCTTGGCTGTATATGGAATAATAGAAAACAAGAAACCCAAGAAGAAGGGGGGAAAGGAGGAGGGAGGGAGGGAGGGAGGAAGGAAGGAAGGAAGGGAAGGAGGGAGGGAAGGAGGGCTGGTTTTGGAAAAAGATGTTGTCAGTCTTCCCACTTAATGTTTCGGTGGCTCCCTGTTCCTGCAGGTTAAGATCTAAAATTATTCAGCAGAAAAATCAAGTTGCCCCATTGAGTCTCTCTCACTGCCCCTCTTCTGGCCACTTACGTCCAGCAACCCACAGCAGTTTGCTGTCTGCGCCTCAGAGATTGTGGGGGGGCGATGGCTTGCAGAGGTGAAGGACCATGACGGGGGGGGGGGGACAGCGTAGGCATGCGTTTCATGCTCCTGCCAGGACCCCGCCACTCTTGCCAGTGACTACTGTGACTGCACTGCGCCCAGTTACTCAACCTCTCTGATTTTCTCTCTTCCCAGGTGGCAGAATCATGTAGTGCTAATGTGTTTCCATATCACCCATAGGGACGCCTGTGAGGGTCAAGTGGGGTGGTTGTGGAGTGCTCTGGATAATCGTAGCACCTGGCAGGTGCCCCTTGGCTCTGTGCACAGTGACCATTCAGCCTGTGATATTTGTAGTCGAGGATAACACAGAGCAGCCTAGCAGAGGAGTTCCAGGAGAGCTAGAAATATGCACGGGGTGCAGGTGACATCCATGGGGCGACTCATCCTTCATGTCCTCACTACTTTTCCAAAGCTTCCTGCCCACACCCAGGAGCCCAAACACCCTCTTATCTTCCTACCCTCCATCACCCCTGCCAGGAGCAAAGAATTGGACCGTGAAGTCTAAAACAGCTTCCCCTTTTCCTTTAGCAAACAATAAAGGGCCATTTCTGAAGGCGAGACTCTGGCTCCTTAAGGCAGATCTGCAGATATTCTAGACGACCCATAAGTCTCCTGACATGGTCGTATTCATAGATGGCTTCTCAAAGAAACCATTATTAATGATGTAATTAATATGGACAGCTACAGTATATATCAAGCGGGTCATTAAGGCAGAGGTGGGGATGTAGCCATTTATATCCAAGATACATTTTATGTTCTGGACCCAAGCAATAGGAAGTGCTTAGCTGAGCTGAGAAATCTTGCTTGGCTACACTGTGGCTTTTTTTGTTTGTATTTTTTTTTTTTAGTTGTTTCAGACACTCTTCTTGCTGCCTTAATGGTGTTGTGTTGGAGCCCCTGGGACTCTGAATGAGAGGTAGATTTTTCATAGAAACCTATGAAAAATGATTTCCTATTGAGGAAATCACTGCCACTAAAGTCACAAGTTCCAGAAATCCAACCGATTTAATTTATGTGTTGGTTCATAGATGCTAGAAAAGTTTTATTTGATTCCAGTAGTCTCTTTCCCATCTGCCTAATTAGAATATGTCCTTCTAATTATTGCATAAAAGGGACCTTCCTGAGGCAGATGCTTCATGCAACTGTGCAATGCATTTTTGAGGGAAAATATTGAAGCAACACTGCTTGCGGTCTTGTACTGCTTAGAGCGCACTACTAGATTTCTATCTTTGTAGTAACTATTAAAACCCTGCCTCCCACATCCAGCCTGTTCAAATATGACATAAAATACTTTCTTAAAATGATAGGTGCCAAAAGTTCCCTATAGTTCTTTGTAAGCGTTATGAGCTGAAATCACATTCCAATGAAGAAGTTTTTTTTTTTCTCTCTCTCTTTACTCTGCCATTTTTTTTCTTTGGTAGGAATAGATGTTCTCCTTTGTAGTAGCCAACATGTTAAATGTTTTTAATAAAAGCTTAGACTTAAGTTAGAGGGAACATCTTTACCCTAGGTACAAATGAGATTGCCACTTGCCGCGTTTAGAGCACCCAGCAGATGGGGCAACCGTGGAAATTGGGGAGTCGCACACAAGGAGGGCATATTTGTTATGCCTGTGACAAGCGGATCGTCTTGAGCCTGCACTGCGGTGTCTGGCAGCCGCGTTACACAAGCACCTGCAAGGAGCTGCCGAGGAGGAGGGAGGGGTTTGCTGTGGACCCAACGGAGCTGCTGCAGAGAGAGGCTGGCTCGGGGGCTGCTTCTGCCGCAGGGCATCCTGCTTGGCGAGGTTACAGCGGGCCATGCTCCCAATGCAGGGGCCCAGAGCCACCCTGCAGTAAGTGTCTGCCCAGCTCTCCAAACTTGGGCCACAGAGATCCAACCTTGATTAACCAGGGCTGGGGATGGAGCATCCTGTTCGGGTATCCGTGGACAACAGCTGCTCTGTGCTCTGTCACTGCAGGTGACCTACACATCTCCATAAGGGCTGCAGACAACACAGTCCCAGCCTTTGAGGATCAGAACTCTAGTCTTGTGATTACTGGTGGCCCCAAACTGTTAAGAACCTGGGTCGTGCACAGTACTCTGCTATGCGGTGCGTGCATATTATCTCCAAGCTTCAGATATGTTTTATTATCCCCATTTTGGAGAGATTTGAAAGAACCCAAAGTGCAGATATTTTTAAGTACTAAATAGTAAAACTTGGATTACAGCCCAGACCTGTCTCATTCTAAAGCTTTGGCTCTGTCAAAAGCAAAAAAAAAAAAAAACAAAACTTTTATTCAATATGAAATCTCATGTCAAATCTGATATAGTCGCAGCTAAAACCAGGACTAATTCGATTCAAAGAGGAGAGATGTGGAAGATCTGACATGGCCTCTTCTGCCTTTCCAGGTGCCCAGGTGACCACCGAGCATCACCTGGGAAAACTCCATCCCTGGTTTCCCCAGTTCAGTCCGATTCACCTGGTTTGTCACAAGTGCCTGTTCTGGCCCCACCCCAGACTGCCTGGATGAGCCTCTCTGAGTCTGGGGGCCCCAGGAGTCTGTGCCTTCATCAGCTTCTACGTCAGGTTCATGTGTGATCCAGAGTCAAACAGGTGGAGCCAGAGCTTCATCAACACATTTTGATACCAGTTCAGCTCCATCCTGATTTCTTGCACAAGGGATTCCTAATGTTGATGCAGAGGGCTTCACAGTCAGGTCCAGAGTGGTGATCAGGTCATACAGGGCTTCTTGTTAAGAAATGCAAAGACTTCTATTGTCTCAGTGCAATACTGGAAAGCAATGTTTACTTTTTAAACCTGTAATAAAAGGTGGTTTGTTAGCTTGTGGTTACAAATTACAAGCCACATCTGGGTGAGGAGAGTGGAAATTATGCATTGTATTTTAGGCACCACGGTTGCTTTCAACGTTCCGTTAGTTAAAGCATCTTGTGCTTGTGTGAGCATGAAAATGTGTGTTGCTACTAAGAAAATTACCAAATCCTTTTTGTTCTATTAATTGTAAAAGAATCCCAACATTTCATTATATTTATATGAAAATATGAAAGGAAAAAAAAGCGTAGCCCTTACAAGCACTGAAATGTGACAGGAAGTGAAATCTAGTGCTCCTCTGGTGATTGCCTTGCTCGAGGTCAGTTAGCCAATGCAGTGGGCATCTGCAGAGGCAAGACCGTCTGCTCCTCAGTTTGCAGCTAGATAAAACAACCTAGGACCCTCTCCTGGGGCAGCTGCTCCCCCAGCCGATTACCCCTGGGCAAGCCAGTGAACCTTCTCCTTTGTCACATTCTCTACCTTGGGTCTCCCTGGACTTCCAGAACCATATGTCCCAGAGCACACTCGTGGGCTCCCTCTCTCTCCATCCTTGACTTTGCAGTTCCGTCCTGGTGGTCCATGTCTGCTTCTGCCCTCTTCCTCCCGTCTCCTGGAGTGCTCCTACAGCCTGGCTAACACCTGTAGACCTGGGATCTCCACTCCAAAGGGAGCTCTGAGGGAGAAAATAAGATGGTTCTGGGTGAAATGTTTTGTGAAGTCAACATTTCACTCTGGCCTCATGGATTCATCATCATCTTGGGAAAGAACAAAGATGGCGGTATCTGCGGCAGCCTCCTGAAAACGCTGGTCATTTCCTAAGCTTTGCGTGATCTTTTCTGGCTTTCTAAACCCTGGAACTATTAGTCATGTGTATTTGATCGAATCTACTGTCTGGATATCTCTGTGCATGCACACATACATGCACACACACACATGCACACACACATACACATGCACACACACACACACACACACACTTTTTTTTCTTGGAGTCCTGCAGAATCGCTATGGAGTTAGTTCTTCATGAAGTTCGTAGAGCTAGCTTTGGAATGATTTTTAGGTCTTCTTCTTTACATAATCACCATTTCTACTGCAAATTCCCTTTCAGTTCAATGTGTTTGCTTCCGCGTTTGATTAGAGGTGTTTGTGTGTTTGACTGGGGAAGATATCCCCCAGTGATTATAAAATTTTCTGTGAGTTTTCTAAGATTTAGAATCATTTCCCCAAAAACAGTTTTTTTTTTTTCTTTTTTAAATCCAAGAACATTAGGCGGTGCTTTGACATTCTGAACATTTTATTTCTTTACAAAAAAAAAAAACTAATAATAATAATTAACTTTTGCCAAACCAATAAAACTAGATCCAAAGAAAATAAGGGACAACTATACTTTATGGACTTATATTTGACAGCTTCAGCCAGACATTCCCGGCACGTTCACCCAATTGACAATATCAACTGAATGGCTGAAACTGTTGGAAAACTTTTTCATTTTTCTGTAAAAATCCAAACTTGGAGTGGAAAGAGCTTACTGATGTCAACGTTTAGGAAGCAATGTTCTCTTTATATAGTCACTTATTGTCTTGGGTTTCATTTTCAGTTCAAGGGGAAATTAAATTCCCTTGCAATTGCACTATCTGTCTACCCAAGAAATTTTATCTCCACATCGTTTTTATTTGCTATTTGTCCTCTGGGTAAAATACCATGGGTCCACAGGGTTGGAAGTGCATTTGAGAGGTCTTTGGGTTCATTCTGCTCTTCCTTGCAGGTCAGTATTTAAATTATTCCTGACCCAGAAGTCACCTATATTCTAAGATCCAAGTAAAATAAAGGGGGAAGGGGAGTCTCTGAGAACTCACGGCAGCCTCAGTCAGAGGGTCTTTGCTTGTTTAAAGGACTCCTGTTACCATCGGAGTTTGTTCCCATGCTAAGCACCCAGAAACCCATCAATACATACATTAGGCAAATGGGCATAAATAGCTTCTCTTTGGTTTAAGCCTGCCCTTCCACTTAGTTTGCAAATGATTCTGCAGAGAAATGCACCTGTGCTCTAATTTTACCATAATCTTCCTTTATGGAGACAAGTGTTATGAGGGTATTGCAATGCACAATAATTCTAAAAATCCTGGGTTCAAATCTCAGCTCCATTACTGTAATGCTCAAAAGGCCACAATGTTACTCAAAATATTGACTGCCTTTCTGTGAGCTCCCTTTCCCTCCCAGCCTTGTCTTACAGAATCTTGTACCCTTCCACCCATTCCTGGCAGCTTTAGGTACATGACTTCCTCCGTAGCCAGTCAACTGTGAGTGCAAGGAATAGCTGTCACTTCTGAGCGGAAAATCAACATGAGCTCCTTTGGAGCTCTTTACTTTTGCAGTGAGGCCAGTGATGCCTTAGCTAGGGCTGCTCTATCAATTTGGGGTCCTGGAGAGAAGAGAGTATGGGGAAGGAACCTGAAGCAGGCCTTTAGCAAGAGGGAAAATAAGAATGTACCATGTCCCGCACGTCGGTGCTGTTTGTTAGAGCAGCAGAACTTGATATGTCTTGGTTGGTAATGCTTAGTGTTTGCTGCATGTCCAATTCCCTACTAGTTTCCGAGACTTTGGAAGAAAGGAGGAGTGCCAACCCACATCTGAAAGCCCAACCTCACCCTCCCCACTCCAACTTTATGGCTACCAATAAATGCTTCACGAGTTGTATTGAAATCACTTTGTGTCGTCCTTAGTCAGTGCTGAAAACCAGTGTACTCCAGTGAGTGGTTGAGATTTTATGAGTTTTTTTTTTAATGTTTCTTTTAGGTGGTCTGCAGAGAATGTATAAAATACTTTAACTCATATAGAAAGAAAGTTGTCCCCTTTCCAGTCCCCTTTTAACAAACACACAGTATGAAGTTTGAGACAAGCTTCTTGGGGCCCCGGCACCATGGGCAACAGCAGTGACCGGAACATTGTGAGTTGGTTTCTCTTTATGGATGACAACTATAGCTTCCCATCTGTGCCAGAAGTTGTTTTCATAGGTTTTTTTTTTTTTTTTTTAAGTGAATTGTGTTTAGTGTGAAGAATAAGATCAAGGAAAATATCAAGTGGATAAATATTATGGGTGGTCAGGTAATAGGGCAAACCCCAAAGATATATGGCAAATGATTGAAGTTTGGGGAATCTTGCTGTGGTAAACTTTTTTGTACCCTAAAAACCAAAATAATATATGAAATGGATGGTAAAATGATAGATTGAAGGACTTGTCACTGTGTACTTGTTATGGTATTGTTGACTTTTGCAGAGTCTGCCTTTCCCATCTAGGGATTTTTCCTCCATTTAACCTGGGGCCAATTTGCTGAGTTAGTTTTCTGCATTATTAGTTTACTCCAAATGGGTAACAAGGAAAGTCTTATACCGCCTCCCTCTGATTTGTTTTTAAAAACCTTCTGCATCTGCTTCCTGTCCCGTGTGAGAAGTTACTGGAAACATTCGTGTTTTAGACAACTTTTTTATTGCTGTATCAAAAGGCCTGAAAAGAACAAAATAGTGGAGGGAAGGTTTATTCTGGCTCACGGTTTCAGAGGTTCAGTCCATAGTTAGCCAACAACATAGTGTGGGGTCCAGGTGAGGCAGAACATCATGGCTGGAGGTCATGGGAAAGGAAAGCAGCTCAGGACATGTCGGCCAGGAAGCAGAGAGACACAATATAAACCTCCAAATCGTGCCCCCAGTGACCCACTACCTCCAGCCACACCTTACCTGCCTGCAGTCACCACCCAGGTAATCCATATCAGTAGGTTGATCCACCCATCAGGTTGTACCTCTCATTATCTAATCATTTTACCTCCAAACATTCCTGCATAGCCTCACACATGAACTTTTGGGGGACACCTCATATCTAAACCGAAAGTAGTGTGGGTGAAAAGACCACTTACTAAACTCGAAATGGAAATCGTGAAGTCAAGAAGCCTTGAGCAGACTCTTGGTTGCCTCTAGCTGTGTATTTATGTATTGCCTAGAATTTGCTGGAACTCCCCTGGCTCCTGGGGTCTAACCCTTCAAGACTGTGGGAGCTTTGAAGGCAGTGACTGCGCCTGGCTCACCGTCATGTGCTGCTGACACTTAATAAATGATTGTCTCTTAAAGCCAGGAATGGTCCCCTCACCCATCCACTCATTAGCGACTTTCAATTAAAGCATGCTGCGGATGCCTTCCATTGCAGGTGCCAATCCATCCATTTTATTATTAATAATAATGGAGACGGCAGTATTTGTAGCTGCTACAAATTATAGAGTCTGAACCCGGAGCTCGGCTAGGCACTTTGTGTCTATGAGAACTCCTGCTTAAAGCAACTTAGCAGGATAAGTGATCTTATCTCTAACGAGGAAATTGAAATTAAGAGTAGTTAATCAACTTGCCAATCAATATAGAAGGTAGGCCCCTAATACAGTTCTGCATGATTCCACAACCCCATGAGAACCATTTGCCCTTTCTACCTAGTACTATTGTGGAGAAGAAGAGAGAGGTGGAGAGGGAGGAAGGGAAGGGGGTGGGCGGAGAGAGAGAGAGAGAGAGAGAGAGAGAGAGAGAGAGAGAGAGAGAAGCCCTTGCTCCCAAGTCCTTATTTATTCGTCTTCTGCTTCCTTATCTGTGCTAGTTAATCTTTTCAGGGCTTCCAGCGTCCCATTCCTCACACCATTGTTCCAGATCACTAAAGCTGGCAGCATTAGACTCCTTGCTTAATCTCTGCAAGTTTTAACAAATGGTTAATGCAGTGTTTTCCTTGAACATACTTAATGTTTGCTTTTATTCATCTGAACGTGAAAGGCAGCGCTCCATGAAGGTGCAATCTGTCACCAATCTAGCATCTCAGCAAGTTCCCGCTGCTCAGAACTGAGTGGGTTTGAGCGGCTCAGCCTCTGGTGGGTGGGTCAGCAGGGGACGGATGGTACAGCTGCTGGCTGGACCGATGGTGGGGCCAGCACTGCAGTGAAAACACTCCTGGCTCGTCCTTTCTTTCTTCCTTTCTGTCTTTTCCTGCAGGGAGGAGGTAGCTGGGCTCATTGTAGTGACCATTTGCATCTTGATTCTACTTACTGATGCAGTGGGGGAAAAAAATGAATCCTTTGTGCTGCCTCCTTGGAATTCTCTATCACTCGGGTGTGGATTTGCCAGGGTGAAACGTTTCTTTGTTTATTTTCAAACAGAACTAAACCTTACCCACTTCCATGAGCCCCTGGTTGGTGGTGAAGGGCCTTCTCTTTAACCTAACCCCATGGTGATTTCATGCAAAATTAACGGTCTTTGGCCAAGCAGAACTGCCATGGAGCTATTTCAGATAAGGTTTGAACAATGGGGCTTTGTGATGGATGTGGTTTAGCCTAGACATTTTGGTTGTAAGGAACTGAGTCTCTTCAAATATGAGTCACTGAAAAAGGAAAATCTCTTGAATATCCAGAGATTGCCAGTGAGGTCCGATGCCCTTTGTGGGGCCTGGTTTGGAAGTGGGGGTCTCAGAATCACACTCTGAAGGCCTCCCTCTGTCTCTGCGTCAGTTGCTGTCTCGGGGGCTCCCCTCCATCCCTACCTCTGAGTGTCCCTCTCAGTCTGTGTGCATGCTCCTGCATGACTCCGCCCTGTTTAATTCTCCTGTGGATCATTCTCTATTTCTCAGGCATAATAGCTCAGGTGGGGCTACTTCCTGTTTGGGCCCTGAATACCTAATCCTTTGCTTCAGAGCTCATCCAAGGCCGCCCACCTCAGCCAGTGCTCCCAGATTCCGTTTTCTGAACTTCCCATTCAGCAGAATGAATTGCCTTTGAATTAGTCTTGGGGCCCTTTCACTGTCTAAGGTGGGTTGGAGGAAATGGTCAGTGAGAAGCAAAGATTGTGACAGGAATGTAGCAGCTTCTCCCAGGTGGTGCTGGGAACCTGCTATCTTGTTTTAAACTATTGGGTATGGGATAAGAAGGGTCACCAGGGAATTCCTGCAGGTCACCTAAAAGTATCATCAAGTCCTACAGCACTGGATAAAGACTTGGCATGACCCTGGACCTCCCCCATTCATAAACTCCCTGGTTCACCAGAATCTCTCTCCTATAAACCACAACTTTCTAACTTTTTCAGGACCCTCTTCTGTATCAGCACCTGGGAAGCTCTGCTGAGCTTACCAAATAAAGCTCCAAACCAAATCAACTCCACAAAGTCAATTCTGACCAGAGAGAATCTTAAATTTCTCCTGTCAGATTTTTCTATAAAATGATAAAGAAAGCCAGGCGCAGTGGTCAATGCCTGTAATCCCGGAGGCTCCAGAGGCTGAGGCAGGAGGATCAATAGTTGAAAGCCAGCCTCAGCAAAAGTGAGGCTCTAAGCAATCAGTGAGACCCTGTCTCTAAGTGAAATACAAAATAGGGCTAGGGATGTGGCTTGGTGGTAGAGTGCCCCTGAGTTCAATCCCTGGTAAACTGCCTCCCCGGCACACCCCTCCCCCCCCAAAAAAAAAAGATAAAGAGACTAAAATACTGGTTCTACAGTAGAGCATTGGCCTAGGAAGCCCAAACCTGCACCTTACCAATGTGGAAACTAAAATGTATTTCAGTGAATTTTCTGATGAATTAAAACATTAGCGTTTACCATGAAGATCCATTGAGTGCATCCTCTGGTGAGAAATTTTCTTTCATGGTATCTACAAGCCATAATCACTGGCAAAACCAGGCTTCCTAATGTAGGACCAATGGAATGAGCTGCTTCAGGCAGGGTTCAATAGTCTGATAGGGTGATAGGGTCACGTGTGACACAGAGCTGACCTATTCGTGAGATTAGAGAGAATGAGATGATGAGCCACATCTGGTGAGTCTTCTACCGATATCATAAACGTAGCCCTTGCTAGGATTTTTCTCCCTTGAATAATGCTGGATCTCTGAAGGGATAGATGCATGGATGGGTGAACAGATAATAGAAACATACATGCATACACACATCATCAGAGATGATTGACAGGCCTAGAAAGGTCATCTCTATCTTTCTACTTATCTTTCTCCTCAATCTTATTTCTCTCTTGCTCCACTTTTCTCCTTTGCAGCCGTCCTCCCTCCCTCCATGTCTGCTTCCCTGTTTCACACAGTATTGGACATTTCTACATAACTTCATGTCACTGCTTCCAGGGGGTGGTTGTGTATGAGTTTCCAGATTTCCCCATCTTCCAGGTGGCCTTGTGCCCCAGGGTGACTGTGTGAGGCAGCCTCACGGGCAAGAGGGCAAAGGTCCACTTTTGCTCCATCATAGGTGGTGGCTGTTTTCCAACACTGAGGGCTCCATCCCAAATCTGTGCCTCAGTCATCCTTGATGTGACGCCTGGAAGTCTAGCTGGTCCTGGTTCACACCCCTCTGTCCTCCAAAGTGTGCCCTCAAGCAAAAGGCATCTCCGGAAGCAGTGGCCACTTTGGGGCTCTGAATGCTATTTCATAAAACTTTAAAACTGATGTCCTAGACCCCACTAAAACATTTACGAATTAAGGGTTTTGTAAAAAGCAGTTACTACCAGACAGTATGAGCTTAGTTCATTTCCCCCCCCCCCCATATCCTTAAAAGCCATTTCCCTGTATGTTTGTAATTTTATTTTGTTTATCAGTGAAGGTAGTGGACCAGAGTACCAAGTGTCAGGTTTAATTCTCTGCCACTGTTCTCAAAATAGATGTTTCATAAGTAGCATGTGGTTGGCTCAGCTAAAATTAAATGTCTTGGTGTTTTCCCAATGTTTTCCATCTAGAATTTGCAGCACACACCCTTTGAGAACTAACGGAAATTCTCAGAATCACTACTTAGCAATGCCAGTGAATTTCAGACTTTTCACCAGCTTAAGATGCTGGCTGTAGAAAATAATCTTTTAAATAAAATAAGATCATCTAATGGAGTAAAACTTTCTAGTCATCTTGCCCGTAGAAGCTCAGCTCAGAGAAACATCTTGTCAAAGATGATATATCTTAGCAAAATTTTTCTCCTTTTACGGCATTCTAGGAGTCAAAGAACAATGCAGACCTTCAGGACCAGAGGTATATCTGGGGTCCAAATTTCCACAATCCCCTGGGAAGCTTTAAAGGAAACAAAACCAGTCCCCTCCCCTGAATACCTGGGTGCAGTGAATAGGGAGGGGACCCAGGGAAAGGGAGAAGTCAGGGTTCACCCTGCTTCTGTGGCCTCCACCTTGAGTTTGACTCGGGTTGGTTTCCACTGGTTACATCAGAATGTAGCTAACAGCTGCCCACTCTCCAGTGACCTCTGCAAAGATTTTTTCTGATCAGAAAAAAAAGGATATAAAAGAAGAAGAAAATGGGGGTTGTGGAGGAGGAAGGGAGAAGAAGGGAAGGCAGACAGAGAGGAGGACAGAAGGAGAGAGAAAGTAGGGTCATAGATCCTCAGCGATCTCAAGGCTTTGTAGAAAAGAGGAGCAGGGAACAACTGGTGGAGGAGATAGAGGAGGATTGAATGAGACCCAAGATTGCATTTCAAAGAAGGAGCCCTGAACTCTGCTGAGACTCATGCTGGAAGAGTGTGGGCAGTGAGGGCCCTGAAACTCAGCCAGGACAGGCTGAAATCCCAGTTCTGCCTCCTCCCTGGTGTGCGGCTTTGGGCAGTTTGGTTAGACCTGCTGGGATCAGTGTCCCCATCTATAAAATGAAGATCATGATGGTTCTTATTCTCTGATGTAATATCAAGAGGGTATTTCTAAAGCACTGAGCACACTGCTCAGACTTAATGGACACTATACAAGTGCTATTGTGGCCATTGTGTTAGAAAAGTGCCTGGTAAATAGTTAGGGCTCTATCAATAGTGGGTCCGCCAATTGCTCCCGAGAGAGTGAAGAGCCACAATTGTTCCTGCAACGTGGTCGCACCTCAGATCAGAAGCTCAGATGAGATAATGGGATATAAAGCCGACTGCAAGTCATCTAGTAATCAGTGGAACCAGAGGGAGAAGTGGGCAGTGAATTTAGGCTACGTTTTAAAAAATGCATTCAGTAAAAGGAAGCAGAACAAGGGTACTACGACGCTAAGGGCAACCGACAACCTACCCAGAAGGAAATCACCATGGCAACTGTGATCATAGCAACAGCATCATCAGCAGCAGCAGCACGCTGTGGGAGCACCAGGGGAACATGTGCCCAGCACTGAGCTTCCTGCTCTTTTACTTCCTGAGTGTAGCAACTCCTGCTGACGGGAGCCACAGGTGGGGGTGATCCTCTGGCATGAAAGGAAAGCAAAGCTGGAAAATACTTGCCCAAGCTGACACCGTCTGTAGGAAGTGAAGTGGATATGGCACACCACATTGGCTGTTTGCAGAAGTACACTTCTTAATCTCTACAAGACAGCAGAAAGCACTACTCTTGTCTCAGCCATGTCCCTATAAAGATCAGACCATGATGTGGCTTCCTATTGCATTTAAGAAATGACTGCATCCCCAATGTGACTTACACATCCCTGCAGGTCAGGGTGCATAGCTGGTCTGCAGCCCTTGGGGTTCTGCTTCCCAGGTTCTCCAGGGCTCCCCTCAGACACCCCTACTCTCTGGGTTGGTCCAGGTTGGAGCTCTTTGTGTACGAACTTACAGCCTTGTGGCTCTTCCTTCATAGTGTTTAACCGAGTTCCAGTTTGACATTCATGCAGCGATTTTTAAAAATTAATGTCCACAACACTACGACACAGCAGGCTGAACATGGGCAAGGCACTCTGTCTGCCTTTTCTTGGTATTGATGCCAAGTCTGAGAATTAGCAGCCTTTAAGAGAAAATGAATTCAAAGTACATCCTACACCACGCACAGGAGCCACCTCCTGGACCATACATAACATTTGAGCAACGAAATTAAGAACATGGGACCCATTATGGAGCTTGAACCCAAGGCCACACCTTTACTTTCAGGCTCTGCTTCCAATGGTGATCACTGGCCATGGAGAAGCTGCCACCCGCACCTGCCTGTGACACCTCAGAGTAGAACTTCTAAGACCACGTGGGCATCAGGAGAAGGTTGAGAATCAAAAACTAGAGGACGTGAGGACTGGGGTACACCCAGCCCACAGTGCTTCAGCTTGATATAGGGCTGTGATAGGAAGCTTTCTGAATCCGTTCCATCAATTATTAAAAAGTCATAATTCAGTCCATATTAAAGATTTATTGCAACAAACTGAAAAACAAAGTACATTCACAAAGGAAACAGAGCACGGCTCTGCCATCAAAGTTACGCAGTATATAAATTGCTCAAGTCAGCGTGAGTCACAAAAAGAGAAACAGAGTATTTAAAAAAATTACTGAAGGCTTTCTGGAGGAGATTATTCAGTGTGTGTGTGTGTGTGTGTTTGCAAGGTGTGTCGGTATGTTTCTTTGTTACTCTGTTCTCTATTTCACAACAGGCAATTTCTTCTTGCCCCAGGTATTGAGTCTTTCTTGGTTCAAAATAATCACCAAGAGTGGATGCATTGCAATTTTTTAATCTTCAATCCGTGGTTTGCGGCCACTAGTCAGTCTGTTAAGAGCCCTCCTGTTGCCGGTGTAATAACACATGCCTGTGATCACAGCAGGTAGGAGGCTGAGTCAGGAGGATGGCAAGTTCAAAGCCAGCCTCAGCAACTTAGCAAGGCCCTAAGCACCTTAGTGAGGACCTAAGTACTTTAGTGAGACCCTGTCTCAAAATAAAGTGTTGGAGATGGGACTCAGTGGTTAAGTGCCTCAGGTTTAATCCATAGTATCCCCCCAACAAAAAAGCCCCCCTGTTGGCATTTTGCTGCAAAATACCGAGTTTCTGTTCAGGGATGGTGTCAACCCCACTCCGTCTCTTACCAGCCATGAGAACTTGCACACAGCTATTAAACTGGGAGTCTCACTTGCCCCACCTGTAAAACGGGTGGGATAAAAACACCTACCTCATCCAGGATGACCTGGAACTGTCCCTACACTCCACCCAGCCCAGGGTGCTCCAGACATGGTCGTGTTCCTTCATGCTACTCTCCAGCTGAATGCCTTTCATCCTGCGCTACGGTGACCCGAGTTGATCCCATCATACGTGTGTGTTTGAGGTAAGCGCACCCTTCCCTTGCAGCCAGAAACCAAGAGAGGCGGTGGTGTTTTGTAAGTGAATACTACAGGCCTCCAGACGGGAAGTGAGCAAGGAGAGACGTCTTTGCCTGGTGTCTAACCCCAGCACTTTGCCCTTACCAGCTGGGTGACCCAGGGCTGGGTTGTTTAAGTGTTGGGTACTTCGGTTTCTTATGTATAAAGTGAAGGTGTCCATGGTATGTGGGAGAATCAAATGAGTTATTCATAAGGCAATTAAGGTCCCTGGCACACAGAAGGTACCTAAGAGTGAGTCTGGTTTTGTCCTTCCTCTTGGGGCTGTTCCAGAGCCGTGTGATGAACCGGAGCCTATCAGGGAGCGGTTTTCTTGCTGTGTGAGTACCTCAAGCGCCCCGCTAGGAAACATGTCAGCGTACCTCCTCTGACAGCATTTCTCATCTAGCTGGCCATTTCCTGAATGACCACAGAGTCCTCCATGGACCTTTCTGCAGCTAGTTAGGCTCTTTTCCATGCATGCCCCCCATTAGGGGGAGAGATCCTTCCAAACCCAAATCTGTGATCGCTTTACCACCACCCGAGAGCAAGCCCTCTGTAGGCCTCTAATGGTGCCGCCCCTGCCCAGGTCCACACTCATCTGCTGCTGTTTTGATTCATTATCTTTGAGCCCTTTGGTCTTCTTCCAGTTGTAGCAATGTGCTCCACGTCACAGTCATGCTGCTCCTTGTGCCCAGGACGCTCCCTGCTTTACCCGCCTTGACCCACAGGGCCACTCATTCTCCAGGTCTCCAAATCAAGGTCACTTTCTCCAGCATGCTCTCCCTAGGTGCTGGGCAACGTGGGTCCTCTTCCTACTGCCTCCTAAGACCTTCTCTGAATATGCTGGGACTGTTGAACACCGTCTTCCTCTCTAGCGCAAGAGCTGCCTGACTGCAGGAAGCTCTGGCTTGCGATAATAGGGCAATATTTGCTGAACGCAATTGGAGAGGTTCCCATCAGCTTCAGTAGAAACAGAAAGCCTCCCTGCCCCCCTCCCCTCTGCCAAGATTATGCGGAGCTGATTGCCGTTTTCTGTTGGCCACGGTATACCCCTGTGTTGTGCCCAGCCTTTGTTATATAGATTTTCTGTAAAGCAAAGGCGCTATTGGAGTGCCTCATGCATGTCTCCTTTCCCACTGTCCAGTGCAGGTATTCAGAAACTGCGTGCAAGAGAAAGAAACTAAGGGGAGAGAGCCGGGGAGGAGAGAGCAGATCCAGGCCAGTGAGAGTAGAGAGAATCAATTTCTCACTTCATCTCACCAAGTTCATCCCTCGCCCTGGCCTATTTTAGCAGCCTTGCAAGTCCAGAGAAGCTTCTCCGTGGAAATTCCCGACCAGGGGTCCAGAATCAAGAGCATAAACAGGACGTCCCTGTGGCCATCAGAAAAGACAGTAGCCAAGAGCCCCGGTGGTCACAAGGTTCCTGTGTGTGCCTGACCCTGAGACTCATCCTCAAGCCATCATTCTCAGCCCAGAAGGGTAGCAAGTTCATGTCTCCTGAAGCAAACCCAGAGAAGCTTTTTGTTTATGTAACAGAATGCTCAACCCCTCAATTATGCCGCGCCAGGCTGAGGGGAAAAAAATAGACATTTTTGCAAAAGTCTGTTTCTGGCAATCTTCAGTAAACTAAAACAGTTGAGCATACAGAATTTTCTGTTGTTTCTGCAAAGAGATAATTTGTTACATGGAAGCTCATTTGCTTATTTGGAGTAAATACAGCTCCAGACCCAGTAGAGATGAACACTCGTGGATGAGATGGATTGAGAGGGAAGAGACATAATACTTCACTGTTATATTTACTGTGTTAAATATAAAGTGGGAATTGATGAAGGATGTGCTGGAGTTCTCCATGTGCGCCTAAGTGATGAACCGGGGTTTATTTGCCATCTGGCTTTTAAGCAGGGTTTTCTTTTTTTTTTTTTTTCCCATGTCAGAAAAATGGCACCTTCAGAACTATTGCATTATAGACATCTGTTTATCAGACCTTTGCCTGGATGAATTATTCAGAATGTGCTTAAGGTTGTGCTTTACCTGACATATGGAAATATAAAGTTGTGCACTTAGCGTCAGCGTAGATCTGTCTATATAAAATCAGGTGTCATGCGCGGAGCCCAGAGTGTGGGAACACGGAGTACGAGGGATATTAATCGCTCTGTACCGTGTGGTTCTCGACTCTGGATTCGTAACGGAGTCTGGACCCCCTTGTGACTCTGGGGCTCTGCATTGGGCTTCCGCTATGTCCTATGACCGTGGTGAGAAGCTGCTTTTAGTTAAGAGGGGTTTCTTGGTAACCCCACATTTGTCAAACAAGTGACACCCCAGAGTTGGCAGGAGGATGGGTTTTCTGGGCACAGGAGGAGGCCCAAGGTGAGCTGCATGTAAGTCAGCTTTCAGAATCAGCCCAGCCCACCGCAGAGCACTACAGCAGTAGCCAGCCGTGCACAGCCTTTGGTTTTACCCACCGTGTTGGAGACGGTTTTCCATCCGTCCATTCGTCCACCCATTTCTTCACCAGACATGGATAAAGAACCTGGTGTGCCAGGGATTAAAGATGAAAATTCTCTATACCGTCCTGAACTTATGAGGAGCAGGGAAGATAGATGAAAACAAACAGTCACCACCATTCATGAAGAACCTCAAACTGAGAGGGGGGCTCCTCTGAAAATAAATAAGCCTGCGTGAGAGTCCACCTTGGGGAAGCCTGGCCCAGGACTTCTTGGAGGACTTCCTGGGGGAGGGGACCCTGAAGCTGTTATAAATGGAAAGGCAGCAAGACTCTCACTTGTCAAAGAGGAGGAGGGCCACATGCTGGGTTCAGGGCTGGGGGCTCATGCAGCATTTCACACCATTCCAAGGCCTGTGCGCCTGGGGCCAGGAGCCAGGGGCACTCAGTGGAGAGAAGGGCCTAGACCCGAGGCCCTCAGCCCGCAGCGAGGAGGCAGGTGCCTACTCAACAGGGGGGACAGGAAGCCACAGTGTAGGTTCACAGAGGCAGGCTCTGTGCAGGGTTCAAACTTTGGGGATCCCCGAGGTCCACTCTCATGGATCCTTCCTTTGACTCCCCTAATGTCTCTTGGTCACAAAGGCTTATGGAGGACATGGGTGGCTTGAAGGAACCGTCTCCAAGGGGAGGGAGGGGCATATGAGATCCTGGGAGGGACCACACGGAGGGGGCCTGTTCCTGAGGCTGGCAGGGTTCAGGGGCCTGAACAAAGGACCCCAGGGCTTGACTTGGGGTGATGTGGTGTTTGCTTTACCAAATGTCCCCAGAGAGGTGCTCTTCAGGATGTCTTTAAAGGCCACTGAACCCAGGTGAGGGACCATGAGGTTGCATAGCCAAGAGGGAAGGGGAGGCCTGGGAACCTTGGGGCTGTCACTGCTCAGCCAGAGAAGAGAGATCACCTGCCCAAAGGGTGCGAGCCGAGGTGACCCTGCCTGGGAGGGGGAGGCTGAGCTGGGCATCCGTGGCTTCTAGACCAAGCCTCGATCGCAGGGTGGTTATGACGAATGAGGTGGGGGCCATTTGTAGGTGCAATCCTACAAATCCAAGGTGCATCTCAGAGAGTCATCGCACCGTCGCAAAACACAGCCTGAACATGTCCCCACCTGATGGGGGACCACCCCAAGGGTTCCCTGGAGGCTTAGTCACTGTGGAAAGCAGGGTGTTCCCATCTGCCACTTCCATACCTAGCAGTGTAGCGCATTGGCAGGTGATTTTGAAAGTCAAAATGAAGGCTGTGTGTGTGTGTGTGTGTGTGTGTGTGTATGAGAGCTGAGGCCCCATCTCCACACACCACTTCACCACTTGCCTTATCCACGGGCTCCTGAGTTCCAGACAATTATTTCTGGGCTTCTGCCTCTGAAGCTCTTCTCTGTGAGGCCTGAGTGAGTGGTGAACCCATCCATCTTGGATGTGGTCCCTGACTGAGGAGGCAGCTGCCTCTGCCCCCGGGGGCCCCCTGGTGCCTCCTGCCAGCGGGGAGCCTCTGTCTGGCACCTGCTGGAAGGGCCCTCCCCTGTGGGAGGCCGCGGGTTCTGCACTCAGCTGGCACAAGACGAACTCAAAGTGGCTAATTTTGTCAGAGAAGAATTGTTTTGTTCTGTGTTGGGTGAAGTTTCTCTCTATTATACTTTTTCTACCAATTCCCCGGTTCCCAATTCCCTCCGACAACAAAACTACAATTTGCTGGATAAACAAAAACAGTGGGGGTGGCGCCTCCCCGGCCGCCAGTCTGTCAGAGGCGCTGTGCTTGTTAGCATGGTGAAGGAGTCAGCGGATGCCTGCGAGTTGGACACAACTGAATAACTTAATAAACTTGGTGCAACTTTTGTCCCTGGGAGTCAGTGCCATTAAAAAAAAAAAAAAAATCCAATCAGGCTATTTTGCAGCATTAGCATTTTACACCTATATCTTCACCCCCTACCTTTTTATTTTTTCCTCAATAGCAAGAGTTTCTTAACCATTGCTTCCTCGCTTGCAGATGCGGTGATAACTTTCTTTTTTAAGTTGTGGGTGATCCTTGTAAATCATGTGACTAGTCAGTTGAACTTTGTGTTTCCTCCAATCCTTCCTGGAACAGCGTCCTCCCCACGTCACCCCCAAAGAGGGGGAAAGGCAGACAGCAGGTTAATCACCCGTATTAGAGAGGATTTCACAAAGGCCCGAGGCAAGTTCATGCTCCACTGGTGGAAACCAATGGTACATTCAGCTGGCAGAGCGAGCCAGCCCCTCCCTGTGCAGCGAGCTGCTTGGGCAGTGCGTGATTAATGGCTGAGGGCTGAGTGTTGGTTCCTTGGGCTTCTGCTATTCCCTGCAAGCGAGGGCAGTGTCCACACGCAGTATCTTCCTGCTCTTGCCCGGGCATTTCCAGGATGAGTCTTTCTGGGAGGCAGGCTGCAGGGTCCCAGGGCATTCTTCTGGAAAGCCTGGGTCTTCCTTGTGTCATCAGCAGCATCTCCACGGCCCCTGCACCCTAGATGCCAAGAGATGCCCTCTCAGGAGCGCAAGCCGTGTCGATGTACCGCAGGTCAAGGTGAATCTGCAGACGGTGCCTGTCCTGAGGACACCCCTCCCCCAAGTGCAATTGATTAGCCCCCCCAAAAGATACACTGTCCTGTGAAGCAGGATTAAATATTTATGTCTGTTCACTGGGGTAATAAAATTGTATTCAATTATGTCTCCGCCACCACCTAATGATTGTTGAAAACTCGGTAATAACAGCGAAACTCATAAAAAATACAGAATAAACAAGGCTGGAAGAAAATTATGGGAAAATAGCCTCTGGCTTGTGGAAATGGGACTTTATTTTGAAATAATTTGAAATAACAGTATATACATTAAAAAAAAATCAAGTTAGTTTATATAACCACACTCTAATCTCCAGAAACTTTTCTTCATGTTTTTGTTCTTTTAAAAAAAGGAAGGGTGACCGCGGTTGTGTCTGCAGTAAATCTCGAGTTGTGCTGAAGGCCTGGGCCCCTGGAGGACGGGGCAGCCATTCTTCATTGCTGGACTCTTGGCATTTACAGGGAGCTCAGCTCGGACTCTGTGCTCCGTTAATGTTTGCAGAACTAAATTAAAAATATTTTTTTCTTGAGCATCTCCATCTCATTTCTCTGAAAGGGTTCTCAACTCAGGGTGGTTTTGTTCCCACAGGGCATCTGGCAATGTCTGAGGACAGTTGTGGTTGGGGTGGCGTATGCTGCTGGCATTGATGGGGTAGACCAGGGGCACTGTTGAACATGCTACCCTGCATAGGACAGCTAAGTGCCACCCCAGAATATCAACAGGGCGCAGGCTGAGTGTTTTCTTTACCCACCTCCTGGGCTGCTCAGTGCCCAGCGGAGTTCACTGACAAGTACTGACATGCTGCCTTTGAGCTGTGTCCGTCAGTCCCCAGCTTCTAGAGCCACCCCTGTTCTCCCTCCATCTCCTGGGGCCACACTCCAAGCTCTGATGCTTTTCCAACCTTCCTCCCCTCCTCTTGGAAGGGCTCCTGTGATTTTACTGCACCCGTCTAGAGAATCAGGACGTTTTTCTATCTCAAGATGCTGAATCACATCAGCAAAAGCTTCTTTGTCATGCCACGGGACATATTCACAGGGTTTTGAAGTTGAGACAAGGACATCTTGGACAGAGACCATGATGTCTGCCTGTCACACTCCCGAGAAGACCGTGTGATGGGGTTGGATCTTGTAAGCAGGTGTTCACATGTGGGTTCTTTTACCTGGAAGCTGTGTGGCCTTGCCGGGGACATGTCACCTCTTCAGATATGTTCTCCTTCCAGCAAAATGCAGCTGAGAAATCAGCACAGAGCATAGGGGCTAGAAATGCGAGGCACAGATTTGGCAACTTGCTGGTTCTGAGGACTCTGTTGGTTTTATTCTTATGGGTTTTATTTCCCTCCAAGTCTTGCCCCTCTCTCAACGCACGCAGCCAGCAAGCAGCCTTCTGTCTTCTCAAGCAGGGTGTGGAGTTTGGGCTGTGTGCCCTGACTCCCCCTGTGACTGTGTTTGTCTTTACCTTGGCTTCTTTGCTAAATATGTTTGGGCAGGATTTGCTTTTTGTTTGCTGAGCAAACCATGAGGCATCTCCGATTCCGCATATGCTCCACAGGAGCTCTCTCTTCAAAGGGAAGTCCTTGTTCGGTGGGTTGGTTGGTTTCCTCCTGTTCCTTAGTCTTACCTCCAGAAGCCACGTGTCTCTAGAGGGGGAGTAGGGGTGTGGACATCCTACCCTGGGTGCCCTGAAACCTCGGGACGTTTGGAGAGAGCAGCATGTCACCGGGGCTCTGAGAGAATTCCAGCAGGTGGAAGTGCAGACTCAAGGCAGAAAATGGGGAAAGAGGAATCCAAAGAGGAGTCTGAGGAGATGGTTCACGTTTGCAGTTTATGCATTTTCCCCAAACTTCCAGAAGAACTTTGAGAGTTGGCCTCAGAGGGCGTTTTTAAGGGCACAGAGAATAAGTGCCTTTTCCAAACCCACCCCCAAATGAGCAAGGATTTCAAGTTTATCTCAGGAATTCTGCCTCTGAGTTCAATGGTCAGTCCAGAGCAATAGTTTCCCCTCAGTGGAGGTGGAGGTGGGAGAAGTCGCCAGGGTTTTGGATCAGGTAGCCCATGGGATACCTCAAGATAAGAAGGGGATCAGTTTCCTCTTCACTCATCATCCTTCTGCCTAGCAGACACAGGGAGAGTCTTCCTTGTAACTTGGCTAATCTTCTCTGTTAGTAAGGAGACAGGGATGGAGACTAGAACCTGGTGACGTGTGTCACTTTGTCACTTTGTTAGACACCTGTGGGGGCTTCGGTAACAGACACTTATGGTCTCAGAGTTCTGGAGGCCAGAAGTCGTGATTAGGGTGCCAGAGGGGCACCCTAGCCTCTCCTGGTTTGCTGGCGAGCCTTGGCACTCATTCCTTAGCACATGGAAGCGTCACCCCTGGCTACATCTTGGTGTAGGCTTCTTGCTGTGTGTGTCTCTCTGTGCCCCAATCCCCCCACCCCTTTTCAAAATCTCATAAGTCACACTGAACTAGTGGCCATAATGACTTAATTTTAAATTGCTTACCTCTATGAACACCCTCTTTCTGAATAAGGACTCATTTGTGGGTACCAGAGCCTGGTATCAATATCTTTGAGTGGGGGAAACCAGTAACCCCATGTTGGAAAGGCAACTCTACCTGAAATTGAACAAGGTTATTTTATCTTTACCACCCTGCTCATTTCTACATCAAACTATTTTGTTTTCTGCTTACAGAAGAGATGCACACTTGTTTTCCTTTGCAAGGAATCCATTTACCTTTTAAAGCAGTCACCTGAGTTTTTAAAGGGATATTTAGAATATCACAGGATAAGTCACCCTCAAATGTGGGACAACGGAGGCCGTGGTGTGAGGTTTGAGAGACACCTGGCCCCCGAGTCCTCGGAGGCTGGTGAAGGAGAGGGAGCTGGATTCTCCAAAAGTTCCCTTTTGTTTGACCACTGCTTCCAGAGAGAGATCTTCCTCCCTTGAATCAATATTGTGGTGGTTTCCTTTCACTTTGTTTGGATCTAACCCCTCTTTCCTTTTCATTGCCTGGGTCTCAGAACTTTGTAAGCATGGAGGATGAGTTGCATCTCCATGCTGAGCAGAAGAAAGGAAATCATTTGAAACTTTAATCCCGGTGGGGAATGAATTCTCTAGTGTCCTCTGGAAGCCCCTGCTGGTCTTGCTAATGTGCAGGTGGCAGCCCCTGCCCTTGCCTCACATTCTCAGGTCAGCAGCTCTGAGGTGGAGCTCTTTGATGAACCTTTGCAGTAAGTTCCCTGGGGATGGTGATCCTCCCAGAATGTTGCATTCAAGGATCACCAGCCAGGAGGATCAGGTGCCCGGGAGGATCAGGTGCCCATTCTATGTGAGTCCAGACTTCTTGGGACCCTTCCAGCCCTAGGTCTCCGGTAGATGGGACTGCACCAGGCTCGGGTGGGACCTCTAAGTTTAGACTGTAGCCTGCAAATAGTTTCTAGTCCAGGCGACGGCGAGAGGCAAAAGGCACCCCAGAGCACCTCAGCAGCGCCCCCTCGTTCCCATCCTCTCTGTGTCTTGGGCAGTACCTCCCTTGACCTGGCCTTGGCCAACACTGCGCTTTGATTCACGTACTGTCTTTGCCAGGTGACTGTGGGATTCTGGTAAGTGGAAAGAAGCCACAAAAGAGGGGCTAAGGTAGGACAACCACGGTGGGAACCACCTCCTTCCGCCCTCCAAGCCCCTGGGAGGCTGAGGAAAGCAAGAGATTTTCTGTGGGTCCTTTAAAAAAAATTTTTTTTAATGCAAAAAAACAGAGTTTCAGAAATTTTTCTCTGGCCACATCTGGAATGTCATAAAATAAGGCTTTTAATTAATTTCCATAATTATAGTCTGGGACACTGGGCAAAAAGCTTCATTTGGGGATGAGGTGAGCCCTCCACTTAACCCCCCTGTGAATGTGAGCCCCGGGACAAGTGTTGCAGGATGGCTCCAGCAGACCCTGAGCAAGGCGACTCCCGCTGCCTGCCCTGTCCCCTCCCTCGCCCTCTGGAGTACCAGAACCTGCAGAGTCCCTGGCACTGGGCGCCTCCTTTGCCGAGTCAGCAGAGCCCAGGCCTTGGCCAGAGGATCCAGACCTGCGGTCCTGGGTTCGGCACATCCTGTGGTTGAGAGGTCCTGGCAGGCTGTTGGGCCTGCAGGTCTTCCTCTGAGAGCCCCTCCGAGGCCTGGCTCCATGCCTGGCTGGCGCAGGCCCTCTCCCAGGCACTCTCTCCCACGCAGAGCTTCTGGGCCGCCAGCGGTGAGGTCCACTGTGGGAAGCGGTTGTGTCTGCGCCACAGTGACAGCAGGCACGCCAAACGACTTCCCGGCCCTGCATGGGGCATAATTGTATTTTCAGGGAGGGCCCATCTATTAGCGAGGTGGCGGTCTCCACTGTGTAAGTTTTATAAAGGAAACACTAAGGGCCTCTTGGGGTGAAGGATATTATAATTATGGATGATTTATACTCTCCAGCTAATGTATACATTGCGCTTCGTGAGAATGTTCCGTTTGACGTGGCCAGAAACATTAAGCAAAAAACAGTGCTGCGGCCTGGGCGAGAAGCCCATCTTTTGTTTTCTATCTAATCTATCCAGTGCTAAAATATCTGGAATGCTGTCCCTGCATGCTGCTGGGAAGGAAATGTGAAGATAATAAGTGCATTTCTGATTTGAGATCCGATCACAATTTCCTCCCAAAATGCCTCAATGCATTGAGCATGTTTATTCCTGGGAGGAATGTTCGCTGCATATTTTGGAAAAAAAACATAATCAAAATTTCCAAGTTGGTGTGTCGGGAGGGGGGGGGGTTCCATGGTGGTACTCAGTCCAAGTTGCCCCAACTCAAGTGACAAACTCTACTGGTAAATTATCTACCTTTGTAAATGATGTGGGATCCAGAGATTAGAGATAGAAAGAGGGGAGGAGGGAGGGAGAGGGGGAGGGAGGGAGGGAGGGATGGTGGTAAAGCTGAGAAGACTCGGGATGCTGACGGGAAGATGGGAAGGCCTAGGTTGAGGTTCGCCTCCATATTCCTGGGGGACCTTTGATAAGTGATAGGGTCTCCCTAGACCTCAGACCCTTGCTTCTTGGGACAGATGGAACAGCAGAGGGGGCAGTGTGTACAGTGGTCACAAGGACAGTGGGAAGCTGGGCCAGGGGGGTAAAGTGGGCTCTGCTCAGCCACCACAGAGGACTGTGTGACATTCTTCAGGTGACCAGTGGGTGCACCCTGCATTCCCAGGAGCTTGCTCATCACCCACCCAGGGTCTCAAGGTCACAGACCTGGTGTGCAAGGGTGGCTTCTGCAGCGGCCCAGGCAGCTTCTCTCTTCTCGTCCTGTCAGCTGGGCGAGGCCCCTGGCCCTCTCTGCTTGTTGGAATTCCATTAAGACGGGCTTTTAACTCTTCCTACTCACGGGGCCGTGGACTTGGGAGGTGGCTGCTGTTCCTCTCCAGGTAGATGTTGTTTGTTCTATGTATTAATGTATAGGAATGTAGGGATGAGTAGTTACTGAAGGGTCATTTTTACACTTTTCAACAAATCCACCTGCCACCTTACGTCACAGTCACTCCTCAGTATCTGGGCATTGGTTCCAGGGGCCCTCCAGGGCTCAGCCCCTTCTGTGAAGTGGTGCAGTACTGGCATGTAATCTATGCACACCCTCTCTGCGTTGCTGGTAATACCCAGTTGCTCTAGTTTGGATCAGAAGTGTATACCAAAGCCCAGGTGTTAAAGGCTTAGTTCCCCCAATCTAGCACTATGGGAAGGGGAAGGAAACTCGGAAGACAGAGTACATCCTGGGATGTCTTCCAATCCCTGGGGACATGTCCTTGAAGGTGAGAGGGGGACCCCACCCCTTCCTTTCTCCTTTTCACTTCTTCCATATGAAATGAACAAGTTTCCTCTGCCGTGTGCTCCCCATCACGATGTACTTCCTGACCATAGGCTCAAAGCAACAGGGCCAACTGGTCTTGGACTGAATCCTCTAAAATTGTGAGCCAAAAGGAACCTTTCCTCTTTATAAGTTGGTTGCCTCAAGTATTTTATTACAATGCTGGAAAGTTGACTAATACACTAATACGATGTAAATGTATGTAAATAGTACAATATATTGCATTGTTTAGGGACCAATAATGACAAGGAAAAATGTTGGCTTATGTTGACTGCAGGCACTAGGCAGTCAACATAAGTTTTTTTGACCCCTGGTTAGTTGAATCTAGATGCACAATGCACAGGTACAGAAGGTTGACTATATATTATTTCCTTGATCTTTTCCTTAAGTTGACTTCTTATAAAATAATTTCCTGCTATAATCTTAAAAGATGAAATTTGTTTCTACTGCACCTTTTCTCTATTTGGATGAGGTTCAGAACCGTGCTCATTTTAGAGTGCACATATCAGAGGCAGTTAGGGTGTTCGCTGTGCTTTGGGGTCACCAACCTCTCTGTTGCGTTCATTGCCCCGGAAGAACACTCACCCATTACATCATCACGCCTCGTTTTTCACACCCCTTCGTTCCCTGGAGAATCTCTAATCTGCATTCTTTGTCCACAAGTTCATCTGTGCTGGGTGTTGGGTATTAAAGGACCAGTAGGGCACGTGGCTTCTTCCACTTCACGTGACGTTTCACGGTTCTTCTGCACCGGGCACATGTGGGTACGTGGGTCCTGGTTGGGGCTGGCCGGCTCATTGCAGGGCTGGACTGTTCATTTGTCAGTCTCACCTGTCAGTGGCCTCGAAGGTCATTACCACCTTTTCTGTCACAGGTGTCCCTGTGGACACAAGCCTTCGTTTCTCTTGGGCAGATAGGAGTGGTGAGAAATTGCAGGATCATATGGCCTGGTACACTTTCTCTAACTCAATACACAACAATCTTAGTTTTTTAAAAGTTGTCATTCTACTAAAATCTCTAGGACCATCGGTGGCAGAAATGCTGCAATCTAAAAACACCACAGCAGCCCTCGCCTGGGCCTCCTAAGGCCACTTGCCCTGAGAGCCAGTCTGGGCTTACTTACCTGCCGCCCCTCAGGCCTCCCAGCCATGCCCCATCAGCCGCAGCCATGCCAGACCCTGCAGAAAACCCTAGCCCAAGCTCTGCATCCCTCCGGCTTCCTTTCCCCCGACCCGAGTCTCCCCACCCACGGAGGCTGAGCTTAAATCTGCACCTGGATCTCGATCCTGTCTTCCTGCTGGCTTTCATACATTTTATGTTCCTGTAATGTGGAAGAGTGAGAGGAGGAAGTGACTTGCTTACTGATGGCTTTGAAGGGCGATTTCATAGCAACGTTGTGTTAGACTTATTAAGTACTGCATGACGTGGTGCTGTAAATAAACGGATGGCCCATAAGACAATATGTTTGAGTTACAAGCTGAGCTTTTCCAGTTTCATAGAAACTCTGGGTTGGCTCTGTTTGTGCATTTGGCTAGGACCACTGGAATTTCATCAGGTCTACCTCCCATCTTCCTTTGGAGAAAGCTTTTTAGCTTTCTTTGTTTTCACTGCACAGAATAATAATAAATGATAACAATAACAACAATAATAATAGCAACTATCAGGTATCCCCAATATTTTTTTAAGTTTTTTTTTCTTTCCTAGCAAAGGTGTAACACAGGGACTCCTTCTCTAGAGGCTGTGATTTGCCTATCAGGGGGAACAGCATTTTTTTTAATACCTTTATTTATTTATTTTTTTATGTGGTGCTGAGGATCAAACTCAGGGCCTTGCATGTGCTAGGCGAGCTCTCTAGTGCTGAACCACAGCCCCAGCCCAAGATATCCCCAATATTGACCAAAGTATTTTACCTGCTGAATTTCTTTAAACAATCGTAGTGATACTGTAGATCAGCAGTGTCCGTTATAGGAGCCACCAGCCATATGGGGACACTAGAAATTTGAAATGTACCTATCCAAACTGAGTCACATTTGTATGTACAAATGGCACAGATTTCAACAGCCTAATTTAAAAAAGAATGACAAACACCTATGAAGATTTATGTTAATCAAATGTTGAAATGCTATTTGATTGATATTACATAAAGAATATATATTATTAAAATTAGGGCTGGGGTTGTGGTTCAGTGGTAGAGCACTTGCCTAGCATGTATGAGGCACTGGGTTCAAACCTTAGCATCACGTTAAAAAATATAAACAAATACAATAAATTATTGTGTGTATCTACAACCTAAAAATATTTGAAAAAAGAATATATATTATTAAGGCGAGCTTCACCTCTTCCTTATTTACTTTTTCTTAATATGGCTGCTAGAAAACTTAAAGCTATATGTATGGCCTGCATTGTATTTCTGGTGGGAAATGTTACGGTGGATTAGTATGTGTGACATTACACACACACACACACACTCACACACACAAACACACATATTATCTCCATTGTACAGATTGAGAAATTGAGGTTTGATTTCCAAATCTCAAGTCAGTCAGTGGTAAGAGTGGATCTAGTATTCAAGATCAGGTTGGCTGACTTTTATTATCTAGGATGCTCTATTCAGTTGGTGGATGAGTTGGTGGTAAGCACAACCTATAATGTGAATGCAGGTATCACCCCCTCTCTCTTCACCTGATTAGCAGCTCAGTTTGCAGTAGACATTCCTTTTCAGGACCTGCAGCAGTCATTACAACATCAGCCCCAAGATTCTGTACTGACCTGTCCCTACTCCGGATACCCTCTCTCCATGACAGAGGGTAAATTCTGCTCAGCCAAAGTCACCTCACGTCACAGCACACCCATCACCAGACCTCAGAAGCCAGCATTCCTATTCTCTTTGCAGTTAATTCTTGCGAGTGAGCTTATTCTGGAGGTACCCAGGTCAAGACTGGACTGAGCACCTGGTCTTGATTCGTACTTGAATAGAACGTCCCAGTGGCCATTTGGTCCCCACTCCTGCTGCAGAGTCTGTCCTGGCTACCCAGAGGACTCTTTCATAACCAAACAGAGCAGCCAGGATTTCAGGGTGGCAGCTAAGCCCCTGTGGTGAAAGGGCTACGTGGGAGTGCATGTGAACAGTTTCTGAACACAAATCAGCCCCACACCCCACTGGCTCCTCCCTCCTACCTCTGCCTTCCTTAACTCTGGAAGGAGATAAGTGGGTAGAAATGTCCTACTCCAGGCAGGTCAGTGCTACTGGTGTTCCTTTTGCCCAGTGAGAGGGAGGTCTGGCACAGGCTGACTTCCTGCTCCTGCGCGGGGGTGAGGATGGGGGTGTTCCAGACGCAGTCTGCTCCTGGTGCATCAGGGACGTCCCCTGTCGGGTGAGCAGCCTCCTCCCCATTGCTCCAGCAGGAACCTCAGCAGCTCAGTGGAAATATTTCACCGACTCAGAGCTCTCCCCCTCCCTGATCTGAGCAGCAGGCATCCGGCACAGAACAGTGCCCTGGGGAAGGCTTCTTCCTTTGTCAGGAATACTGGAAAAATACCAGGGACAGAGGCAAGCAGACGCAGGCCTGAGAGGTACCCAAGAGTCCCAGGTGCTGACTGAGGCATCTTTCCTCAGGGTGGGTCTCAGGAGACCCTTAAGGGGAGGCACTTAGGAATTTGTTAAAAATGCACATTTAGGGGACTCCAACCCAGACCTACTGAATGAATCAGAGTATCTGGGCTTGGAACCAGGGTAGGTGAATTTTGAATAAGCTCCTGGGTGACTTAGGTACCTACTAACATTTTCCAAAGATGACTATAGGGAGACTTCATAAGTGCAGGTTAAAACCATCCTAATTCCAATAAAGTTAATTGTTAATTAAATAAATGCATGGACCCCAATTCATAACTTTCATGTTGGGATTCTTTCCTCATGTCCAGAGGCACCATGTACTAAATGAGTAGCCAGGAATGTGAAAATGAATTATCTATTTATTTTCCCAGCTGACTTGTCCTTCCCAGTAAAACTGTGGCAATCACGCTCATTGGGCAGAGAGAGAAATCTCTCCCCTGTCCTCCCCAATGCAGGAAGCAGGAAGCAGTGATTTCACGTGTATATGATGCTTAATAATTAACCATGGGCACAGAAATTCGCATGGGCTTGGAGAATGGCCATTCTCAGTCAGTGAACTTGTGTTTCCTGTTTATCAAATGCAGGGCTTATCCCTGACCTTAAGTAAAAGATGGAGAAGGAGGAAGAAGAGGGAGTAGATGGGAAGGGTGCATACTCTGGAGGTAGACGGGGGCCCTATATTAAACACCAGTGCTCTTCTTACTGAGAACAGCTAATGTTTACTGAGCAATGGCTGTTTCTTGCATTAATGACATGCATTAATGTCTCCAAATTAATCCTTCAAAATAGCCCTGTGCTCTTTTGTCAGCACAGTGTCAGTTTGCATCACCTGTGCCAGGTTCTGTTTATTAGAAGCTAGCCCAGGTACCATTCTTAGCTGCATTATATAGATAAAAATCTGAAGGTACAAGCTGGGCATGGTGGCACTCCCCTATAGTTCCAGTGACTTTGGTGGCTCAGGCAGGAGGATCGTGAGTTCCGGGCAAGCCCGTGTCTCAAAAAATTAAGAGGGCTGGGGAATGTGGCTCAGTGGTAAAGTTCAATTGGATTCAATCCCCAGTACAAAAAAAAAAAAGTAGAGATTTGTTTTATCAAATCTCTCAGCACATTACCCAAACAAGGAGTAGACCTGGGCTTCAGAGCATGACCTGGTTGTCTAAAACCTAGGCTTTTTAACCCACCCTCAGTAATTGTAAAGGAAACACTGGTATTCTTCTAGTAAATCATATAAATCCTTCTGATACCATTGACAGAGGAGAGATGGAAATCAACATTGACCAGAGGCCCACAGATGCTATAATCCTGAGCGATGATATCCGTCGTGGGTGAGCAGAACTCCCAGGAGGTGGGGTGACCGGCCAAGATCATCCTTGACAGGGCCATGGTGACGGCTCAGGCTTCTAAATGAAGCCAGGGCCCCTTCCACAGAATTTTCCCTTTGTCAGGGTCCAAATGGCTTGTTTGCATTTATCTTAGAAAGTTAGACATATCCTAGAAAGTAATGGGGTGGCGGAGGCTCTTTGTCTTAGTTGCCTAGAGCCTTCTTAACTAAGTGCCACCCCCTGGGAGGCTGGAGACATGGAAGTGTGTTCTGTTGCGGGGTGGGGGACTCCGTGTCCTAAATCCAGGTGCTGGAGTGGAGAGCTGCTCTGGAGGCTGTGGGGGAGACCCTGATCCCTGCCTTGTGGCTTATTTCCAGAGGCTCCCGACGTCCTCCCTCCCTGGGCTGTGGTGGCATCACCTCAGCTTCTGCCTCTGTCACCTCAGGGTCTCCTCCTCTGTGTCCATGTGTGACATCTCGTGTTCTTATGAGGACACTGTCATCAAGGCTTACTGTCAATTCAGAGTAGTTTCATCTGGAGATTCTTGATTCAGCCATCTCTTTGGAGGACATTTTTAATCCTTTAAATCACGACCAGAACATGGATCCAGGGAGCAGGGAGTGTTTGTGCCTGTGTGGCACCAGGGGTGAAGTTGGCGCCTGCACATTTGGGGTCCATGGGCCTGGCTCTACTCCTCGCTCATCACCAGCCTTGGAACCGGGAATAAGGGCCCCCAATTCCACAGGTTGTTACTTTTCCTTTAGGAAATATAATAATAATGATGTAACTAGACGCAGCATTTTCTATTCCATGTTACAGATTCCCACTCATGGAGCACACGTTCTCGGACTCACAGTTCCTGTGGGTCCCGCTGGTGATACAGCTCAGCTGTGCCTCTGTCCAGGGTCTTGCCACTGCACTGAGGTGTCAGGTGGACTGTGTCCTCCTCTGGGGGCTCAACAGGGCAAGGATTTTCTCCCAGCTCACTTGGGCTGTGGGCACCATTTTTTTCCCTGTGACTGTGAGTGGGAGGTGTTGGCTCATGTGTCCTGTGGACAAAGGCCACTCTCGGCTCCCAGAGCCACCCCTGTGCTTCCTACATGGACTTTTTCATAGTTCCTTTCATAGCATGGCGGCTTGCTTCTGCAAACTCAGCCATGGAGAGAGTAATATATGCACACATACTCACAAACATATAAATATGTATATTATTATAAAATATAATGATAATATAATAATGTGATATATAATATAACAATAATCACATAACCTTTAGAACCATAAGCAAGTGTCAGTTTTCGTCACCTTTGCCGGGTTCTGTTTATTAGAAGCTAGCCCAGGTCTAACCATGCTCACAGGGAGGTCATTACACAGGGTTTGGACACCAGAAGTCAAGGCTCATTGAGGGTCACTTTCAAGCCTGTCTGCCTCTGAGCTATCGGATGACCGGGGAGGTGCACAAAGCTCCTAGCACAGTGTCCACACCTCTTAGACGGTGCATGTGACTCCTATTAACGGGCAGCTGCAGTTCTTATCAGGGTCCATCACTGCTCTTGGTTTCAGGGCAGCACATGTCCCCACCCAGGCTGTGCCTTCACCACCCGCCTGCCACACGGAGCACCCAGAATACGTGGAAGCCGTGGCCCTTGCTGTGGTGGGGAGGTCTAGGGCACCGGAATGGACCTAAGAAAGGCCTGAATACCCTACGCCCATGTAAATTCTAAGTGGTTTGGAAACTGGAAATCCTGGCTTTGGTGCAGTGTTCAGCAGCCGCAGAGTGTGTCCTCTGGTGGCCTGGTGCGTGCTGATGTGTGGTGTGGCAGCAGCAGCAGTGGCGGCTGCCTGCTTTGGGTTCTGCAGCGAGCTCCTGCAGGCTGTAGGGCTCCTCCCTGGTTTCAGGGTGGCTGCCGTCCTCCTGCCTAGGACCACGCAGTGCTCCTCCACTCTCAGCGTCCATCCTTTGTTTCTGTGTGTCTGTGTTTTGATTCCCAGGGGAGAGTTGGCTGGTTTGTCAAGCAGGAAGTGAGCTTGTGGGGATTTTCTCTTTCTGACTGCTGGGAGCATTTGAAAGCTCTTGGGGAAGCACGGTCACCTTGTCCTGCAGGGACTGCAGGTACCAGATCCAGAGGCCTGTGTTCATCTCAGGTGAGGTTATGTTAGAGGGCCACAAAGCACCATCTGGCTGCCACGTCCATGCCCAGGTGTGCCTCAGTGACGATGCACAAGGGCCCCCCCTGTCTGTACTTCCTAGCACTCATCCTGGGTGATGGCTGGTTGTCACAGTCAAGGTTGTGACAAGACAGCCCCATGGAGATTTAGGGGGAGTTTAGTAAACAGGCTGCTTCTAAGTCTACAGGCAATTTACAAGGAGTCTATAGGCACAGCAGTGCCCTGGGCCATTAAAACAAGCTGTGATGTCCCTCCTGGTCCTGGAGGGCCATGAGAGAAAACAACTCCCAGATCTCAGAAGGAGACGAGGAGGGTCAAGACGAGCCCTGGAATAAATACCTGGACTCCGCCTCTGGCTGCTGCTTCCCTCCAGGTGCTTACAGGACCCGGATGAAGGCTGCTGCTCCTCCTCCAGGGCCGAGACCAGTGAGGAGAGGATGGGGGTGGGGGGGACTCTGCAAAGGTGCACGGAAGGTTCCAGCACACTCTCTGCACTTCACCCCTTCCCGGCCCCTCCTTCAGCCTGCAGAGAAGCGAGAAAGAGGCCGTTCCCAGGCTCCACAGTGCGGTGACTTAGCCTCCTGCTTTGGATTGACATAAAGGTCCGGCCACCACCAGCCAAGACACTTGACCTCTCTGAATCTCCATCTCCTCACTGACAAAATTCTTAATGCCAGCACCTCCCTCTTGGCCTTAACTGGTGGATAGTCCCACCCCACCGCCTTCCTCTGTGACGTCTCTCCGAAGCCCTTATGGACCAATAGACTCCGTTGATTTACCTGTGGCAAAACTCTCTCCTCTCCCCAGCTCGACTGCAAGTCCCCTGAGGGCAGGGGCTTCAGTGTATTTTGAGCACTGCCTGTCTCCAAAGGAAAGACCCGTCGCCAACATGGAGAGGCAGTCCATAAATATTTGGGGACATGAATAAATGATTCCATAGAGGCACAGGTTGGGATCTAGAATACACGGAATGATATTTGATCAAGTGTTTGATAGTAAATACATCGAGGCTGATTTTAAATATGTAAACACTACCAGACGAGGAGAGAATTGGAAGTCCCCCACGTAGGCATGATATTTGGAAATGGTGGAATTATCTTTTGAGAATTCCTTACAGGACACTAAAAAAAAAAAAAAAAAAAAAATTCTATGATTCCATTTCCCAATTTTTTTGTTTAATATCTACTGTGTATTTTTGCATAAATTACCTAATGTCACCTTAAGTTCATAGTCTTAGGGTCATAAGGCACCCCCATCCTTTCACTTGGTCTGCACCCCAAAACTGCAATGACCAGTGACAGCAGCAAGGGACCCTCCCCATGCAGCCTGTGCCAGAATGTCCCTTGCTGCAGGTCAGCTATGGGTACAAGGCTCAGCAGGATGAGGAAGTTGGTGACACTCTTTCAAGGACCTGATAGGCTTGGGTCTGGGGGCTTTGGGGAAAACCGATGGTGGCACCCTATGGGCTCGGACTTGGCAGCCACCTCACTTTCCTGTGCTCAGGGGTCTTTCCTTGCAGGGAGCAGGGGTCCCTTTGTCTTGAGGGCGTGCTGTGCAGCTGTGCATGTTTAAGGAAAAGTTCCCACTCTGTTCTCCTTCCCCGTAAGAACTGGTATCAGAGAATACAAATCCGGGGAGTCAACTCCCAAATGCCTCTCCTGGCTCCCTTGACTTCTTAAAAGTGGCTTTCCAATCGCGATTGTTCCCTCTCATGCAGACACAAAATGAGATACACAGATGTAGAAATAAACATCCTTATGACTCTTCTTTATTGTCCACCTGGACACCCAGTGCCCTGTCCTTGTAGGTATCATCCCCTGGGGGTACTAATCTGCCTTGTTTCTGTGGATGCTGGAATGTTGGTGTCCCTCTTCCCTCTCCAAGCCTCTGGCCACCCCTCTGCCAGCTTTTCAATGGCTAATCCAGCACCCTCTGTCATTAACTCTCCAGTCCCGAAATCCACCTCCTTTTCTCTCCCCTGCACCTGTGGTTCTCTCTCTTGAGTTTGCAGAGGATTACTCTGGAGTTGAATGGGCCTGGCCTTCCGAATTTCTGGGTGGGACCACATTTTTGGTTTCCAACAGGTCCCTAGGACCTACCTCGGTGCTAGTCCACCCAGTGTTTAGAACCAGGCCCTCATGGAAAACACTCTTCTGGACAGCCTTGTGTTAATAGGCTGTGGATCTTCTTGGAAAATCTTTCTCTGTTTTCTTTGCAGTGGACACAAGCTCCCAGGGTGCAGAGAATTCTTTGCCGTGCCCACAGCCCTCTTCAGCACCTAGGACAGAGCCTGACACACAGTAAGGGCTTGGTGAACACTGTTGTATGTTGAGTACTTAGGATGACGATGTGTTCACCTCTTGTCCCTGAAACAAGGGTGGATGGCTTCCAGGGCACAGCAGGAGGCTCATTCATCCCCCAGGTCTGTGCCCTGCACTAAGGCCTGATGGAGCCTTGTTTTGTCCTGCTGAATTGAGCCACATTGGAGAGCCAGAAACCTAAATCTGCAGGAAATAGAATGTGTGGATCTCACAGCAGATTACTTCAGGGCGGAAAATAATACTACTAAATACGATAGCTTGTTTCCTGAAGTTTCCCACTGAACCTCCACTTCCCTACTGCAGTGTTGCTATCCCGCCCTATCTTCTCTGGATCTGTCTCCCCAGCTTTGGTGGAACTCCCCACTGACTGCGAGCCATTGCTTGGCTTGGGCTGCTTTTGGTCCCTTCAGCAGATGGCATTGTTCTTAGCGTGTGTGATTGGGGTTCTCAACGTTGGATGCACATTGACACTGTGCGAAGAGTGTTAGAAAAGATGGAGGTTGGATTCTGCCCCCAAAGATTCTGATTTAATTGCTCTGGGGGTCCCTGGGCATCAGGAATTTTTAAAAGCTCACAGTCAAGGTTGCGAACCTTTGTGGTCGAGGGAGCCTGGAGAGAGCGTGGGGAGGAAGCAAGAAGCATCCAGAATTCTGGAACCAGCTAATGGCCCCTTCAGAGCCAAGGGTGGGACAGGGTAATGAAAGGGGGAGCCAGCAGCCCAGAACTCAGGGCATGCTTGAGGGAAGAGCCTTGAACTCAGAAGCAAGCTTGCCTAAATGCGCTAATTACGCACCGTCTTGTCTTGCCTAATCGTTTTATCTGGGGTAACCTTGTTGGCCGAAGGAGATGATAAATTCCTTGGGATCAGCGATGTGTTGGACGGTTACCCTATAGCTCCCAAGACTGCATTCATGTGGGTTTCTTCAAAAATAACCCTTCAATGATTGAACAACCATGAGGGCAGATTGGTGACCAGGAAAACATGGAGTACGTCCATCAATCGTGGCTGCGCGATTGCATCTGTGTTTCATCTCCAATTATTTGCTTCTCCTCTTTTCTCCAATGTGAAAGCAGAGAGAGAGAGAGAGAGAGAGAGAGAGAGAGAGAGAGAGAACGAGTGAGCACAATAACACAAAAATACCAGATGCTTAAAGCCCCACCCGTCACAACAGAAACTTAGACACGGAGCCCAGTAAAACATCATTTGTCAGGTATGTGGGCATCCAGTCCCCAAAGCAGATGTCATCTCATGTCGCAGGGAGGAAGAGACGTTCGCAGTGCCGTGGTCCTTCACGCACACGCATGCATGAGTTCCAAGCGAGCAGACGTGAGCCAGTTAGGAGGATGCCAGGGAAGCAGCCGCTTGCCCCAGTCCCCAGCCTCGTGTTTAATTCACGGATGCACACTGCAGCTCCTCAAGACCCCATTCACCACCTCTCCTCTCCTCTCCCAGGCACCTGCTACCGTCAGAGCAAATGCATCCCGTGCTTTGAAGCCAAGTGTATTCTTAAAAGCTGGGCTCCTGACCTCCCCCATGGAGGAAAAAGAAAGAGGGCTGAGGGTTGAATTGGGGATAGGAAGCTGGGGACAGTCCACCTCTTTGGTACTTGGAGAGGATTTAGCTCCGGATTTCATTTCCTAACATGAATGTGGGCAGGGTTCGAACACCAGAGCTGGCTACAGAAGCCAAGATGAGATGCACAAGCAAAGCTGATGCCCTGCCAGGTAACAGCAGCCCTCTGGTCTGTATCAGAAGCATGCTTTTCTGTATTCTAAGCAGTTTTTGACATAGTGTTTTGCTTTATTGGAAGGCGCAATGCTTTCAGAAGGCCTAAAAATCCAGTTATGACTATAGCTGTGAGGGAAAAGGTCTGCATGGGGCCAGGGAAATTTAATTTTTAGCTTAAAAAAAATACCACCAAATTCAATTTTTCTCACATTTAGGGATTCTTCGAGTTACATCCAGCTTGCATAACCAGTATATTAGAAAATGTGTTACGATGGGGTTATTTTTTTAACACATTTATTATTTATGAAATGCAGAGGAAAATAGTTAGAAATGATTGTTTCAGGGAATATCCTGTAGCTTTTTTTATTGTATTCAAAGAAGTTGCTCATGCTGTTTTAATTCAAACATTAAAAGTTAAATCTCTTTTCATCCTGACCTACATTTTTAAAACGCTGCTTTAGCCCTTATTATGAGGAACAGAAAATGCGGGGAAGGAAAATGCACACTGTGGGTTTCTGGGCCTGTGGTCTGCCAGGCATTAAGATGATTCTTGCCAACCTGTCCAGGAAGGAACGGAGCGAGGCCTCTCTCCCCAGCATCCTTGCCCAGCCCCGTCCCCCAAAGCTCCAGCCCACCACCTGTTCTTGAGGGATGGGATGCTCCCCGTCAGCCCCCCGAGTCTGTGCTGGGTGGTCAGGGGAGGGAAGAGGCATCAGCACACGTCTGACCTTAAGGGAGTGGTTTTGAGAGTATTCAGAGAACTCCTCATGTTCAGCCACAGAAAGCCAACATCCAGACTCAAAAATGCACAACGGATTTCAATAGGTGCTTCTTGAACAAGGACGTACCAATAGCCAGCAGGCACAGGAAAAGGTATACGGCATCACTAATCCTTAGGGAAATGCCAATCAAAGTTGTAATGAGAGACCTCTTCACACCCACTAGGATGACTACCATTTAAAAAAAAATGGACATAAGGTTGGTGAAGATGTGGCAAAGCTGGAGCTAGGTGCATGAGCCCATGAGCTAGCTGGAGCCCATGTAGCTATATCCATATTATATTGGTTGGAAATATCATGGAATATATGAGCTGTCTAATGCTATGAGACACATCAGACAACCAAAATAATATGTATATAGGAAGTGCACAGAGGTTCCTCACCAAAAGTCCTGCCCATCAGTGGTCCATCAACTCCCTGTTGGGGTTTAGGCCTCTAGGCCAAGAGAATTGGAATCAGGGACTTGAACAGATTTCTTTACACCCACCTGCACAGCGTCACCATCCACAGGAGCTGAAGCGTGGAAATGACTTGAGTGTTCATCAGCGGATGGAGGGATGAGAAAACGTGTGACATAGGAGTGAAAGGGTACATGACTTGGAAAGATTTAAAAGGAGTGACGAAAGAGGCATGTTCGGAACACTTTCCAAATGAGCCTTCGTTTTCTAGAGCCCAAAATTTGTATGCAACATTTACCTCTTTTGTTCTCAAGAGGCAAATAACTGTGGTTGTTTCCTTGGTCACCATAGAGTACCACCACCCCCAAAACACGCGTGTCTGAGTGCCTAAGCGGCACGGCAGTGGGAAGCCAGGGCTGCTGTCCCTGCTGGAGACAAGGCCCTTCCTCCACACCCAGCGGACAGCTGAGGCAGGAGGGGAGGCTGGTAGGTGGGCACCTGCGGGGGGGGAGGAGCCAGGGCAGGTGCCTGACAGCGGCAGTGCGGAGGCTGTTGCGATGCTCCTGTGCCACCCTCAACAGGACAGGGAGGCTCGTGAGCTTTGGGTCACAGCACAGGAGGACTTAGCTGCTGCTGCCTAATACAATAGCACAGCGACTTGAGTCAGCTCCTTATTCCGGACTGAAACGACTGCTCTAGGAATTTCTTAAGGCAAGAAGCCTGGAGGAGAGATTCTGGCACAACCAGTACACCATCTCTTGGCTTAAGCCACAGGCCCTCCAAGGGCGACGGGGTCCTGTGTTGGGTGTCACATGGAGGACTTCCTTAAACCACATGAGCATCTCGGCTCAGGCCCCGGGTGAGGGACCTGAGGGACACTGAGCATTACGTTCAACTTACTAAATTCTTTTATCATCCTAGTACAGCTAATAATACTAATGCCTGGCTTGGAGACCCAAGCTTAGAATCAGGGTCAGCATGGACGCTGGAGCAGGGCCGTTATTCAGAGTGGTGGATTCAAACTCTGCCTGACACTTTCCACCTTTAAAGGGGGAACCGAGTAACTCCCCCTGCGTAGAAGATGCTTAGAAGGGTGCTACTGCCTGACTTCCAAGACGGCATCTTGATGAAGGAGAGATGCCTCTCCTTTCTCTCTCTGTCAATCTTCTCCTGCGATAGCGAATGATTGTGGTTCTCTTAAATCACAAAGTTTGGGGGATGATCTGTCTCATAGCATTAGACAGCTCATATATTCCATGATATTTCCAACCAATATAATCCTCTGCCATCCTTAAATATTCATAAGTGCATACCTTACCCCCCCACACCGTTCATGTACGGACACACACACACACACACACACACACACTTTGCTGATGACTTATCCCCAAATTTAACCTGGTTTTTCAAAGTTTGATGAACAATTTTGAAAATTAGATGGGCGGCTGAGAGATTCCTCCTCTCTTTAGTCTGAAGGATGGGAAAATGCCGTGGGGAGGTTAGGTGGGTAGGCAGGGGACAGTGAGCTTGTCTCTGTGCACACCGTAGGACGGCCCTGGTCTAGATCCTAGCAGGAGCAATGCTATTCTGCACATCAACTGCTAATGGAACCCTTGGGTTTGTGTGACAGGGGACCAATCTGTGCCGATGTGTAAATACGTCTGCTTTGCTTACACTCAGGACCTGACTGCCTATCTGGGGGTTAATGAGCTACGTTTGGATAAAGGCGAGGGGTGTCTTCTCTATGCACAACGGTGTTTTACTCACATCAGGCTGACTCGGGGCGTTTCCTTAGATCTGAGGTTTGCTTTCTGCTGGGGGGTGTGGGTTCAGCTCCTGTGCACATGATGGATGCTGGCCTTAATTTGGTGTGTTGCAGTCGTTGTGAGCTCTGGTAGGATATTACCTTAAGGATATTCTTTTGAATATTAAATTAGAATAAATTAAGGCATGCTGCATATTAAGCCTAAATCAGAGTTGAGTAATTGCCTTCCATTTTATGCCACAAAGTTTGTTGGAAATGCAAGATATTTGTTTTAATTACCAAGTTGTTGAACTGACTCTCAGTGAGCATAGGCACAGACACAAATTAAAAACAAAACAAAACAAAACAAAAAAACTTTTGGCTTAGAAAACCCTAACTTGATCCATGTTATTGGTGCTCTCCTATGATCTTTATTTTCTTTCTCCATCTGGCATTTGCTAGCCGACTCCCTCTCATGTGTCCAGTGACATGCCTTGCTCCTGGATGACATAAGCGCTACATTTTTTTCATGCTTAATCCTTTTCTTAGTACTCTAGTCTAAGGACTTGACATGCTTATAAAATGTGCCCAGAAGCACAGTAAGCAATTATACTATTCCTCCCATTTCATAGACACAGAAACCAAGACTGAAGGAGGATAATGTTAAACTAACCTTTCAAAACCCTCATACAACTAGGGACAGGATATGAATCTGGAAATTCTAAGTTCTTGCCTCTATGCCATATTGACAGTGTGAAATAGATTAAGATGTTGCCTCTTTGAGTTGATTTTAAGCCAGTCTCTGAAATTTTCAGGACCCATGAGTCAGTAATGTCATCTTTTCAATGTCATCCAAAGTGATGCTGTTTTCCCCAACTTTGTATTCTGGAAAATTCCAGAATTATCCATAAGATATCAGAGAGAAGAGTGCAGTGGATTCCCAGGGCTGCTCACCTGCATGCAGCCAAGGCCAACCTTAAGCCAGTCCTGTCACCCTCCTGCTGCCTTTCACCACTCCTCCCGCAACCACCGAACACACCGGATTCTCTCTCTTGAAGCAGATCTTTTTTCTCTGTTGCTATTGTAATATGTGTTTCTAAGGAAAGGACTCCAGTGAGCCTATTTCATGATGATTTTGGCCAGCTGAATTTGCTGGTAGAAGCTGCAGGAGTCAGATTCCTATGGTACAGCTTCATTAATATGATATTCGGAAGGGTTGACTTTGGAGCTCTCCAGGGACAGGGGAGCTGGCTAATCGTGATCATCACACCCCTGTCTCCTAGTTACTCACCTCTATGAAGACACTGTGTTCTAATACCTGAAAAATAAATCCACACGTAGGCATCTTGAACTACTTGGGTTTATTGTTAAAAAAAAAATTAGTGTCTGGATTTGCTTTGTTCAGGCCCAGTCCACCCATATCTAGATTATGTCCTTTTCCTATCAGTCCCATGTGGCTTGCAAATATCTGTACTAATCATACCTGCCTGGAAGCACATAGCGTGAGAATGCCAAGTGTGCCCATGCTCAAAATGGCGGCAGTAAGGAGGTTTGTGCAGACCGTGTGGGATGTCTCTTTGCGCATATGTACCCAGCTTAAAATGATTGAGTTTGTCCCCAACTCCAAAGTACCACCGTTTTTGAAAGAATACCAAACACATGCTATTTTTCCATGGAGCTGAAGTATAGCAGATTCTGAATGGAGTTAAGAGAAGCTAAGGTGTTTGCTTCTTTCTATAGCATAGCTTTGGTGATTACACTATTTATATCTACCTATGTTGGTCAGCTTTCTGTTATTGTGATAAAAAGCATCAGATAATCAAATTAAAAGGAGGAAAGGTTTATTTTGGCTCCTGGTTCAGAGGTTTCATTCCAAGGCCACTCAGCCTATTGTTTGGGGCCTGTGGTAACACAGTGGAAGATATGGAGAAAGATGACTGTTTACTTCATGATGGCCAGGAAGTAAACAGAGAGAGAGAGAGAGAGAGAGAGAGAGAGAGAGAGAGAGGGAGAGGGAGGAAGGGTCCAGGGCTGCGATAGCCCTTCAAGTCCTCCCCTGATGACCTCACTTCCCCCAGTTGGCCCCACCTCCTAAAGGTGCCACCACCTGGAAGAGAGCACCCAGACTGGCCCCAGGCCTTTAACTGTGGGCCTTTGGGGGACATTTCAGGCCCAAACTATAGCGACTTGCCTCTAGATCAGTCTGATGGGTAGTGGTGACCGATTAAGACCACAAACCAGCCAGTTCACATCCAGACTATTCTCTTTGAAGACCAAAACTGCCAGAGAAATCTTAACCCTCCCTGCTTTGTTGTCTGGAAATGGCTGACAGGTAGAATGGAACCTTCTTCCATGATCTGGAGTCACAAGAAGCAGGAAGAGTTTGGGGTTAATGGTTGGAGGGTCTGTGTGGCCTCTGCTTTTTACAGGAACTCCAGGGGGCGAGCATTTTGCCTCTGAGCTTCAGTTTTTGACATTATTAAATGGGAGTATTAATGTGTGTGAATCTCACTGAGTCACCATGAACATACAGGTAGAGTCTGCAAATACCTGAGCCCTCGTTGCTTTTAGGCAGCCCTGGCAAACATCGCATAGGGCACCTTCCTAGTCAGCCTGGATGCAGCTTTGACGCCGGATAGCCCCACGCACCACACCACTCCACAGCCTGTCCATTGGAAGTACCTGCGGGATGGAACAGATGCGTTGGCCCTGCACTTAATGGAATGATGGGTTTATAAAAACTTTTTTTTTTTTTTGCAGGGGGCAGTAACTAGGGATTGAACTTGGAGGCATTCAACCACTGAGCCACATCCGCACATCCCCAGCCCTGTTGTGTATTTTATTTAGAGACAGGGTCTCACTGAGTTGCTTAGCGCCTTGCTTTTGCCAGGCTGGCTTTGGACTCATGATCCTCCTGCCTCAGCCTCCCAAGCTGCTGGGATCACAGGTGTGTGCCACCGGTGCCTGACTATAAAGCCTTCTATTAAGACAGCTTCCACCATAGCCGTCATTGTAATCGTCACCATTAGAAGGTATTCACTGGATGCTGTCATCAAGTTTGGACAGACAGACATTTACCCACATAATAGGCAGTGAACTTCTCCTACCTGTTTCCCACTTGAAGTCCACCTTCCTAGACAGGATTGGAGTATTCTGCCTTCCCTGAGCTCTATACTCTCAACCTTGGACTTACCACCCTGTTTCATTTCATTTCCTGCACATTCACAAATACATATTCCTGCATGTACACATGTATGTGTATGTTTATAAACACATACATATTTATATTCCTGCACGTTTGTATATGTGTTCACCTAGCAAGCATCCTGGGGACAAAGAGGTAATGCACAGATTGTGGAACGAAAGTGTGATTCTCTTCTTTCCATGGGTAGAAATCACCTAAGGGCCACCACTAACTCCTGAGGAAATCCGCCTTTCTATTCTCTGGTATCCTCCCTCCCAAGTAAATGGGAATTGAAGACAGTCTAAAATATTACCAGAAAGACTAAATGAACAGAGTACACTGTTATTGTCAGAGGTTCCTAAACTCCCGGAGCTGCATCTGTGATATGGGAATATCCAACCAGCAGGTAAATAAGGCACATACCTAACATTCTAGCAGTAGTGAGCTCTCCACTAATGTGAGCTTCCGCATCTTCCCATTTTCCAATGGTTATTTGTGGAATAAGTTTTAGTAATATAATAAATTTATATATATAAAATATTACATATCAAAAATTATATACTGTGTATTCAATATATATGAAATATATATAGTACATATTTACATACTATAAAATATATAAAGTTTTAAAATCCTTTATATATATTTTTAGTTGTCAATGGACCTTTATTTTATTTATTTATTTTTATATGTGGTGCTGAGAATTGAACCCAGTGTCTCAGGCAAGTGCTCTACCACAGAGCCACTTCCCCAGCCTGCTATAAAATATATTTATAATATATATATATATATATATATATATATATATATATAT
>NW_026000185.1:3402659-3584758 GCF_001458135.2 Marmota marmota marmota | reverse complement strand
ATATATATATATATATATATATATATATATATATATATATAGTACACATGTACTATGTATAAAATATGTGTGTGTATATTTTTTATATAGTCTCTCTTTAGTGTAATAAATGTGTTTCACGGTGTGTAAACCAAATTCCAGAGTTATTCATGATGAGCATATGGTGTAGGTGGTGAAAGATAAATGTCAAGGCTCTTGGTAATTTACTATTACTGAATTCTACTTCATAAGCATATTGTTTAATCAAAACTCCCATTTAAATGAGACAGTGAAAATGGCATGGGTGATATTTAAAGTTTGCATAATTTACACCATCTTAGCCGTTTTTTTATAGAGAAGTGGCATCAGTCAATGGGAGGGGCTCGGGCATGGAGCCCTGTGCCCTGCAGTTGGGACGGGGCTGCTTCAAAGTGCTGTGGCCAACCTGAATTGTGAGACCTTTCAACACAAAAGCTCAGACTATGGTGCCCTTTCCCCTTGGACAGTCCCAGGGACCTAATGATCTTGTACTGGCTAAAACTCCTCTGATCTCCTCTCCGTCCACACAGCAAAAGCTGATAAAGACGGCCCAGGTCAACAGTGAGGAGGGAGGAGGAACTCTTGGACCCTCACCTGAAATTCCTCTCATCTGATCATTCTCTTGAAGGGAACCAAAAAAATATATAAATGGGTGTCCAGGGACTCTGCCTGTGTGTGTGTGTGTGTGTGTGTGTGTGTGTGTGTGTGCGCGCGCGCGTGCATGAATATTCATGTGGAGGCTGAAGAGGCCCTGAGCAGGTGGGGAGAGTCCTTGTTGGAATTTCATGACTCTGGCTTGCTGGAGACCACACGCTTATCTTGGCCCCTTTCTGTGGCCCCTTGCTTCCCTAACCTCCTGATGAGTGACAGTGGCTTGGATCCAGTTGGGAGCGACCAGAAGTGGTCAGCTTTTGGTGTATTTTGGAGACCTCTTAGGATACGTGGAGCTTGGGGCTTTTAGGACTCTGGAGCTTGGGGCTTTTAGGACTCTGGTTGAGCATATAGTATAGCGGGCTCAAATGCCAATGCTTAAACACTGTCCAGTTTTCCCAGGAGTCTGGCTGTGTATCCCCACCAGAAGCCCGGATTAACCCCCTGGCTCCGTCCCTGGTTTCCAGGGAAGCTTTCTGCTTCTCTTATACTTGGTTAACCCTGCACCATATTCCCTCCTGGGGGAGTATCTCATCCATGATGACTGGAGAGCCACCTGAGGACGGAAAGCTTTGGATGTCATGTGTCAGAATCCAGTTAGCACCTGCAGATGATTGGTGATGGCTGGCTCCTGGTGGGCGCTCCCAGCTCTCTCTCCTCGGGAATGAGGGCCAGCTGAGGACTGTCTGGCTGCTGCCTTGAGAGCTCTTTCCTCCTCCCGGGTGAAAGGGTCCTGACTATTTTAACAGCACTTATTCTTATCTTAACATTCTTTGTCCTGCGTTCTAATGCATAATTCAGGACTGGCCATGACAGAGCAGAGGCCAGCCCTGCACCCAAAATTCCTTTGCTGCAGTCACACAGAAATGTGGGTGTAGTACATAGGAATGAGCTGTGAGGAAAAAAAGAAAAAAAAAAGGTTGTGACCTCAGACTGCTTAGAAAATCAGGCTGGCAGGAAGTTCCACCTGGGTCACTTAATCCACACGTGTCCTTGAGCCAGTTAAGTAACCTCTCTTAGCCTGTTACGCCGGTGATAATGTATACACCAGGGGGCTCACATGCCAGTGCTTACCTGGTTTTGAATGGTTTTCAGCAATCCAAGCTGGCCGGTTGCTGAACTGGACAGCTGTTCCATTTCTAGGTGGCCGTCTGGGAGTGCATGCCCAATGGGGCCAAAGTTCCAGCTTTTTTCAACAAAAGCTGAATATTTTGACTTTTAAGAGGGGAAATCTCCCACTCATCGCATTTTTTGGAAAGCACTTCATGGCCAAAGGAGGCCGACCCGTATGGGCCACCGGTTCACACTACTGACGTTTGCTTTGGGACAGTCTGCTGGTGCCCGCCTCTCAGCAGCTGGCTGGATTTCACCTCTGCTTTTGGCCTAAGGTTTTTGCTGGAGCTCTGGAGCTCACAGGTTTTGGGGTGTCTGGTAATTGGTGCACCCTGTCCCCACCGCTCCATGGGCGAGGATAAATGGATACCCTCCTCAAGAGTGTATAGATACCCAGCTCTCCCTGCCTCTCAGACGGGATGACTTGAGATTTGAAGCCTGACAGGTGTTTCCAGTAAGGAACCAGATATGGCCACTATTTTAGGATCTGGGGGCCCCACGGTCTGTGAGCAACTACTCAGCTGTGCCACTCTAGCACAGAAACAGCCACAGGCAAGAGCCGAGGGTGAGGCTGTGTTTCAGTGATGCTCTATTTACAAAAACAGTCAGTAGGCAAGATCTGGCCAGCTGGTCCCCAGTGGCCCTGGAGGACGATCTGTGTGTAAGCCCATGTTCTACACTGGTTCCCTGAGTTCTGTGCTGGGAGTAAGCGCTTGCCCATGGGGGTAACTGGCTTGCTAACGGATTTTGTGTGGCCTAATTTGCTTCCCCCAGCTACTACTGATGAGCTACTTGCTTTCAAAATCTGGTCTCCAGAAACCTTGGAAGCTGCTATTTGAGTTTGGGTTTGAAGCCCTCGGAGTCTGTATTTGGATTCCAAGCCTAACGCTGTGGCTCTGAACAAGTGACTTGGCACCTCTCTGTACCTCCAGCTCTTAATCTGTAAATGAGAATGGATGATGCCAGGGCCCTTTGGAGGTGGGTCAGGAGTCCCTGATGGTGTGCGGTCTGTGAAGCTTCCGTCACGTAGCCTGGTGCATGACAAAGGTTGGATAAATGCAGGTGACATTGACTCTCAGTGTGATGGGTAGAGCTTGGGACTCTGCACCAGCTCCTGGGTTGTCTTTTAGGAATCTGTCAAAAGGGCAAGCAAGACTCCTCCTTCTCTCTTCCTCACCTTCATTTTGAAGTAAGGTCACCTTCCCATGACTGGGTGTGAGTTAACAGTCTCTGAAAGAGGATTCTGAGGGCACCTGGCTATAAGGGGGAACCCCAGGCCTTTCCAATCTTAATTGCTCCGACTGGTTCTTAGGAAAAGGAACAGATGGGAGGCCGGACGGAGCTTGTGTCTTCCACTGGCCTTCTTTCCGCCCGCTGGGAACATATGTTCTTGGGAAAGATGAAGGCAAACACTTCCATGAGGCAGAAGGAGATGTGAGATAAGAGGAATCCTGTAACCACACGCGTGACCTGGATTCTTGTCACCTCTTCCTACGGCCAGCCTATGGTGCAATGAAAACTGCCTGGGAACCAGAGAGAACTGGGTTTGAATTCTGCTCTGTCACCATTGACTGGGCAAGCCGTCACTTCCCTGAGCTTCCGGGACTGGAGCCTGGGAGGCTCATAAGATATCTTGCTGGGATTGATTAGAAATGTCTGAGATGGGGGCTGTGGCTCAGTTGGGAGAATGTTTGCCTGAAATGCCTGAGGCCCAGGGTTCAGACCTTGGTGCTGCAAATAAATAAATAATAAAGGATTGATGAGTGTGGGGTAGGAGGAAAGCATAGGTGCCATTTGTGTCTGGAGGGAGTGCCAGCTCCCTGTTGGACTCTTCTGCCTTCCAAACCTGTCTTTACTCTGCTTTGGTAGGCTTCTCCCTGGGGACCCATCCTTGCTATGCCAACCCTCTTTCCTGAGCGACTCACAATCTCACATGCACACTCTTCCTGTTATCCCATTGAACCAGAGGTATTTGTTTGGATGACCCCCATGATTCATGACACGGTGTACATTGTGAGCAAAAGGTACTGATTCAGCTGCTTGGTATCCCCAGTGCCTGGCACAGAGTGGACATTCAATAAATGTTTGATGACTTAAATTGGATTGAAGCTGAACAAATAGAAAGTGCATTTGGCAATTATTCCCTGGCTCAGGAACAAAGTGTGAGTTAGGAGACTGACTTCTGTAGCATGAAGATGACACCATCACATCCAGATGCTGGGAGTCTTGTGCAGAATTTCTGAGTCTCTCCCAGTGATGCAGAAAGGTGGGAGGCTCAAGCTAAATGGAGGAAGAGGGGTACTGTGGAGACCTAGTCATGCAGGAGAGGGGAGACAGGGACCATGGATCATGGGCAACTGCCCTTCAGCTAAAGCTGCCACAGGAGGTCTCTGACACCTTCTGCTGGTGGGCCTATTGCCTACCTCAACTTTGTCTCTGAACCCCTTTGTGAAATGCCAGGAGAGCACAGGTCACTCGTTCTTCTCAGGGATTGGCACAGCTCCCTATGGCCTGGAACCTGAGGTGATATTTCCAGGCAGCTACTACTGCCTAGCAGACCACCCCAACACGGGGGCTTAAAACAGAAACACTCATTTATTTTGCCCAAGAATCTGGTGAGAGTGTCTGCTCAAGCCGGTAGTTCTCAATCAGGACCTTTGGGGGTGTTTCCAGAGTGGCTGGATCAGAGCTGGCTTTGAAGACTTCTTCACTCACAGCTCTGGGATGGGAAGACTCAAAGAATAGTACCTGGGGCAGCTAGTTTTTCCAGATCTCCCTCTCTCCTCCTCTCCCTCATCTCTCCATGTAGCTCTTTCTCATGGTGACTTCAGAGCAGCCAGACTCCTTAAGTCTAGTGGTCCTTCCATCTCAGGGTCTTTGTGACTCTGAGACACCAAGGTTGGCCCAGGCTCACCAGGAGGCGCATGGACTCCACCTCTTGATGAGGAGAGGCAACGTCATGGAAGAACATCTTGGAGGAAAGATTCTAGTAGCTACTGCTGAAAGACACTAACCTCCATTCTTTCTGGAAACTGGCTTTTCCCCTTCACTCCTCGGATGTATGCTGCAAAGCACAGAGCCACCGCCATGGACCAGCATGGCACCTCTGCAGGAGACATCCTTCATTGCCCTCCTTAAGGGGGAAGTATAGAACCTTTGTCTTTACCTGCACAGTTTGCTGGTTCTAGAAGAGAAACCTCAATAGAAAACTTTCCTGATCTCTGAAGGTGTCTCAAGAAACTGCTCTGGATTTATATGGGCAAAAAGTAAAGCTTCAGTTATGACCACGTGGTTAACTTAGATCTTTTGGAAACTATAAATAATATCGTTGGAAGATCGATGCTTCGTCACCCAGCCTCGTGGTGTGTACTAAGCATCAGTACTCCCACTTTGCAGGTCAAGAAACCGAACCACGAAGATGACAGTGTTTTTGAAGGTGTTCCACTGAGTAAATTTTCTTAACTGAAAAAAATATATAACCACAATGACAGTATTCCTTTTTATTTGGCTAAGCTGGATGTGGGTCCAGGGCTTTCAGAATTTTGTAGCCCATAGGACAATTTTCTTTAAAGAAATAGAATAGAAATTAGGTACAGTTTAATAACTTTTAATATAGATATTATACTGTTCTACATGCACATGCTATTTATACCTCCTCTCTCTCTCTCTCTCTCAAGGATGGTAATAAGTTTTATAGACCTAGCTTTGAAGATCAAGGTTTCAAACAAATAAAAAGTAAAATAAAAAAATGTTCCCAGCAAGTGCAGTTCATATCCACTGCAGAGAAGAACACGGCTAATGGCCAAGTTGACTCTTTTACACTGGTGGCTGAAGCCAACTGTCTCTGTAAAGCTGATTTTTTTCTGAATGGCATCCTCCTATGACAGAAGAAGAATCGGTTACTTATAAACTTGTCTACATTTTTACAAATCTGATGGGTTTTACTCAAAAGTCAAGACAAGATATTGAGCTCAGTGTGCCTATCACTCAAATGACAAGAAATAAAACTTCTCTGTCAATAAGGCTTCAGCCCAACATAGCAGACCACACCCCAAGTGACAGTCACCTGTGCAGGCATCTTTGAAGTTATATTTCAGATCTAGTAGCTGTGATTTATTTTGATGTCAAAAAGTTATTCACATATTTATGTAAAAAGAAAGTGGCAGATCAACAGCGTGCTGATCATGAAGGCGCTGTGTAATAAATCAGGGTAGTGATTCTGGTCATCTTGCCAATTTCCACACAGAGCCTTGTTATTGATGGCATTTTAAGGTCTGAGTAGTTGATTTATCGTTGCAATAACACACTCCCATCCATTAGTAGTTCCGGCATGCCTAGATATGTCACTCTTTTGCATTTAATGATTGGCATTTTCTAAATTGCATGGCTATAAATTGTCAAGCAGGAACAAAACTCAGTTTAAAACATAATTTCATTGAAACATTGTTTTCAATAAAAATGTGATAGTTAAGATATAATACGTTACTAGCATTGCCCGGTTTCTCAACCCCCATGAGAAATGAGTTGTATTCCTAGATTTGTTGAGTTACCTGGATCTTTAGGAACAACTTCCTTTTGCAGAGGGAGAAACTGAGGATGAAGAAGGAAGGACTTTTCTGGGGGTGCATCTATGATATCACTCTCATTCATTTGGGGAGTTTTGTACAATTGTACATTTCCACGTCAACCCTTAGTCATGGGGCTGACCTCAGGCACCATGCCCTACAGGATCTTTCCAACTTTATAACTTTGAATCCTAGTCTCCTAAAGTAAGAAAGAATAGACACCGTAACCTTCCAAGGCTGTTGTAAGGTTCAAATTCAATGTGGAGAAAAGTCCCTTGGTCTTCAATGCTTGCCCTTGCGTGTGCCTGTGTGCCTACGCACACCTTTGGGCTAATTGATTAATTTTATGAGAATGTTGTTCTACATTCCACAAGTTAGAGGTCCTGAAAGTGATCACACTCTGGCAAAGTGTGAATCTCCTGGAATTCAATTAGTTCATTGCTTGCACTTTCAGAGGGCAGTTTTTCTCCTCTGTGAGCATCTCAGGGTAATATTGGTTTTATAGGCAGGCAGGTGTGTTCTCTTGCTCATGTGACAGCGAAAAGAGAGAGAAATAATAGTATTTGCCGCCCTCCCCATTCTCAGTGAGGATGAGGGCTCCTCTTGGATTAAGCTAGTTAACCTTTCTTTGGTTCTGCAGATCTGAGTGCGGCTGCAGGGGCAGGGGGTGGTAAATGCCCACTGCTGAGTCAGAGAAGATGGAGTGAGGGTGGGGCTGGGCGTGTGCTCAGGAGCTCTACAAAGAGGCAGGAGGGTCCCCAGGGAGAAGGGCCTTTGCTGTTCACAGGGGGAATCTAAGAGCGATTTTAGGGGTCTTGCTGTAGATTCCCCATTTATCATCTCCCACGTTCATTATTCTCTGGGGCACTTTGGATTTCTTGTGACAAGCCTGGCTTCTAGCAGAGGGAGCAGACCTTGTTTGCTTATGGTTAATGTTTGGATTCTCCAAAAGTGAGCCTCATGCTGGACTTTTAAAAATTCTTTCTGTCTTTGATGGTTGGGGTGTCCATGTGTCTGGCATCTGGGTGCAGCGGGCTGGAATGACTCGGGGTGACCAGCTGTCTCTCTCTTACTGTGGCATCTCCCTGTGGCTAGCTTAGGCTTCCTCACAGCATGGGGGTTACCAGTTAGCTAGAGCCCTAAGGCAGCACCTGGCTTCCCTCGGCACACAGTGTTCCAAGAACTCAAGGAGAAACCGTAGGTTGCCTGGCCTCAGAAGTCATGCGGCATCACTTCTAGCACCTTCTCTGGATGACATGGGTCGGGCTCAAATCCAGTGTGGGAGGGGACCACTCAGGGACGGGGATCCTGAGAGGCAGGGTCCGAGGAGGGGCCAGCTCTGCAGATGAGCAGGCATGGGTGTAAAAGGCAGGCGCTTGTGTAAGCGGCGGAAGCAGGTGCTGGGGTGCTGTGCCTTTTTTGTGGAGGCGAGGGGAGGGGAAGTTAACTTGCTACGCAGGGACACAAAAGTTGAGGCGCAGCAGTTTTTCCAGCAAGCTTGGCCGTCGGTGCTGAGGCCTGCACTCCACAGCCATTAGCAGGCTGGGCGCTGCTCTGCTTTATGAGGCAATTATTCCAGCACACTCTATTCAAAACACACATTAGAACTTAACCTTCTGAATCCTGAAGTAGCATTTTTATCACCCAGCATTAGAAAAGAGATGGAGTCAGCATATTTCCCCCTGTTTTATGATCTGGTATCATTAATAAAGCATCGGGCAAGGACCTTCTCACAATTCTTCCGGATAATTTGTGACACGAAAGGCATCCTGTGATACAATTGTCTGTTGACTTATTCAATAGCAGAGGAAACACACACGGGCTGTTTTGGAAATAAAGCCCCGGAATTAAACCACCAAAAGGGATGTCCCCTCACAGCAACGCCGGCAAAAGCACACGTGCGCACGCGGGCAGAGTGGAGAGGTGACGTTGTTGGATATGCACAAGTAGAAATGGGAACTTAATATGGAATTTCTAATTAGGGTCACATGCTAATGAACTCCCTCTTCATGTTAGTTTTATGCCGCTTCAGAAATTTTTTATCATATGCTTAAAAATTTATGGCCAGAAACATTAATGAAAATGAGGCGTGAATTGGAAATTGTGCCATTATGGAGATGAGGGTGGCCTGGCATTGACAATTTCCAAGGAGGGATCTTTTATTGCCTTTTTTGAGAACTGAGAAACGATACAGGTAAAATGAACGGCAAGGCGCACTCTCTGTCCTGGCATCGGCGGCCCGGTTATATGTAAAGTTATAAAAGTTTGATTTTAATAAGATTTTGAATTAATTATAAGGAGAATATTAATCATAATTGACAGTCATTTTTCAGAAGAAAGCTTCCCCATCTAAGTAATATCATAGTTCTGACGTGCATGCAGATAGCCCTTCTCTTTTGCGCCGGGCTTTGTCTTTTCGGAAATTAAATCTACCTTTTCAGCACACCCTGGATGGGGAGGCCCAGGCTTTTCATCTGTGAAACAGTCTCTCAGTCTCGGGTTGTACGCTGATTCTCTGTGCATTTGGACACAGTGGCTCTTCACGACCACCTCCTTCTGATACCCATTTTCTGGGTCCTTCTTGGTCTCCATCCAAACTGTGTGTAGAAGAGACCCCCTCCTCCGTTCCATCCTCTTCTTTTCCCTGTTCTGGAAGAGGACCAGAGCGCTCTTCTTCTCTCCTGACCAGCACCTGTCCCCAGTGTCCCTCCCTCAGTGATGTCTCCGCCTCTTACTACTGGGGGAGGCAGAAACTCTGAGTGTGGCCCTTCCATCAGCATATGCTCTGGCAACCGCAAGGTTGATTCAGGGACAAGACATGATCAAGCCAGGCCCAGACTCTGTGCCTGAGGTGATAAGCTGATAGGACGTGGTCCCCAGCTTCTGGGGGCCATTTTCCCCACTGCTCACTGGAGAGAACCTGCCAGACCCTGAGGGCACAGAATAGAGCAGAACCCCGCATTGCAGGCAGAGGCCTGAGTGGAGGTGGAGCCCCAGGTCCATCCAGGCCATTTTGAAACCGCCTGTTAAAGTCTGCCTTGAACTTGGTGACATAAAACAACAATCACAAGAACGACTCTTGCACGGTTCCAAGGACCAGAAACCCCCAACCGACCTGTTCCCGAGGCCTTGCTCTCTGGCTGACTCCAGGGGTCATCCCGGCTAGCTTCTTTCTGTTCCTGGTGTACCCAGAGGTTCCCAGCCTCTCCTCCTCCCTGTGTGTGTCACATCTCTCTTCATAAGGACATGGACCATTGGGTTTCATGCCCCCCCCCCCAAGTCTAGGAGCATCTCATCTTGAGATCCTTTACTTATTTATATCTGCAAGGTCCCAGTATCCAAAAAAGAGGCATGTTCACAGATACAGGATTGGTATTTCTCTTTTCAGGGGACAGAATTCAGCCTACTCTATCCTGTGTCACTTTTTCTGTCAAGTACTCTAAATAGGAATACATTTCCCCCGGAGGTTAATAAGAGCCCTGGTTAATATATTCCCTGTGTCTCTGGTCTCCTCTCTTGACTTCCGGAGTTCAGAGCTCAAAACTGCCACAAAGATAATTTGGCTTAACATTTAAAAATAAGACTCGGGGCTGAGAGGCGGTGGGGGCCGCTGACCTTGGCCACATTCTCCAGCAATCTGCACAGCAAGGAAGGAAGGAAATGCTGACTCCCAGCCAAGGCATTAGCTCCACAAAACCTGGATTTCAAACGCAGTCACTGTGTGATATGTGGATCGATAGCTGTGGGCACTTCTTCCCTCCGCTCCTTCATGGAGGGGGTCTGAGAACCCCTGAAAGTCTTGACTGGTTCCAGCCTGTGGTGGTACCCAAGCATAACACACCTCCTAGGGTTTTCCAGAGTCCTTTCCTGGATAATATGGTGCCCAGGAGAAGCATCCAAAGCAGTAACTCTTTCCATGGAGCTCACACATCTGGGGCACTCCCAGCCATGGCTTTTTGGTTAGACAGGGTTCTCCCCTTTGAGACAGCAAAAATGAGATCCCAGCATAGACTGAGAATTAAAATACAAAACAAAACTTTTCTTGAAATCACAGGCTTTGCTTTCAGCTGGGCTCCCAGGAGGGGTGGCTGTGAGCTGAGGCGCCTCGCGGTGTCTGAACAGCTGGTCCTTAGCTGGATGTGTCCTAGAGACAGACAGATCCATTTGCAAGGCAGGCAGTGAATGGGGCAGTTCAGCGCTTACATCCAGGTGATGTAATCCTGGGGCATCCTAGGAAAGGCAGAACTATGGAGCTGCCTTTGGAGAGGTCACCAGTCCCCAGGGCTGGCAGGGGGTGGGGGTGGGGGGGAGTTGGGAGCAAGGCCTCCCACAGTCCACTTTGGGAAGCATTGAAGGCTTCTCAGCAGGGTGCTGATTGGCAGGCTGAGAAGAGCCTTGGTCCAGAGCCTGGTTGAAATCTCTGCTCACCAGTATCTTGGGGGGATCCTGGGCCTGATGATTCTTCCCCTCCATGAGCTACTGTTCCCTGCTCAGTAAGTTAAGCCAGGCTCAGACTTACCTCTGAGCAGTATGTGGCATGTATTAGGTGCCTAATAAATGGAGCCTGGGTGGGAGTGTGATATGGCTGTTTCCTGGGGTGTGAGGTGGGTTTATCCAGGCTCTGCATCCATGAGTCTCAGGGTCAAAGGCTTTTGTAACCCAGAGTTGCCCCTGCTGGGGTCATTTGGGGAGCACAGATCATTAGGTAAAAGAAAATTACTGCTCTTCCCTTATTTAGGTGTAAACATTGGAGAGTTTAAGACTAGAATGACTACACATGGAAAAATCCAATTTTTGGAAATATGAGTAGAGGAAACATATTATTTGAATTTAAAAAGCGGTGTGATCGACACCAAATGGGGGATAACAGGAATAATTTTATTTTCCTTGGTGCCTTTTTAGCATACCAAACCCTGTTATATCCTGTCTTTTATTATGATGTGATGATGATGATGGTGGTGGTGGTGATCATTCTTATGATTCTAGGGATTAAACCCAGGTATGTTCTACCACTAAGCTACATTCTCAGGCCTTTTAATTTTTTTATTTACACACAGAATCTTGCTAAGTTGAGTTGCCCAGGCTGGTCTGGAACTTGAAACTCTCCTGCCTCAGCCTCCTGAGTTGCTGGGATTATAGGCGTGCATCATCTTGCACCCGGCTCTGTCCTAATTTTTAGTCGTTCATTTCATTTGCACTGAAATAGCTGCTGTGGCTGACCCCATTGCATAGATGAGGAAACTGAGGTAAAGGGAGATTGATTTGTCCCGGGAAATGCAGGGACATAGTAGTGGGAATGCAGGTAGTTTCAGCTTGGGGTCCTGGTGCCAGGATCTTTATTGGTCTGCAAGGGCTCTGCTCAAAGTGCACCTTTTTACACATTGACCTGTGATCAATCCACCCCTCTGAGCCGGCTGCCTTCCCCTGTCTGTCCCAGCACCTCCCACAGTGCCATGTCCAAGGCCATGGGCATTCCTGAGCATCACCAGCTCCCAGGCACTGCCCTAGGGGCTGGGGACGTGACTGGAGCAGAAGGAGAACCCTCCGACTCTCAGAGCACAGAGTCCATCCAGAAAGACAGATGCTAAATAAGCCACCCCCAGTGAGCTGGGAGGAAGGTGCATGGCCCTAGGAGAGGGGTTCCCAGTGGCCCGTGGTTTGCCATCCACAGAGCTGGACCACGGGTTCATTAGGGTGGTGGGAGAGCAGGAAGAGTGAACGGCAGGGGTGGATGAAATTGTGCAATGACTGTGTCTTAGAGAAAATGAAAAGTAAATAACCTAGTTAAAAATAAGGCCAGTGGGCTGGAAAACATGGGGCCTGAGAGCGAGAGGTGATGTGGAGGAGCCGCTGTTAGGGTGGCCAGACACAGGGGACGGGCCAGAGGAAAACACTGGCCGGAATCCTGGGGGGAGGGGCGTTGTGAGAAATCACTGCAGCTCTGTGCACGTCCCTAGCTAGCTACCTACCTACCTGTTATCTGACGTCTATATGTACATCTATCCCCAATCTATTACCTATCTCAATCTATGTCAATATCTATGCATCCATCAATTATCTAGCTATCTACAATCTTTCTATCATTAAAACACTGCTCCTCTATCTATTCACCCATCAATCATCTATTTGCTTGCCTACCTACCTACATCTACTATTCATATAGACAGACAGACATCTACCTAGTGTGCACCCAGCATCTATCATCTGTCTGTCTATCTTGCTGTATTTATGCTCCATCATCTGTCTGTCTGTCTGTCTATGCAGGCATCCCTCCTCTATCCATCCACCCACTATCTCTATCCATCTATCATCCAACTATCTACTGTCTGTCCATCTGTCAGCACTTGTAATGGCTATTGTGTTTTGTGAGCAGGGAACAGGGCGCTGGAGAGTCCAGAGATGGCCAGTTAGGAGCTGGAACAAGAAATAATGCTGTCTGAGTGAGGCGAGCAGCCGTGGGAAGATCCAAGAGGCATTTAGGAAGGGATGCGGGAGCACCACGGTTGCTGGCTACACGGGCCCTCGAGTGTGCTGCTCCCACCTGGATTCGCATCTCATGGCTTCTCTGCTTGGTCAGGCCCTCCACACTGAGCACAGATTGTTGCTGTACGGCATTTACTCGAGAATTCTGTTGCTATTTTCAAGGGCCTGATCCAAGACATTGGACACAGTAGGTCCCTGCTAAGATGGCCTTCCTAAATGGCCTGTGCCCATCTGCCTGTGCAGCTGTGGTCCCCTGGGGAACGTGTGGGAGGCAGCAGGTGACCAAACCCGAAGATTGAGACTGTAAGGAGAGGATTCAGAAACAAGCAGACAGACTTTCTGAGGAATTGGGTTGTCAGTCTGCAAAGAGGCACCCCTCATCACAGCGCACCAACTGTTCCGCTGCCCCGGGTGCCCGGCGGATGAAAGGAGCTGGGAGAGAGGTTGGCAGTTCTGCTGATGGCAGCAGGAAGGTGCAGCGTCTGCTCTGCAAGGAAGCCAAGCTGGCTCCCCGGTGGGAGGCGCCGGGTCCGACCCTGGGATGCTGGAGAGAGCCGCTGGCGGAGGCTGAGCTCGGGGCTCACCGTCCCTCCCCACCCTCACCCAGCGGATGCTCCCCTTGGCCGCGGGCTTGGCACCTCACCTCCCTGGGTCTTCTCTGGCTCCCTGTTCTGCTCTGAGTGACTGACAGCCTTGGCTTCCATGCTGCCTCTGACTCAGCCCAGACCTCCAAGCAAGCTGTCACTCTCACAGAGGATCTGTGAACAGCAGCCTGGAGAAATCAGCAGCCGTGGAAGCCATGGGAAAGCTGAGTTCCTTCACTCCTCTCTTCTCCATTTATTCTGCTGCCTTCACCAGGCATTTTGCTTTGGTTTCCTTCCTGGGCCCCCCAAAATCTCACGCAGCTGAAACCTCAGTGCTCATGCCCACCGCTCCCGTCCAGAGTGGGAACCCAGCGCTTTTCTCTGCCTTTGGCGAAAGTTCTCCTGTTGCGTTTCCTGGGAAAAGTCAAGATTTAGAAGAAGTCTGGCAGGAAAGGCTCAGGGTGATGTGAGGGTGGGAGGGACAGGTCCCTCCTACCCTGCAGTGTCTGTGTGCATTTACACAGCAGGCCACCTCTGGAGGGCGGGAGGGGACCCACGGGACCTGCCTGCCGCCCAGCACACACTCAGGTCCCTGTCCTCACAGCAGCTGGCCTCAGCTCCCTCCTCTTTTCCTGTTGCCCTGAAAACTGGATGATCCTTTATGAACTCCTAATGTATGAATCCAGATTCCTTTTTATCAACACCCGTGGGTGTTCTGGCTGCTAGAGGCCACTTGGGGCTCTGGCTCTGGGCCAGGATCCATATCACCCCCTCATTAGAGGAAAGCCCCGTCCCACAGGGACCAGAGCCCTGGGTGCTCAGGAAGTGTCCTTTGACGGAAGGAGGATCTCAGAGCAAAGTCTGAATGCTGGGATTTGCCTCCAGCTTCCTCTGGTACCCAACAGTCCCCCTCTGAGAGGTGTCAGCCCGCTGATAAGAGACCTCTTACTGCAGGGAGGTGGGGGGAGCAGAGTCATTCACACAGATGGCTCAGCCTCTCCCAGGTACCTTCCCTTGGGGAGCGAGGGTGAGGCTGGAGTTCTTGTGCAGGACTTGGAGGCCAGGGAGGGAAATACCCAGGCAACCAATAGCACTCAGAGCAGGGCAGGGATTAGGGTGAGTCCAGGGAGGCAGTGTCACACAGGAACAGAGATCCCTGTTCTTGTTTAAATTTTTGATATTCTATTTATTGTGCCTGTTTTACATTAATCTTGAGAAACATTGCCAGAAATACAGTGGTTTATCTTTTTCAGTCTCCTGCCTCGTCCTAGTTCAAGCCCCTCTCCTGGGCCTTGGCTATTGTGAAGTGTGATCTTCAGGTATACAGTAGTGTCACCCCAGACCCTCTCAGTGAGCAGCAATAGGTTCCCAAGTAGAGGTGGGTCACACAAAAGGACATGTGTAATTTGAGTAATTAACACTACTTATGCAATAAGAAGGCAGGGGACATTCTTGACTCAGCCATGTCATCTGAAGTGGCATGGTCGAATTCTGTCCTCCTGCTTTCTCAACACAGTGACTAGTCCCTGACGCATGTCCCTTTTCAGTGCTCAGAGCTGTCCCCATCGTGACATGTAGAGGGGACAAGCCTGGCGCAGTGAACTACTGCACCAGCTCCTGAGCCTTCCCTGCAAGTCCGTGGTCTCAATTCATTTGTGCTGTGATAGCAAAATACTTTAGTCAGGGTAATTCGCAGTTGTGATTCGGGGTGCTTGAGGCTGGGGTTCGAGGCTGGCTAGCTGGTGAGGGCTGGATCTTTGCCTCATGGGTGGTAGCTTGTGGCTGTGTCCTTGCGTGGCAAAGGGTTCCCTCGAGCCTTTGGTGAGGGTAGTAACCCTGCAGCACCCACTCCTCATGAACAAGCAGCACCCCCAACAGCTCTGCCTCTTCAGACTGCCAGCTTGGGATGGGAGTCTGCATGACACCAACATTCAGATCACCGCACACACTAGCCAGGTTGGCCCAGGCACTAGCTTCACGGGAGTCTGGGGCAGCGTCCACCTGGTGTGTTCAGCCTGGGAGGGAGAGGACCTCTGCACCAAGAGGACACAGTTGGATGGTGGAGCCTGGGGCTGTGCAGTTCCTTGCATTGAAGCACACCTGCGGATACATACGTGCACACCTACGTGCATGTGTGCACTCCTCCCCGCCATTATTTGACTCTGGAATCTTGAACAGACTCCTTCAGCATGTATGTGCCGAGGCGCATGCTCCCTAATCTCCCTGAGCCGCAGTGATGAGGAGGGCAGATGCATTTCCTGATCAGGTGGGGCGTAGGGTCTCCTGGAGGGAGACAGACATTTGATGAACAAAGGAGCCCGTGATATTTGGGCAGAACATATTTGCTCTTCAGAGCTTTAAAAGAGAGGGAGATGTGCTGAAGGCCAGCTGGACTGCTAACTGGGAGGCGCTGGGCCCTCACCTGCAGGCCACTGCAGAAGGGAGCGTGTCAGCTGCAGAAGCTGCAGCAGGGGCATGTCCAGGCAGCAGGGGCAGAGCCTGGAGTGGGCATGGGGCTTGCTGGTTGCTGGTGTAGACAGTGAAGGGGCACAAGATGAGTGCAAGGGGTTGGTGGGGTCAAGCCATGCACAACCTCTCGGGTTGTGAAGGGGAGAAGGAAAGTAAGTGTGTGTGTGTGTGTGTGTGTGTGTGTGTGTGTGTGTCTGTGTGCACACACACATGCAGGTGCTTGGAAACCACTGGAGGCTTCTGAGCAGCAGAATGTCTTCCCAGTGACGTTGCTGACAGACCGCCAGCTGTTTGTTGCCTGGGATGGGAGTATGGGGGAAGGGGCAGAATGCAGACCGAGACTCCAGTTGGCAGCCATGCAAGTCCTGGACAGAGGCACCATGTAGGCATGAGGGTGCTTTGGTGGAGCTGTAGGGGGGTGGGTGGGTCACAGTTGTGCCTGCTTGTGGTAGATGTGGAGGGCAGGGGGATCCGAGTCAAGGACAGGAGCAGAGGGTCCAACGTGTCAAATCGCCGACGGGGACTTGCTGGTGACCTTCCCAGGAGCAGCTGGTGGGTGGACGTGCACAGGCTCAGGATGAGGGCACAGTGAGGCTGAGTGTGTGGCCCAGCTGTGCACAGAGCCTGCATGGGGTCCTGCTATGGAGGAACAGACCTGAGAGCCAACAGCAGGGGCTCAGGGACGTGTTTTGTTTAAATAAGGGAGATATTTGGTATATTTTTTATTGTGGTAAAAGAAAACATAAAATTTGCCTTCTTAATCATATTTAAGTGTCCAGTTCAATAGCGTTAACTGTATTCACATGGGTGTGAAGGAGCTTTCTAGAACTCTTTCATCTTGCTGAGCAGAAACTCTACCCAATTCCCCACCCCTCCCCCAGCCCCTGGAGATCCCTTTTCTCCTCCCCCATGGTTTGGACCCCCATAGCCACCTTATGCCAGTGGCATCACGCAGTGTCTTTCACTGTGTGGCTTCCTGTTTCACTGAGCGCAGTGACTCTAGGCTCGTTCATGTTGCAGCATAGGACAGGAATTCCTTCCTTTTTTAAGGCTGAATTCTATTCTAGCATCTGCATATACACATTTGGTGTCTTCGGTCACTAGGCATTGCTCTCATTTCTTGGTTGATGTGAACAGTGCTGCTATGAACATGGGTGCACACATATACTGCACCATATTTTTATCCTGATTGGAACATTCCAGGCATGGATGTTGCAGAACAAACTGGCCATTGCAAGAGGAGATCTCTTGAGAACCAAGGGCCCGAGTGCAGGGTTGGCTCCCAGAGGAGCAGGGCAGGGCAGCCTCAGCAGAAGGGTAGGGGTGTGGCACTCACAGAGGCTGTTGGGTTTGGTAGCCACTGGGAAATTCCTCTTTGAATTCCTATTTTTCCTCAATGAAGCCAGAGACAAGGCCAGAAGTTTCCAGCATGTGTGTGAATTCCTGTGTGTGTGTGTGTGTGTTTTGGGGGATCAGAAGTCCCTCCCTCTAATAGGATAAATGATTAAACAGGAAGCACTTGAAGTCAAGTTGAAGTGCGTTCTTATACGCCACACACACACAAAATAAAGCTCAGCTTTGTTGCCAGACAAAGGCAGCACTTATGACGATGGCTGGCATTTCAGAGATAATTTAGCTCTAAGAGATAATAACGTGTCAATCAGCCAGGGAGCGTCTCGCCCAGGAATACCAACGGCGTAGCACGCAGGTAACAGACTGCTCGGACGCAACCGGGAATTTTCTTTTGCTAAAACGCTCCTATTTCTAGCAGGAGCTCAACGTTGATTTTTCAGCTGCTATTTGGAGAGTCTGTTTATTTCTCTCTTCCTGAGGGGATAGCAAGATAGATATTGTAAATGGTGAGGACTTTTTATTGTTTTTGACAGTTATCAAGGAAACATAAAAAATAAAAAAAGCTGGACCTTTTACTGAAAAATAAACTCATTTGGGATTTTAGAGTCAAGTGTGTAGAATTTTGCGTGGGATAGTCACTTGTAATTTTCAGGGAGCACAACGGTCCTTGGGTTGCTCATTATGGGAGGTGGTCCTAGCATTGCAGACAGACACCCGAGTGGTCTAGTGGATGGGACACTTGGTGGGCCAGAGACCCCTGGGGTCCAGCTTGGGACTGGTGTCATTTCAATACATGACAGTCCAGTTTTTGTTGATGTGAATCAGTTTATATGAGCACCTCTGGGAGGTCCAGGGGAGGCCGGTACTGCTTGGCCCCCTTTCCACTCCTCCTCTGTTCCCTGGCTCTGAAGCGCCCCAGAGGCTGGCCACACAAGCCCGGAAGGCTGCTCCCTGGCCACTCCTCTCCTGCTCTTCCGCCGACAGGCTTTGCCAGCATCTCCCTTTGCTTCTTGTCCTTGTACCGCCATCCCATCTACGGTCAGGGTTCCCCAAAGACTTTTCTTTCCAGGTGCAGCTAGATGACACAGGCAATGGGTGCCCTATCTTCTTTTAAAAATTCTTTTTGAAGGCAGCCAGGGCCGGTGCACATCTGTGATCCCAGCAAGTCATGAGGCTGAGGCAGGAGGATCACAGATTTGAAGCCAGCCTCAGCAACTTAGTGAGACCTTGTCTCAAAATAAATAAATAAATAAATAAATAATAAATACAAAAGGGCTGGAGATGTGGCCCAGTGGTTAAGCATTCCTGCTACCAAAAAAAAAAAAAAAAATCTTTTCCAAGGCTCATTCCAGAAACCTCCGTCCTGTTTCAAGAAGAGAGTGAGAAGAGCAGAGAACCTGTAAGCCGTGCGGCTGCTGGGGAGTCAGAGCAGGGAGGGGTCTCAGGCTGCTTAGGGTGGGTCCAGTGGGGCTTCCCTGCAGTGGGACTAGGGGGGAGAGTGGGGTTTTTGTCCTGGGCAAATTTTAAGAGGGCACCAAAAAACTCAGCAATCAGAGTAAATCCTATCTTAATGCAAATGATCAACATTAATGTGAACGTCTGTGAGACAGAGAGTGTCAAGACGGTCAGCAGTGACAGGTCGGACGGGTGCATCAGGGAAAGGCAGCTCCACCTCCAGCTCACCTCAGGTCTGTGTTGAATCGTTGATATTTGATCATCGGGAATTTTTTTTTTGCATTAATTGCTTTTTTTTTTAAGTACTAAAGTATTATTTTTCTTGACCCATGAGTCTTTAGTCAGCTCCTTAATTTTTTGGCCGCAGGTGAGGCTCTCCCACCACTACATCTCGGCCCTGCCTGTGAAGGAGCTTCTCCCTCTCTGCTGTCTGACTGCACCTTCTTCAGCTACACTACATAATAACCAGCGGCCAGAGAGGACATCTGTTGAGCAGATCGACTGGGCACTGTACACAGTTACCTTGGTCCTGGGCAGCCTCCTTGGTCCAATCACAGGTAGCAAAAGTGCAGTCCTTTGGCCCCCAGTGTGACCAGCTGTAGGGAAATAACAGTTAGAAAGGACACATGATTGCTCACGTCCGCTTGGGTACAGATTTCTCAGAGACGCTGAGTCACAAGTGCCCAGATCTGTCAGGTGCGGATTTCCCTTTCTGTAGGTGAGAAGGCTGAGGTGGTGTTCCAGATTGGAGTCCAACTCTATGCATGTCCTTCCTTGGCAAACGCATTCACGAACGTATAATCCTGGGTGGAGAGTTTTCTACTCTCAGTCCTTACAATGTACTTTATGGGTACTTAGGAATTTGCTGAGAGAGTAGATAAGGATAATGACAATAGTAACAAAATTAGCATTGGCTATGAGCTTCCTTTTCTGGGAAACCTATAGTTTTCTCAAGAGTCTGAAGGTGTGCATTACAATTATTACCACTGCAAGAGGGGAAACTGAGGCACGGGCACCAGGAATTTGCTCAGCTGTACAGAGATCAGGAATCTGGCGCTGGGCTTTGTGGCTTTGGGGCCCACGCCTTTACCTTCTCTATCTGGCTTCCAGCAAGCTCATTTATTCCTTTCCACAAGTAAATGAAGCTGGTATTATTTTCAGAAGCCAGTTTCTGGAAGAAGCATTTTTTTTTTTACCTCCATGGGACTCGGTTTGACAGGTCTGTGGTCTCTGACTCGGCACAGCGGAGTCCTATGTAGCCAAGCCTCCCGTGGCAGGGCCTGGCTGACTGCTCTGTACCCACCATGCTAACCCAGTGCCAGGCACATGGCAGCCCCTTCCTGGTGAACAGTGTTTGAAATGGATTGAAATTGGGATGAGGAAATGCTGGGAAAGGCCACGTTTTTGAAGAAGGAAGAAAACATGCTCCTTCTCCACATAGGCAGGATAGACCTGCGCACCAGAGGAGGGTTGTTGCAGTACCTGGAAAGCTGCGTGCCTCCCAGTGTGGCCTGAGAGCAAGTGTGAGCGGAGGGGACTCCCCTGAGAGACAGCAGGTGGACGTGCATCTTACCGCCTCCCCAGAAAAAGAAATAAACAAAAGCAAAGTTTCTCCAGCGACTTTGCTGAGAGTGTCTTTGCAAGACCTCAGCTCCCCGGGTCTTGTGTCTTTGTTTCCTGGGTCCTCCAAGCCCCACCCTCCCCTTAACCTTCCCTCCATCCCCTGCACCGGGGCGTCAATTACAGCTGACTCTGCAGGCTCCAGCCCCCAAACACAACAGCCGGGCGCTGCCCTGGGCCCCATGGCATAAGGCGGTGCAGTTAATTAGCCAGGCTTGGCTCTGCCCTCTGCTTCCGCTTGCAGAGCTTCCTGGAAAAAAAGTCTGTGGCGTGGGAATGCGCAGTGCTATACCCCACGGAAACTCCGTGCCTCCATGGTGGGGTGTGCAAGAAGTTCTTTTCATCTACTCCCAGGGCTTTGTTTTCAGAGGGTCTTCCAAATTAGATGTGGCTGCTCATAGAGATGTCATGTGTGAACACGTGACCATGTGCCAAGAGTAGTTCTGAGCCCTGGTGCAGAGTCACCCATTCAGTCCTCATAACAAGGGGCGTATTGTTATCCACACTTTTCAGGGAGAGAAGCTGAGACTTATGGAAGTTCCATAACTCGTTCACCATGTAGAGGCCTCCCCTATTTTCTATATTTTAGGTCATGACTCGTGTCTCCCCCATGTTCACTTTGACACCTCATAAGGGATGTCCCCATCTTGTGGACTTGGAAGCTGAGGTTTTGCAGATTCATTCAGGCTCAGAGTCAATTTGGAAGAAGGGTTTGAACCCATGTTTCCTGGTTTGAGGCCACCGTGTCCTGTGGCTTTACAGTCTGCATGTCAGGTCCAACGGGCACCTCCCCTGCACATCCTGGTGCTAGGTTAGATTATAGGCTGCAGGAGCATTGCAGGGGACAGAGGCCTGGGGACCAGACACATCTCCCTGAGCTTCCAGGTCTGACAGTCTGCCACACGTGCTATGTCAGGCCAGTTGCTGCCTCTCCATGAAATTCAGATGTGACTTCTGAGAGGAGGTCATGCATCTGCCACTATCAGAGTTAGAACCCATGTGTCCCAGGCCTGGGATGCTCAACTTAAGGATTATGGCTCAAATAAAATTGTGAATTCAAATCTCAGCTTTAGGATGAACAATGTTTGGAGCCTCGAAAAGTTATTTAAATCCCTAAGTCAGTCTTCAGTTTTCCTGTCTCTAAAATGTGAATGATAGGGAAATGCAGTAAAGTGGTAAAATTGGTACTGGACTTGCAGCGGTCCCCTGTGATTGAACACCTTGGATCTAGCAGCGTGCAGTCAAGGGTGGCTGTTGGTTTCACCGTGATCACTGTAGCTGAAGCTGAGCAGCATCCGCGTACCGTAGAATCATCGAACGGAAGTCGAAGAGAAGTTCTCTGAAGAGAAGAAATAACGGTGATTTACAGTTTCTGTTCTTCCCCCCGCCACCCCCCATACCTTTTCATTGATCGAGGGGGCTGTGTGTTGAGACTAATTAAAATCAATACTTCAAGTAGATACAAGGTGCTTTTGTACAAGAACAGGCAAGAGGAGCGCAAGTTGGTCCAGAGGGATGTGACTCCTTCCATCAGTTTAGGGAGCCAATAACTTTCCCTTGGGATGCAGAGATGAGTCGCACCTCGACAGACCCCAAGTCAGTAAACGTGTCGGGCGCTATCTTGTTTGTTGAGTGTCACAGGCTCTGAGGCTCTGGCCACTCCTCTCAGTAGTGCCTGGAACCTTTCTGGAAATGCCCCGTTATCTTGGTGGTGTCTGCCATTTCCTCTTGCTCACAGGACCACCCGGTGTGCTCAGCCAGGTGGTGGGCTCCTCTAGATGTCTGCCCAGTGGCCTCCTTTGCAGCTAGGAGTGGCCATGTGACCAGTCTGGTCAGACATGTCACTGGAACTCTGACATTGGCCCCTGGAGAAGCTTTCATTTCCCGATGGGAGTGGCACCTTCTCCTTGTCACTTTTCATGGTACCATAATGCTTGTAGTGGTGTCCTGCTGGTCACCAGGGTGTCCTGCTGGTCACAGTGGCACGTCTGCAGCAGCTGATTCACACCCACTGGGCTGTGCCTCTGACATCTCAGAACAGATGAGCAGGGGCAGGGCACATCTCTTCTTTACCTATATCATATGAGACAATGTTGCTAAATTCATTTCAGCCTCTGCTAATGGCATTTCTGTTGTTTGCAACCAAAAGCATTTCTAACTGAAAAAGTTACAGCAAATTGTTATTTTCTATACAGATGTGGTATGTGCTTGTGTGGATGTGTGTATGATATATTGTTTTTTGCATCATATAGAGATATTGTTTTTTCCATTATATATTGCCTATCCGTTTTTTTATTAAATATGAGGACCCATGATCATGTCATGTCTTTTCTTTTTCCTTCACAAAGCTCACTCGCCCATTTCAAATAGAGAAGGCATATTAAGGAAAGCACGGAAAGTTCACTTCTTACTTTGCAAATCTTTGTTCACATATCTTGGCTCTTCGGTTACCTGTGAGCAGAAACATGTTTTTCAAGTTGACATTTGACACAGGAATGAAAATGTCAAAACGTAGTATTGAAAAATAGCTTTAATTAATTTGAGGTAGCAGGCTTTTGGCTGAAAAATTCCATTTACCAAAAGATGTTGCTCTTTCTCAAAGAAGCTGCACCACTTGGCCAAGATGACTGATCTTGTGTGTATGGAGAACCTGGAGAGAGGGATGTAACCAGCTGGGAAGAAGTGCACGTGGGGAGGAAGGTTCCTCATTGTGAGATCCAGCGCTTTTCCACGGCATTAACCCATTAGCAGCAGATGAGGGCGCACTTAGGTCTTTGGACAGGGTTTGATGCAATTTCTGGGAAGCCCTTGTGCTTCATCTTACAAATTGAGAGAGAGTTTACATCCTTTTCTGTCATGCATGCATGCTGGTTTATACAACAGTAGCGCGGTTCCTTCACCCGCCATGGAGCCAAGTGACTGATCTGCAGTGATCCATGTCTGTCCTCTGGGGCGGGGTACTAGCTGGCATTCAATTTGAGAAGGCTGAGAATTATTCCTCTGACCAAGTACTTGGGGAAATGTTGCCTCTTTCAGTCGGAAAGACCTTTCCCAGGTAACAAAGCCCCACAGGCTTTCTTCCATTGTAATGATTACGGGAACACATTGCCATCAGTGTTGATGCTACTAGTAGGAATGCTGAGTCTGAATGAGTCCAGGCTCCCACCTGGGAGCTTCGACCCGGGGCTACTCCTTTCACTGCAGGGGCTGCGAGTCGTTCACCAGAGGCTTAGCTGGGACGGACCCTGGAGTGGACTCAAAGGCGGCCTCACCCCCAGTTTGTGGTCCCATAGGTTGGCTCTGTTCATACAGGCTGGACATCTCTAATATGGAAATCTGAAATCCCAAAGGCCCTAAATAGTCACACCATGAAACTTTGTTTCCTGTAAGAAAAAAAAAAATTAAATGTTGTCTTAAATTACCTTCAGGCTATGTGCAAAAAAGTATCTCTGAAGAATAAGTGACTATGGTGATAAGACCAGGACCATATCCCAAAAATAGGTTCTTATATATGTAGAAATCATCCACAATAAAAAAAAAAATCCCAGATCCTCTGTTCCCCAACATTTTAGATAAGGGATACTCAACAGGCAGTTCCAAACCATCGTTACCATGAATCAGACACTTGCTTGGCTCCAGGAGCTGAGCAAAGCCCTGCTGAGTTTATTGCTTTGTCTAATATTCATGATTAATGTAAGAGGTAGATTTGCCGTTGTCTCATTTTGAAAGAGGTGGAAAGTGAGGCTCAGAGAATATTGGTAGGTTCTCTAGCATCACACCATTGGGAGGTGGCCACGCTGGGTCTGGTGGCCGGGTTCTCTGGATGCCTGTACTCCTGGCTCTTCCCTCTGCAGTGTCCTGGCAGCAGGGACACACCTAACTGCCACTTCTCTCTCCAGTGCCCCCCTTCCCCTGGCTGTATCTGCCCGGTCCTGCTGGTGGCTGCAGAGCTACTCGGAATCACTAGTAACGTCATTAGAGTAATGAGCAGGTGTCTGTCCTTGGAGTTTTAGTTCGTTACTTCTTTACCTGTAAATAAATGATGAGGACAGTGTAGAATTATTGGCAGGAGGGGATCCTAGAAAAATCCAGGGGAAAAATATCCAGAGTGATGTAATTATCTATTTGCTGCTTCTGGTCCACAGACTTGCTTTTTTTTTTTTTAATAGGATTATGGAAGATGAAAAGGAAACGCTTACTTCAGCTCTTAAGAGCGATGTAAGCAATTTTGCATTGCACTTACTCCCCAGGGGTGGTGGGGAAATGTTTCTAGTAAATTAAAGTATAATAAAAGCATTGGCAACAAGGCAACTTTTATATTAATTTCTTAATTTTTCCCAGGCTTAATTATAAATCTCTTGGGGGAGAGGCAAAGCCTCTGGGTTCCTGGGAAAACGGGGTTTCCTTTGGTGGGTGGGGAGGACTCTGCTCTGTTGGGAGCAGTGGCCTGTGCCCTCGACTGCCCTGAGTACTCTTCCTGGGACAAGTGTCGCCGTGCCAGGTGGACAGGGACAGGAGGCAGGTAGAAGTGGTGGTGTTGGACAAGTAGTGTGGCTCTATGAGTGACAGAGCTGTGTTGTGGACTGTAAGAGCAAAATCCCTGCTGTCCTCCTGGGATCGAAACCCTGGCTCCTCCTTTCCTATATGTGAGACCCAGAGAAATTTGGCCATCCGTAACATGGGGCTTATGATGACGTTGGTCATCATAATTTCCCTTTCACAGAGGGACTTGGGAAAAGCGGGAAAAGCCTGGGTCCTGCTGGCAATGAGGAGCCCCACCACGCTAGCCTGGGCCCAGCTCCCACCAAATGTATGAGCAGGCGGACAATCCACATCCCTCCAGCCGGAGCAACATTCGTGAGTTTTGGCATTTGCAGCCTGAAGCTGCCTTTTTCTTAGCTGTCACTCAGAATGAGACAGCATTTCTTTGAATTCCAGCATCTGAGGTCTTGGCACTGAGTTCTCCACATGGCTCCTTTACCTATAAGACTTTTCTCTTTGGAAAAGGGAAAATTAGGAGGAGAGGATCTTTGAAAAATCCAGGGGGTAACATCCAGACTGAGATGTTGTCCAAAGCAGACAGATCCCAGTGAGCTCTTTGCTTTGGTTTTCTTGTCTCTGGACTCAGGAATTTCCAAGTGCTTGCTTGAGATACGTTGTTGCTACTTTCTTAGACAAATTGTTATTCTGTGTTTCCCCTCTGGACTTCTTTAGCACAGTGTGGTTTAAAACACATGACCCAATTCTATTAGAATCCATTTTTTTTAAACTCTCCCCAATTCTAGGATGCATACTACTTGGGGTAGACAATGTATCTTCTAGTGCTTTTGTGGGTCTGACACATAGCAAACACTCAATTAGAAACGAATGAATGAAATGAAGAATAAACTAGTCTATGTTCGTGTAAGATTAATTCCATGGCAGGATAATAGATGCTGCACATATTGTCACTCTCACACACATATACTTCTAAAAACAGCTGTGGACTACATTGAGTTAGAAAGTTCAACAGATTTCATTTTATGGAACTTTGCCAATGAATGTGAAGAATTAGTTTCCATGAGTATGGTATAGAATGAAGCAACTCTCAAACTTATTGGATCAAAGAAATCTTTTAAAAATATATTGTCTTGCAGAAGCTCATTTTAGAGAATAGACTTATTTCTGATATTTCAAAATAGTTTTCTTGAAAATGTGAAACTTTTTACTTTGAAAAAAAATTAAGCCTATGGAAAATTGAAAGAGTCGTAGAATTGACATAGAATCACCCGTTCTTAATATTTCAGCATTTTCTCATTTCCTCTCTCCAGCCCACCCCTCCCTCCCTTTCCATATTCTGTCTGAACATTTTTCCCCCAACAACAAGGAGGATCACGTGGATACCACTGAGATATATTCCTCTGCTTGGCGTCGGGGAAATAACTGCAACCCTGGAGGGCTGAGGCCCACATGCTTTGTGTGTCTTGATAATTTGCTAAATCCTGTGCTAGCAGAATACTAGAATTTCAAGATGCACAGGGGCCTGACAAGCCATGCAATCCAAGCCCTGTTCCCTGCCCACCCTTCCTGCCTTCCCTGCTTACATTCCATTCATTTGTTACGTTTTCCAGGATTGATTGGCGGGTTAGTTATGAGCGGGATGAAACTTGCAAGTGAGGAGTTGTGGGGAGCCTGTCCTCTCCCCGGGCACTTTCTGAGTGGCTTCTTAGCTGCTTCCACTTTGCACTCCTGTGTAACTAGTGGGTCTGGTCATAGGAGCTCACCAAGAGAACAGCTTTTTGTTTTTCTGAGGACTGAAATATTTTGCCAAATTTGATTGCCTGTAACAAGAACGAGAGCTTGGCCCTGGTCTTGCACAGATTCATTGTATTGTGGAATATTCCTACAGGACAGAATCCCAGGGGTCCTTTGGTCCAGTCCCCACACATTTTCACACGAGGAAGTGGAGACCTAAGGAATGCACAATTTGCTAAAGCCTCGTGGCTGCTGTGGTTTCTGATTCCAGGCCAGCTTATTTCCCAAGCTGGTGAGCTAATCTCAGGAGACAGACAGGAAGCTTTTAAGACACACACACACACACACACACACACACACACTCATGCATTCATCTGTATGTAGGGATGTAAACACTACATATCTTTTTCACAGATAGAATTTCTGCTTCATCAAATGGTATTCATGCTTGGGGGTTCCAGTGACCTCCAGTTTACAATCTAGAAATGTGGATTTGGCAAGAGAAATACACCCAAGCTCATGACCATAGCTTATTCAACTGCTCGGAACCTACTGCAGCCAGCGGAGCAGAGCAGGACCAGGGCAAGCATGTCAAGGCTTTGGGAGGAGAGTGGACATGCCACTTTCCTGGTTGGGTGTCTCACACCACTCATGTTTTGTCCTTGCTTAGGTCAGAACTGAAAAGCTTGTGAGACCCAGAGGAAACCGGAGCCCAGTGGGAGCCAGGGCACACTCTCTGTGTGTTCTTGTGTTGTTCTCCTCGTGGCCACGACAGGGGCTGCTGCTACACAACGTCACACACCTGGGAATGCTGAAGCCAGAATCAGTCCTGGGTCCAGAGAGCCTCCTCTTTCCTTGACAGCCTCCAAGCTGTCCTTAGATCCATGAGGCCCTAAGGGTAGCTCAGGGGACGCATTTCAGATGAAGGCACCCCACAGAGTTGATGGCATCCCAAGAGTAGTCTCTTCCTATATTTGGGGAAATAAATTTTCACTTTACAGATTCTTCTTTGCCGGTGGGAAGACTCTCTTCTCACCACAGCCTGATCATTGCTGACTCTGAGAATTCCCTGCAGTGCTGAGAATGTTCCAGAATCCTGTTATCCATGGTGGAAGCCACTAGCCACAAGTGGCTGTTGTGCAGACGCCTTGTTCATGATGTCTCAAAGAATAGGTGCAAAAGGAGGATGTAAAACAGCTCTTTGGCACTTTTAAAAAAAGGTCTGCTGAAATTATAGACTATGTTGTTAAAATTAGCTTGTTCTCCTTCTCTTTTCTACTTCTTTAATGTGTATGTTAAAATTTTAAATCACATGTTTTGCTTACAGTTATATTTATCCTGGTAAGTGTGAATCTAAATACTGTGTCTATGAAAATGTCTATATCTTTACAATTTATAGACACACATTATCTATATCAATCATTGAATAAAGGACATTTTATTTTTAATAAATAACATCCATACTATATAATGTAATAACTTATTCTTACCACTTAATTGTGCAATCAGGAGTATTTTTCCATATTGGCAAATATAAAGCGACGTCATTCTCTTTAGTTATCTCAGAGCAGTCCTTGGGTAAACTGACCCGTGGGTTACCCGTCTGTTCATGTGTAGTACCCCAAGAGGGTGTAAAAGCCAAGTGGGAAGGGGGTTACCAGAAGTCACCCCTGCAGACTGTTTTGAGAATCAAGGATCCGAGTGACAGCACCTGCCAAAGAGAGAGGTGTTGATAGAAATCAACCGGAGGTTTCAAGAAAGGGTGCTGGGGAGAGGCACTGAGGGCTCATACAGAAATGCTCTGGAAACTAGCCTCTGGATTGGGCAATGAGAGAGAGGACTTGCTCATTCAGGAAATGGGCCCTGGGATCAGCATGGGCTCAGGCTGGAATGGGAGGGAGGCAGGCTTACTTCTCTTCCTAGAGCCCCGTAGACCCTTGGTAAAGCTGCACACTGCTGAGGATCCTCTAGAAAGTGAAACTTAAACCAGAAGGTATTTTAAAAAAGAAAACTGACTTTTATAAAATGTGTACATTTTAAAGGTATTTTAAAATGCACTAAAAAAAATTGAGACAGTGGATTTGTTTATTTGCTTTACAGTTCCAAACATTTTGCTGTCTGTATGTACCCTGTGATAGTAGGAGCACATGTGACTCCATTTTGTTTTATGACCTCATCCTGTAAAACAATCATGCCAAGTAGAAAGTTCATGACTAGGGCAAAATGTTCTTTTCCTCTTACTATAGAAATCTGTGAGAACACGGAACTACCTCATGGGGTATTGTTTCTGTAACTAGGGTAACGGGGCTCTGTTTCTGTAACTGGGGTGACTGGGCTAACTGTGATTGGTTAGGCTCCCCTCTGCTTGACTGCACTGTCTCACTTCTGTAACCTGGCTGGCTTGCATTGGCTAGACCCCCATACACCCCTTTTGCGGTTTTCAGGCTTATAAGGGGCACCCTTGCAATTGTTCGGGGCTGATCAGGGGAACAGCTTTATGTTCTGGTCAGCCGCCACTGGTCTGCTTCAATAAAGGCTTGATTCGATTATACATGAGTGGTCTGGAAGTCAGTTTATGATACCCAGGGACAAAACTTTAACTATAACACCCAATTGCACCTTAAATATATATATAATTTATATACATAAAAATTATATATATAAAAAAGGCAAACTGGGAAAATATCTACAAACCACCAGTCATTTAATTCCCATACATGAACTTTGGGAGGACAGAGACCACATGTTTTTAGCAATAACCAAGTACCTAATAGATAGTAGACATTCAGCAAATATTGTTGAATAAATAAGTGGGACAGGGACTTTCAACCTTGGATTTCTTCACTTTTCTTTTTTCTTTATTCTGGTAGTAGTTAACATAGAAAAACAAAATCTTCTGTCCCATGAAAATTATTCAGATTTACCAAGTCAAGTTATCTTGTAGTTCTGAATGTGACCTTGGACTGTTGTTTAAGCCTACTGATCTTCCATCTCAGAATCATTCTAACCCATCTACTTGTCAAGATCCAGGAAAAGAATGTACATCAAAAAGTTCTGAGTGCAGAAAACCATGGTATCACATTTGTAATTTTTATCTTATAACACTCTTATAAGACTCTCTTCTTCATGGTATATAGCACAGATGAGAAAAGTAACTCTCATGATTTGTTGTGGATGAGAATTACCCCAGAGCCCACTGATTGCACTTAGTCTCTCTGCCTAGATATTCTTTTATTTTCCCACATTTTATTGGTGCATTATAGTTGTGCATATTGATGGGATTTGTTGTCACATATTCATACTTGCACACAGTATCACAATAGTGTTTGACCAATATCACCACCAGTGCTTCCCCCTCCCTCCCCACCTCCCACTCCCCGATTCCTTCCCTCTACTGATCTCCCTCTGCTGTTCATGATATCTGCCCCCACCTGTCTTTTCCTTTTTCTGCTTTAGCCTTCATGTAAGAGATTAAACATAACCTTTGACTTTCTGAGTTTGGTTTATTTCCTTTAGTATAATGGTCTCTAGTTTGATCCATTTTCTTGCAAATGACATGATTTCATTTTTGTATAGCTGAATAAAATTCCATTTTTTATCCATTTAGGAGTTGATGGACAACTCATATGGTTCCATAGTTTGGTTATTGAGAATTGTGCTGCTGTAAACATGGCTATACATGTGCCACTGTGGTAAGATGACTTTAATTCTTTAGGGTAAATACTGCGTAGTGTATCTGGGCCATATAGTGGTTCCATTCCCAGTCTTCTGAGGAGTCTGCATTCTGATATCCATAGTGGTTTTACTAATTTACCATCCTACCAATCTTGTACCAACAGTGTATTAGTGTCCTTTTTCCTCTGCATTCTTTCCAGTGTATATTATTTGTGTTCTTGATGACTGCCATTCTGACTGGTGTGAGACGAAATTTCAGGGTAGTTTTGATTTGCATATTCCTAATTGCTAAGAATTTTAAACATCTTTTTCATATCTTTGCTGGGTATTTGTAATTCTTCTTTTGAGAAGTATCTGTTTAATTCATTTGCCCATTTATTAATTGGGTTGATATTTTTGGTGTTAAGTTTTGTGGTTTTACTTTTTTTTTGAGTTCTTTATATATTCTGGATATTAATCCTCTGTCAGAAGAGTAGCTAGCAAAGATTTTCCCTCATTCTATGGGTTCTCTCTTCACATTCCTTATCATTTCCTTTGCTTTGCAGAAGCTTTTTAATTGGATGCCATCCCATTTATTAATTCTGTCTGCCTAGATGTTCGAATTACCCTCCACTGTGAGTGAATATTGAGACATTTCCTCATTTCGGGGAAACACCCATGAATCACTGGTATTTGTCTGTAGGAACAGTTGTGGGAGGGGATGCCAGGGAAGGATCTATGAGCCAGATATTGTTTGGGCCTTAGGAAGCTTATAGCTTTCGTGAGAAGTTGACGCAAACATTAGTGCGAATACATAGACCCCTGGGTTGCTGAAATGATTCCTTCATGGTGGGCAGCTTACTTTTCAAGTGTTCCTGTGCACAAGAATCACTTGGGATTTTTGTTCCAAATTAAGATTCTTAGGTCCATTCACAGAACTTCAGAATCAATCAATAAGATTGGGAATGGGCCCCCCACAGTCTGTGTTGTTAACAGGGTTCCCAGTGTTCCAAATTACAGTACTAAAGAAAGAAAAGAGTCCGTGAACACGGTCATCAGAGTGAGATCTGTCTCTAGAATGCATGGATGTTGGACTTTGCTGCTGAGAATTTCACCTGCCCAACAGGTATAGCGTCTCTCTCCACTCTGTGCAGGAAGTTGAGCAGAACAGGGCAAATCAGGAGACAGTTTCACACGGAGGTCGCTCATGCCTTCAGAGGTCAGCTTGGGCCTCGTCAGTAGCCATGACATTCCTCTGTGTTGTTAAATGCATGGAACGGAACTGTCTAGAGATCAGGTAAGAGGGCAGTTGAGGATGAAAGTTATGTAACTTGAACCATATGCTGTTGGAGCCACAAAGGGTTTCAGGAGCCAGCTAATGATTTTACAGACAAGGTGGCCTGCGTCCAATGAGGTCCTGTGATCTGCCCAAGTTCACCCAGGGAAACAGCCCCGAGGCCAGTTTTTCTGACTATCTTGAATCTAGAACTCATTGTGGGTTGTATTGTGACTCACGGCCATGGACCAGAGACCCTGGATTCTTCTCTTCCCCAAAGAAATGAATTCTGATATTTCCTCAGTCACTGCCCATTGCTCAAGCTGGATGCAGTTAGAGAAAATTAGGACTCTTTTTATTGTGCAGTGCAGAATCCTGCTTCCCCAATTACTTCTTCATTTTAAAGAGGAAGCCGGGAACCTGGCACTGGGAGCATTCCTTCTCTGAGTTTCTGATAGATTGTAATTTTGTACTACAGCCTGCCCCCCACAATTATGCTGCAATTTCTTTAATTAGTCAGTATACTGCATTCATCTTTGATTGTACCATGGGACCTTCAGGTGGACTGAACTGTACCACAGGCTTTTTCTTTCTGTGTCTGCCTTGTTGAATGAAATCACATAAGGTACTCGTGATTAAGGTGGCTATTGGACCTGTAGGGTAGACTATAGATGGGACCGGAACTCTCAAGTTTGGATTTCTTTGCTTTGCTTTCTTTAATGGTAGTTACATCAAAAGACCACATGCTATTACTCCAAAGTTAGCCCAGTGCACCGGGAAGGTAATGGTAGTGCATATCTTCTTAGTTATGGTGTTTATTGTCCAAATGTCCCTTCTGAGAATCAGGATCTCTAACAGTGATTTAACACAGGTAACACACTCGAAGTATTAAAAAGAGTAAAGAAGGCAAGTCTTCGCTCCTTCCCACTGCTCCTAAATATTCTTCAGCCCATTCTAAATTCATTTCCGACTGAGGGATCCTTGGGAGTGGGAGGTGGGGGTGGGTTGGGGAACAACACAGCTTTGCCTTGAACAAACAGACTCCGATGTAGAAACCTGGTTAAAGGTCTCTTTCCCCCGCCTGGAAATTTCATTCTAGGTAGCCAGGCACTTGGGGTCCTGGAACACATGGAAGGATTTGAGTTTAATTGTTAAAATTCCGCTCAGCCGGGCCACTTCTTCACTGTGATCTGCAGTATTTAGCATTTGTGTGCATTAGGTAATATATTTAATGTTTCTCACTCCAATCCAATTTGTGTGTGCTTGGCAGCAACCCAGCTCCATGGGCATGGGGCAGGGGAGACCATAAATCTGCCAGCATGGAGCACACAGGCTGGATTGCTCTGTCTGATAGTTTGCTTGCGTGAAGACTCCAAAATGCTTGTGAAGCAATACCACCTCTTCCCTGAAATAAAGTCTCTTGGGGACAAAATTAATGTATCTCATATTGTATTGATTGTAGCCAATAAGTGCCTAAATGATTTGATGCAAGACAGAGAGATTATGCAGGCAAGAGGGGTAGCAGCAGCTTTGGAAGAAGTATGTGGCTTAATTACTGGCTGAATTTCGCCAATCTGCCTCCCCCCTTAGGAATTTAACAAATAGGCTTAAATGCACTTTAGCTGTTCTTGACATCTGTTGGAATGATAGCTGCCTGTGATGGGAGAAGTCTGGGAATTGGGCTTGGGGTATTGATGGGATCTGGGGGCCCCAGGAAACTCCTCTCCAGCCTGCAGAATGAGGAGGAAGACACTGCATTAGCACTTTAAGGGTGAACTCTGCAGAGTACCACTCTATCTAATAGAGTTCCGCCTTCGGGGTAATGAAGCCATCTCCATCTGAAACGCAGGGTTGGGTACAGGTGTCTGTCTTCCTAATGATCTTAAAATCCCAGGGGTCGATGCAAACACAGAGTTGAACTTAAAATCAGGCTGGTGGATGGGCGAATGCTTCATGCATCTGATGCTGCAAACCTTCCACCATCCTCTTTTCTTAATGGTCTGTTATGAACTGATAAGATTCTGTGTCTTTTAGGGAAACAGAAGATGACTTGCGCTCTTGCTCGCTCTCTCTCTCTCTCTCTCTCTCTCTAAGTGGAAAAAGGAAAAACCAAAATCCAACTGAAATCCGATGTTGAGCCCAGCACTGGGGAAGACTGATGAGGTGTACCTACTAGGTTTTGATGGCATTAATAATTCAAAGAAAGTAATGTCCACTTAATCTCCTTTATACCGCTCCCTGAGAAAGGACCCTGGTTTCCTTCTGAGAGTCCTAAAACTATCATTGTCCTCAGCAATTTCTGAAATATGTTATTTTCTTATGCTTGGAGCATTTTTATATATTACTGACCAAATTATGTGCACAACATTTACTTTCAAAAAGCGATAAAAATCCACTTTAGATGGTAGACATACAGTGGGACATTATCAAATCAAAATTCCAAATTCAACCTGGATCTCTATCAGTACACATTGCTGAGGCAGCATGTAAGTCTTGGTTTGTGTGTATTGGCCACTGTGTTTGTGTGTGTGTGGGTGTGTGTGTGTGTGTGTGTATGTATGTATATATATATATATATATATATATATATGGAGAGAGAGAGAGAGAGAGAGAGAGAGAGAGAGAAATATGTATATTCACATATCCCCATGTGCATGTGTATACATGTGTATTATGTATACAGTGTTTTATTGGGACTAAACCTCTCTTTACAAATTTAGAACATCCATCGTCTTTTATCTGACACCTGTGATTTACGCTAACATCTCAATTAATTTGCTATGGACATTGCTTCTCAGTGTCACTTTACACAATGAGCACTGGATGTAAAGTGGTAGATGTATTAGAGAATATGATTTGCCTTAGTTATGCCTGTATTGATCACAAATGGAAGTGAGCTGAGAGTAGTCCTGTGTACATGAGTGTGTATATGTGTGTGTGTGCATGTGTGTGTGTGTGTGTGGTATGTTCACATGCTCCAGCTCTGTTGGAGAGATGCTGTTCTTGTCCATGGCCAGTGTTGGGAGGGATCTTTGGGCTTTGTTACTGTGATGTGTGATGAGCCTGAGGATGTTTAACAATTCCCAAGTTAATAATATTGCTGGTGGAGAGACAAGAGGCAGGCTTAGAAATAAAAGCCACACATATTTACACTTTAGATGGGTTCGGGTTTTATAACTCAACACATAACCATCTGCCTCTCTCCATCGCTCTATATATGAGCCACCAAGTTATTAGAAAACATGTGGGGAAAATAGCCGAGCTCCAGTGAGTCCCATGCTTTCTAATCCCTGTGCACTTTTTCCCATTGGAAGTGTATTTATAGCATAAAAATCCAAGCTTCTAGACTTACCTTCATAATTGGTCCCCCTGTTGATGGCCCCAGGGCTTGTTGAAGAACTGTGAATGATCCAAGTATGTGCAATTAGTTATAATGTCAAGGACATTTTATTGTATCCTAATTCTCTGAAAACAGGTCACGTAAAATACGTGGCGGTTTCCGATAAGCATTGCTCCTTGATTTCCTGGGTCATTCAGAAAATGACCAAGCTTGGTCTGACCCCTTGTTTTACATTAAAATAAACACAATGATATTGAGAATCTCTAGTTTAGAATGACAGTGAATGGATACTGGGATTTTCTACATGTACACTGAGACAGCTCTCCATCTCCCTGTGCAGGTGCGCTTATGTGTACATACCTAGGTGTCCCTACTGCCTACCTGGGCAAACATTCATATTTGTTATTTAAATACACATATGTATTCTAGGTACTGTTTCAAGCAGTTGACAAATCTAACAGCACTATAATGTAGGCATTCTCTCCCCATTTTACTGATAGTAAAATAGTTTGATAGTGAAGCACAAGGAAGCTAGTTAATTTGTACAAGGTCACAGAGCAAGTTTGTGGTAGAAAAGGGATTTAATTCATGACCTAGTGCTTAACAAATATAATAGTTTGCAATTATTGAGCATTTTCTAAACGGAATATGTAGGGATGTAATTTTTCTTATTCAAGGTTCACAACCAAACTCTGAGCTGATTACTATTATTATTCTCATTTGCAGAACAGGACTCGGGCAGAAAGAATAACATCCCCTTGTTCACAGAGCTAGAAGGTGGTGGGACTGAGCTTTGCAGCCTGACCATTAGAATAGAGAGTTTTCAATGAATTATAATGAACATTTCTACATAGTTTTGCAAATATTCTCATCAGTCTATATCTAGATCTGTATATATTCATATATAAGCACGCATTTATAACAAATAAAATATAGACCCATGGAAAATGAAAAAGCAAAGAATGTCGTTTGTTCTATTTAACTGTTTTGCTCTCAAACTCACACAAGTCTTTGGCCATCTGAGTACCTCCCCCCAAATAAGTTCATGGTGTTTTAAGAGAAGGAAAGCCCAGCAGAACACCAGAGGTTTCACTCAAAAACATTATCTGCAGACAAAACGTGTTTATGTTTCTTAAAAAAGCGCATTTAGAAATCTGAAGCAGCATCAGCAGAAACACTCACAGAAAGATGCAAGGGGAGACCCAAGTTGCAAAATGTGCTGGACTTCCAGGAGAGCAATGGTGGCTCCATCAGAGTTCATTTACATCCAAGAGCATTGCTCCAGCAATAAACTTTAAGTTAATGCTAACAATTTTAATTTGTATCTTTTAATTGTTGAATTCTGAATTGCTTTCCAATTTCCCACAGAGTTTAATGTGTATGCAAATTACACATCCAAGAAATTCAAGATACAAAAGATAGACTGCATTTTGCAAACATACCATAATTATTGCTTAATTTTTAAAGGGCCTTTCTCTTTGTCGGGGTATTGCTCAATTTCCTGATAGTGAACAGAAGACAACTTTTGGTTAATGATTAGTATAAATCTTGCGATGGAACTTAATTGAATGCTAACTTTGTTGTTTTCACAACTGCAAACTACTCAATTCCCTATTTCTCTGAGGTAGGGATTCTTGCTCTCTTAGCACAAATAACTCTTTCCTGCTATTATTAGAAGACGAGTTATCAGAACATCTTTTTAATTGTCTGAAAGTTGCGCCGGATCATGCAAGCCCTTATAAAAAGGGAAAAACAGCCCTGACATCTATTTTAATATCATACTTCTTAATTGCTCCAATTAAACATGTTTTCAGTACTGAAAACATAAAGGAAAAGGAATTATAACTGAAGATGATAGATACTGTTGTGTTGTTCAACATCAAAGTAGGAAATGATTCGGTTGAGAAATACATCTATGAATACAATATGTATGACATATTGGGCATAAAATGACATATTTAGCACAGGTGTGTGTGATCTTTTATATCTCATTTAACGTGAAATTACAGTGGCCAATCCAGAACATTTGGTAGATTCATCATGATTTAACTACTAAGCATTGCTTTACTGATTATCTGCTGGGTCCTGGGAGCTGTGTCAGTTTGGGATTCCCTGATGGGCAACACTCACTGGTCATGGCTGTTGTGATCACATGTTTTCACATGAAACCAAGAACCCACCAGATGGTGGTGGTGGTGAAAACTGGCGTGCAGGGGAACAAAGGAAAGCCAGGGAGACTGGAACTGCCCGGGTTCGGGACAGCTGTGGGGTCAGGGGGCATCGTGATAGAGATGATGTCTGACCTCCTGGAAAAGAGTGGAGAACAAGAGACAGAAAGTTCTAGAAAGTCCCAGGTGGACCATGCTTGTTGTGTTGAAGAACCCAGCGTTTTTTTACTTAATGTTTCAAGATAGATCGGTGATGTTTCTTTTGACATCTCAAGTGTGTCCTTTGCCCTCAGACTCTCCCAAGAGTAAAGGCCACCCTGTGGAGGCTGGGCTGACTAGGAGACTTGACTCACTGGCCTCTGTGGAGGCAGTCAGAGGCCGTGCTGGTGAGGCCACATGTACTTCAGGGGCTTCCAACTCAGACTGGCTGGTGGACCAGAGTGACTTGGTGGTACATAAACTCCTTTTTATTTATTTTTTATTTCTATTTTTTAAAATATTTTGTTTGTTGTAGATGAACACAATACCTTTATTCATTTATTTTTATGTGGTGCTGAGGATTGGACTCGGTGCCCCACACATGGTAAGGCAAGAACTCCACCACTGAGCCACAACCCAGCCCCTAAACTCTTTTTCAAAAATAGGTGGTTTTAAAATGTTTTAGTTTTGAAAAATTTTGAACGTGAACAAAAGTAGGGAGAATGGTGGACTGAATCCTCACACACCCAAACTACACCTATTATCACATCATTCGGCTTACTTTAACCTTTTCCATTTTCCATATGGGCATTTTGAAGCAAATCCCAAACACCATATTGCTATGCAGTGTATCAGTGTGTGCATTCAACTTATGAGTGCTCTTTAGGAAAATGAACCGCATTGTCATTAATGTTACTATGTAGCCCTAAAACTAGCAATGATTTCTTTTTTTTTTTTTTAACATGATCATATGCTCAAACATCACATGACTTTGGAATTTCCCAGTATGCAAAATCAGAAGATGAGGACTCTTTAGGAAGGAAATATCATCATTATTAACATCCCTATTCCTTGAAATTAGCAATAATGACTTAAAATAATCCAATATTATACTCATGTTCAAATTTATTCTATGATCTTATAACAGTTTTTAAGTTTGCTCATTGATCGGCCGTTAAAACCAGATCGATGTGTCTAATGGAATCACTTGACATGTTTCTGTGACACATTTCTCTTTGGCTTTATCTGTGTCCCCTTCAAAATCCTTGTTTTATTTCTTCTTTCTTTGCAATGCATCTGTGGAGAATATCAGGTCATTTTTGCCAAAGAATCTCCCATAGTCTGATTTAGTAATTGAAAAATTTAGAAATCCGTCCCTGATACTTTCCACACGTGGTGGTTAAAATTCAGAAGTTCTATGAGGTTTTGGTTCAACTTCATTTTGGTCAAAACATTGTATTGATGTTCTCGTGTCTTTTCAGCAGTAGGTGCTGAGTGTCTGTCTGTCTACTGGGGGAGACTCCAGCAGCCCCTGGAGGTCACGGTCATGTACCAAGAGAAATCTCTCCTTCTCTTACCCTGAGGTGCAGTTCACATAAGGACAGGGTGTGCCCCTCCCTGGGTGTTGTTGCAGATCCAGGCTGTGGACGTGGCCTGCCTGCTGCAGAGCTGACCTGCGCTCTCTAACAGTTTCCTTTCTGCAGTCCCAGGGTGGCCGGTGGGAGCCTCCTCAGCTCCTTGTCGGAGCAGGGCGTGTTCTTAGGGCCAGGTTCCTGGGCCAGCTGCTCTCCTGACTCTGCCCTGCTCTCGGGCATTGTGACAGGAGGCTGCCAGGACTGGCATGGCTATTCATTTGGAGAGGTCGAGGGGACAACTTTCTCATTTTGAAAACCTCTCCCCAGTAGCTTTCGAACCTTTCACCTCAGGAGAAGCCCCCTCTTTTCTGTGAAGATCGGTCCCGGTTGGTTCTGGATCCTCGACTCACGCGCGGGACTGAGTGTGTGGGTGTGGTCTTGGCTTTTCAAGGGACCTTCCTTGTGCATAATGATTGCTTCAGAGTGGGTGTGTGATCCAGATGCCCAGTCCCCAGGCTTTGCTGTTAGACTTTGGACGAATCATCTGTCCCTTATCATGTGGTTACGCTGGCTAGAGGCGAGTCTAGGGTTTAAGGTGGCCATCTACCCAACTGTACAGGGGTCTCTTACAAACTGAGAAAGGGAGCATTTTGGTGGTATCACGTTAGGCCCTGGACGCAGCTGTGCCTGAAATCAGTTCTTTCTAGTTTGAAACTTGGAGGCCTCATGAGTCAAGGCATCCCCTTTTTTTTCTAAAATGGATTCTGTGTGTGGATGTGTGTGTGTGCGCGCGCACGCGTGCATGCTTACATGTGAAAGAGGAGCCCTAATATGAGGGTTTTTTTTTTTTTTTTTTCATTTGCTCACCAAAAAATTTTTATAAGATCTTTTGGGAAAAAAATGGGTTTTTGGTATTGGGGATTGACCCCAGGAGTGTTTACTATAAGCTACATCCCAGTCATTTTCATATTTTATTTTGAGACAGGATCTTGCTCAGTGTCTGGGTATCTCTCTTAATTGCTGAGGCTGGTCTCAATCATGTGACCCTCTTGCCTCAGCCTCCCAAGTGACTGGGATTACAGGAGAGCACCACCATTCCCCCTGAAAGTATCTTAGAATAGCACTCGGTGGCTTTCAGTACACTTCTTTAACATCCTCTCTGCGTGGGTAGGCGCTGTGCTGGATGCTAGGCTCAGGGTAGCCCGCCTGGCTGGGGCTTTCTCCCGACACACTCAGGAGGGTGAGGGTGGCTGGCAGTCGGAATGAGGCAGGACAGGGGCTGGCATATGTGGGGAGTCTGGGAAGGAGATGGGGCCACGTTTTGAGTAGTGTTTTATCCTGTAAACCCTGAGGAGATCTGGGAGGGTAATTTTTTTTTCCCCAGGGGTGTTTTGTTTCTCAAGAAAGAGGTAACATGATCACTTTGTGCTTTCCACAGGAAATGGGTTTGAAGAAAAGTGGAGAGTGTGAGACCCACCATTTAGGAGCGTCTCTAAGCTCCTTTCGCAACTCTGTCCTCTAGGGATGCATATCTGCAACCCCATCCCCACTTATTGTTTTATTTATTTTTTATATAATTTCTATTTTAAAAGTCTTCTGAAGAAAAACTACTTGCATGAAATTTCTGCTTGGGTATGGACTGGTTTAACACATAGCACCAATAGAATAAAAGAAAAGCTTAATTGACCTCCTAATTATTGAATATAAAGAAGATAATTAAGTTAGTGCACTTTAGGAAAAAAAAATAACTTGATAGACACAGCAAGGCCCCTGGCTTTTTGACTGGAACTGGTTGAGATGGGATGTAGCCAGGGACCACTGCTATCTGTGTTCTACTCAGGAGCCACAGTCCTTGATGGTTTGCATAGGATTGGTTATTAGGGGAATTGGCTTTTGGTGGGTCAATGCTCATTACAGGAACCGGTTGGCCATAAACTTGTCTCTTCCCTTTAAGAAGTACACCCCCTTTCCCCAGTGCAGAAATCACTGTTGTTTTATATTAACTAGAATCATTTTTGTGATCTTATGTGTAGATTTATATCAAGGTGAACTGGTGCAGTTAAAACACCCTGGAATATGCTTATGTTCTCTCAAACACACCTGCCTCTAGGAGATCTGGGATGCCACAAGGTCAGGTTCCTTGTCCACCTGTAGCACTTGCTCAGACAGATCCCAGCGGGGGGAACTCTTTGCTTTTGGTGGAGTCTCCACAGCCTGGATATGGCCCTGCTTCACTGGGTCACCAACCCATGATGTCAGCGTCCCCAAAAAAGGGGCCGTTTCTGGGAAAGACACATCCTCACCCCCATTTCGAGGATGTGTTAATACAGGGAGGCTCCATCTAACACATTACATTTACAGGCTGTTTTCCCAGGAGGCTCAAATACCTGGGTTCCACTATCTGTACATTTTCCCTGCGTAGGGAAAGTACAGTAGAAGCCATGGTATAATCAGAAAAGGGTACAATGAGTTGACCTTGAAGACAGGGGAAGTGTCTGAGATGCAAAGATCGGCCTCTCCAGATGGAGACAACCAGATTCAGCCGTCTCTGCAGGTGGGTTGGCCGGTCCTTGGAACTCTCTGGGAGAAGGCAAGGTTGCCTCTTTAACCCAGGCCCATGGTTGCCTTCATGGTAAATAGGACATGAGTTCTGGAAAAGTGAGCACTAACACCCCTCTCCTTAATGTTGGGGACAATCCAGTGGCTTCTGGTTTATGTTTTTCTTCCCTTCTCATGAAGAAGGGGCTTTGCTTGTTTTTAGGGGAAAGACCAGGTTGACCTGCATAATAGAGAGGTGGCAAGAGAAGGAAAAGAAAACAGAGAGAAACAGTTCTAAGCCTCTGTACAGAGAGACAGTTAATCAGAATGCTCTGAAGGAACTCAGTCACATCCGAGGAAGGGGAAAATTGAGGAGAAGAGAGGAGGAACGACAGGTAGTTGGGAGGAATCCCATATGGGACACCTCTGGTAAATTGACCGTAAATGAGCCTTATGGATTTATAACTTTGATTCATCATTTGCTCTCAGATGAATTTGTTTTAGGTATGACCCCTGCCCCCGTCCCAAGCATGGCCCAGATAGCTTCCTGGTTGTCTGCAGGTTAGCCCAGAACATAATAGTAATGAAAAACTAAGCTCAGCTGCTGGCCTAATGCAACATGCACTGTCCTCTAGGCACCAGGACCGGTGCTTTATATATATTGGTTGGAGAGACAGGAAATCTGCCCTAGGGCGTCCTGTCAGGTGAGTGTTGCTGTTGGTAGGAGCTGTTTTGGTGCTCACCCCCAGGCCCAGGTGACGTCCTGTTGAGCACAAACCACCTCCCAGAACTTCAGGGTCATATAAGGCCACCCTGTGACTGTGATGGATCCAGACAAAGCAAGAGCTCTCTGTCATTATGTCTGAAGCGAGTCAAAAACAACCTTCTCTGAACCACAAAATGGCAACCTCCTCATTCTGGCTGATGTGGGCGGCCAACTAGAGCTTTAAATTCACCGCATTCTTCCAGGTAAGAGTTATTAGGATAACCGGTGATAAAAGTCTCCCCGTTTTCTGGCAGTACCCAATCCAGGGGAAAGCCCCGATCCCTTAGCGCCACAGGATCGCCCAACAGAAGCCAGCATTCCCCAAGAGGCACCCCAACTCCCTCTCACCGAAATTGCCTTGGCTTCTCCGGGAGTCCATTCTCTCTCTTTGCAGCGGGTAGTAAAAGCCCTGCTTTGTTCGAGTGCAGGGGTTTTCCGTCATCGGTGGCCAGAGAGCGTGGTGTTCTAGACAGCTTTTGTACTGCTGTGACCAAAGACTTGACGAGAACGATTTTGAGATGGAAAAAATGGATTTGGCTTGTGGTTTCAGAGGTCTCAGTCCATAGATGGCCAGCTCCAAGGCTCTGGGCCCAGGGAGAGGCCGACATCATGGTGGAAGGGTGTTATGGAGGAAAGCAGCTCAGGACATGGCAACAAGGAAGCAGAGCCAGAGCTCTGCTCACCAGGGACAAAATACATACCCTGAAGGCATGGTCCCAGTGACCCGCCTTCCCCAGCCACAGCCCCCTTGCCCACAGTTACCACTCATCGAATCCCTGCAGATGCATTAACGCACTGCCAATCGTTTCACCTCTAAACTTTGTTGTACCTACTCACATATGAGCTTTTGGGGTACCTCATAGCTGAACCCTAACACATGGGCCATCTCCTTCTTTTTTGATGGTCTGTAAAGCAGGGCAGCACTTATGCAGTCTGGTCCCTTGCCCAGGGGCATGCAGCTCGGGAACTGGATTTTGAACCTGGGTGTTCTGATGCTAAGACTTGGTCCCTCACTTGAGGTCATCTCCCCAGGGCGGTCCCCTACCTTTTCTCTTTTCATTGCATTTTAGTTTTCTGTCCCTGCCATCACAGATGACCACAGACTTAGCAGCTTGAAGTAACAGACGCTTTTTAATCTCAAAGCCCCGTGGATCGGGAGTCTGAGTAACTGGGCTTTTACAGGCTGCAGTCAAGAGGCCGCTGCCTCTGCCCTGATCAGGAGGCTCTGGGGACAGTCCCCTGCCAAGCTCATTTGGGTTTCCAGCAGAATCTTGTTCCATGCAGCTACCAGCTGGGCACTGCCTAAGCTCTGGGGGGCCTCCTTGGTCGCCTGGCATGGAGGTCTTGCCCTCTCAGATCCAGCCATGGCACAGGCCGCTCTCACGCTAGAGATCTCACTACCTTTCCCTTCTCCTACACTTCTCTGGACTGGAGAAGGGCCTACGCTATATGATTAGGAGGGACTCTGCCCAGGAATCCAGAAGAATCTCTTTTAATAGGTCCCCCTGGGCAACATCTGCAGAGTCATGCACCGCACTGAGAGGTGGGGTGGGATTAGTGCATGGGTATCTCTGGGCGGGGGATGTCATTCTGCCCCATGTAGAGCTACTTGTTCTCCCATCCTCCCGCCATCTTCTGATGGGTGTCAGCATGTGAGGACTTTCCTGTTCTTTCTGGTTCAGAAGTTCTTCTCTTTTATGTGACTTTGCATCTGCTGCTGCTGCCGACCTCTTGGCTCTACAGAGTAGAGTCATCTCCTTGTTCTTAGTGGGTCCTTGAGAGCTGTGAGTGGGGAGCTGATTAAACACTAAATTAAGTGGCGCTCGGCGCTGTAACCTGCCTGCATTATGAAAAATAATCCTATAGCTACTGGAACTCCCTGTCCTTTCAGAGGTCTGCACACTTTTAAAGCCTACACAGAGTCTCCTTAGAATTGGGAAGAATGAGCTTGGCAGGTGGGAGAACCTCCCTATAGTCCTCTCGGTCTTGCTGGCCAGACTCTTAACGCCATCAAAATGGATCAAGGAGCTTGATATCAAATCAGAGACACGCCGTCTGACAGAAGAAAAAGTTGGCTACGATCTACGTACTGTGGGGTCAGGCTCCAAATTCCTCAATAGGACACCCATAGCACAAAAGTTAATAACTAGAATCAACAAATGGGACTTACTCAAACTAAAAAGTTTTTTCTCAGCAAAAGAAACAATAAGAGAGGTAAATAGAGAGCCTACATCCTGGGAACAAATCTTTACTCCTCACACTTCAGATAGAGCCCTAATATCCAGAGTATACAAAGAACTCAAAAAATTAGACAATAAGAGAACAAACAACCCAATCAACAAATGGGCCAAGGACCTGAACAGACACTTCTCAGAGGAGGACATACAATCAATCAACAAGTACATGAAAAAATGCTCACCATCTCTAGCAGTCAGAGAAATGCAAATCAAAACCACTCTAAGATACCATCTCACTCCAGTAAGATTGGCAGCCATTATGAAGTCAAACAACAACAAGTGCTGGCGAGGATGTGGGGAAAAGGGTACACTTGTACATTGCTGGTGGGACTGCAAATTGGTGCAGCCAATTTGGAAAGCAGTATGGAGATTTCTTGGAAAGCTGGGAATGGAGCCACCATTTGACCCAGCTATTCCCCTTCTCGGTCTATTCCCTAAAGACCTAAAAAGAGCATGCTACAGGGACACTGCTACATCGATGTTCATAGCAGCACAATTCACAATAGCAAGACTGTGGAACCAACCTAGATGCCCTTCAATAGACGAATGGATAAAAAAAATGTGGCATTTATACACAATGGAGTATTACTCTGCATTAAAAAATGACAAAATCATAGAATTTGCAGGGAAATGGATGGCATTAGAGCAGATTATGCTAAGTGAAGCTAGCCAATCCCTAAAAAACAAATGCCAAATGTCTTCTTTGATATAAGGAGAGTAACTAAGAACAGAGTAGGGTCGAAGAGCATGAGAAGAAGATTAACATTAAACAGGGATGAGAGGTGGGAGGGAAAGGGAGAGAGAAGGGAAATTGCATGGAAATGGAAGGAGACCCTCAGAGTTATACAAAAGTACATACAAGAGGAAGTGAGGGGAAAGGGAAAAATAATACAAGGGGGACAAATGAATGTCAGTAGAGGGGGCAGAGAGAGAAGAGGGGAGGGGAGGGGAGGGGAGGGGGGATAGTAGAGGATAGGAAAGGCAGCAGAACACAACAGACACTAGTATGGCAATATGTAAATCAATGGATGTGTAACTGATGTGATTCTGCAATCTGTATATGGGGTAAAAATGGGAGCTCATAACCCACTTGAATCAAAGTGTGAAATATGATATATCAAGAACTATGTAATGTTTTGAACAGCCAACAATAAAAAATTATAAAAAAAAAAAAAAACCATCTTTCTTAACACCAAAGAAGCCTGTCAGGAACGGTGGCAAGGAACCCGACTGAACCCTGAGCTCCTGTCTGTCACTCAAGTCTAACATCAGGTACATTCTGTTAATAACACCCTCATCAAAATTTTCAGCCACATGATACTTATCGTCTTTTCTTGTCTCATGAGTAAGTTATCATTGAAAAAATAAATCATCTACCACTTCCTGGGTTATCCTCTCTCTATCACATTATCATAGGAAATTTGTTTGCAAACTCTCGTCTTCAGCCTCTCTGCATTGAGGTATTATTTTTGGTGAGCTGGCTCTGGTGAGTCTGGAATGGATCTCATCAAGTTTTAAAAAAAATAAAATCCACTTAGCACAGTACCAACTGAAGAGCTGGCCAGCTGTGCCAACGAAATGCTGTTTCTTCTTGATTTCTTCTTCCTTTTTAATTCATACGTGTGTAATTTCAGGATGCTGCACCGGGTGCCTGATGCAATCAGGAGCATCTTAAAATGAGAAAATCTCTTGCCATGGTGACAAATCCACAGGCCCCACAAGAAACCCTGCAGATCCCTAACACACAGCCAGAAGAATAGATCGGCCACTGCCCGGCGCAGGAGAAGATTGATCAACCAGCAGACTTGCATTAATTGTGAAATAGAAGGGACGATACGATCGATGGTTAAGAATGAAAGTGCAGCGGTAACCGTGCCACATCCCGCTAATCCAATAATGGAGAAACTGATGTATAGCATATTGGAATTCTACCGTCTGGGCACGTGTCACCATAAAGAATATCCCGCAATTATGGGGAAAAATTGAGCAGGCAGCAGTTGAGCCAACCTAATCAGCCTGATGCCACAGTAGTTCTCCTGATTAAACACTAAATTAAGTGGCGCTCGGCGCTGTAACCTGCCTACATTATGAAAAATAATCCTATAGCTAATGTGAAAAGTTTGTATTTTAATCAAAGCAAACTATGAATATTAAAATTTTCCTGGGCTATTTTGGTGTCGTTTAGCTGTGAACACGTTTAACAATTTATAAATGGATCTTTTGCCATTGGCTACAAGGGAGAAGGGCTCAGTGCTGTATGGGGAGGTGAGGCTTCCTGTGCTAAAAATCAATTAGACTGGATACAAGTGCAGAGAACTCTTAAGGGGGGAAGAGAATGCACTCAAGAGGCCCTGGGAGAATTCAAATTTAGTTAACTTCTATCATGGTTCGCCTAAGGGCACCAACTCTATTCTTTGCTGGAATGCACGAGATGGTTCCAGGAGAGTTAGGCTTAATAAGCCATGGATACCACAGGACCCCTTGCCCGATAGATAGTGTCATTATGAAGTCCTGCAGCACAAATCCACTGACAACCAAGAACTAAAGAGCAAATTCTCCGGGAGCAAGAGAGCTCTGCTCCTCGTGGAGACTTAAACATCAGAAGAGCAAGGATTTGGCAGCGTGACCGTGAAGACTCCAGCCTGCTTAGACACCCCATAGAGATCCTGACCCCCAGAACACATTGCTGAGATGTGGTGATGGTCACATGCATTTGAGGGTACCCAGAGTGAGGTGGCAGGCCCCGCCCGCATGCCCACAGCCCGGGGCAGGGAGCTTAGTGGTCAACGAGGAGGTTAGGTTGGACCAGGAGGGATGCACCCTGTTCAGATCTACTTTACTGATCAGAAGAAAATGTTCTAAAAGCATCCAGCCACCAAGGCGAGTTGGAGCAGGGAATCGGGCGAGACAAGACTTCAACTCATTTCAGCCATAGTTTTTTTCTATTATATCTTCCGTGTCTTATTCGTTTCCATTTCACGTCAGTCTAAGGCCTTGTCTTTTAATTGAAAGCGTTGACGGGAGAAGGGAGACATTCAGACGGCGTCTGTGACTGAAAAGTCGCAGAATGATCCGGATTGACTTTCGTAACTAACAGTCGTTCATGGAGCCTTCGCTCTGTGTCAGGCCTCTGAGAGCATTTGCAAAATTCACTCATCAATTCTTTACTGATTCTGTAAGGCTGAGATTCTATCCGGTTTTTCACTTTGCAGAGGGAAAAAACCCAAGCCCAAAGAGCGTAAGGCGTTTGCTAAGGTCTCTTGGGCTGTGAGTGGCCGATGGGGACTGTGCCCAGGCAGCTCCTTCCTGCTGTGTCCTGCACTGACAGGTTGGTCCTTCTCAGAGTTCTTTGGTCAGTGACACCAGTCACGGGAAAGGGGAAAAATAGGTGTGTCCCAGGATGGTGGTAGTTCAAGTGAAGCTATCCGTGTTCCGTTTCACCTGCTCCTAAGGGCACTCACCCCTCCAGAGGGTGGGCTCCTTTCCCCAAGGATCCTATCTGCAAAGGCCTCCACCTTGGGTGTAGGGTTTCAGCACACGAATGGGGACCGGCTGCTGGAACTAACCTTGTACCGTGCACACGGGAAAGAGTGCCAATCTCAAACTCCCTCTCGCACTTTAGATGGCACTGTTCATCAAAGCAGGAACTCAAGACAACCAGCCAGAGGGGAACTCTCTTTGTCACCGCGGTGTTGCCTTTAAAATCAGTGATATGCATCTGTCCCCAGGCAGCTGGGACGGCTGCTTCCCCGTGGGGGCCAGCCTGGAGCAGCCCCCCTTGGACCCTTCCCACCTAGCCCTGAGACCCTGAGAAAGCATCTCTGTGCTACCACCTTCTCCCCACCTCTAACTGAAGGATGATTTTATCTAAAAGTCTCAGAAACTCACCTTAAATTGGTGCAGACACCAAAGGAGATTTCATATTAAGTCAAGGGGGGTGGATGTGCTGCTTCTCCAAACAGATTCGGATGCCACCAGGACACTCTCCTCCTTGTTCCTCCACGTCCTCCACGCCCCCTCCACCCCTTGTCCAGTAGCATTCCCAACCCACACAGCAGCAGGTGACTTCCAGCATCTCCCAAGCCACAAAGGTTCCACTCCACCATGCAGAGAACCACCGACCATTCCTCCCCACTCAGTGAGAGACCAGCTCATCAGCTGTAGCCACCAGACAACCCAGCCTCAGTCAGCTGTCCCTTTATCTGTGTACACAGAGGGCCATTTCCACTGCTGACTCGTGGCTGGAAGAAAATGGACACTTCCTCCAAGAGAGATTCTCAGCATCTGTCCCAGGCACCCGCTGCGGGTCCAGACCTATTTCCCCAAAGAGACCCAGTTAAGAATTGGCCAGTGGCTGAAAGATCATGTTACTGTATTAAAGCGGGAGGGGGGCCCTTCACCAAGCTTTGGTGCCAGGTAAAACTCATCCGCACTCCCTACCTGCTGGGTCACTTTGTATTTCTTGGGGACCCTGCCATGAGAGAATCCGAATGGGATGTGGAGAAGGGACTGCTTCCTTGAGACGAAGTGCTCAAACATACTTCACCATTTTTTCCCTAATCCATTGCTAAATTTAAGCCTGGAAGAACGGAAAGTAGGGGAAGTGACCTTGTGAAGTGTGCAGAATAGAGAAAAGGGCACGGGCTTTGGGATCCCAGCTCTGACCCTTGGTTCTTTTATCTAGAAATGGGGTAAAAGTAGTTCCAGCTTACACAGGGCCGCTGAGGGAACTGAATAAGGAGAGGTGGACTCAGGGTTTTATAATAGGTGTGTGGTAAATGTAAACTAGCCTCTCTCAGTGGGGGACAGTTTTGCAGCACCATCCAGGGAACATGTGGCAATATCCAGAGGCATTTGCGATTGCTATGACTGGGAGTGGGTGCTGCTGGCATCTAGCGGGCAGAGCCGAGGGATGCTGCTACTTGGCCTCCGCCACGCACAGGAGAGCCCCAAGATGAGACGCGTCCGGGTCACGGCGCTCATGGGCTGAGGTTGAGAGACACTTATGCAGTCGTCTGTGGGTTAGGTGCAGATGTCACCTTCCTGGAATTAGGAGGGGGATAGTAACAAAGTCCTTTGTCTTCTATTTCCCACGTTAGGGTTCTCTCTAAAACATGGAGAGTTCAGGGGATTGCATGCCACGTTGGTGTAGAGAAAGGCCGTGATTGACCTGGCAGAGGTTTTAGGACAGGGTCTGGAGTAGGCAGAATTAGTAAACGAAGTCCTGAAACTTTGACCAAAAGTGTGGATTGAATAACAGCCTTTACCAAAGTGCATCCCAAGGCCTGGGGAGGTGGACTCAGGGTTCTGTCCTCCGCCTTTCAGGGGGGTGGGAATTGCACGTTGGAGGGCAGAGTGGGGGCCAGGCCAGCGGCGGAGCTTTCCACCAGGCTCTGAGCTTCACGAAAGCAGGGGCTGTGTTGGTCACCTCTTCTTCTCTTCTGGAGAACATGAACTTGGGGTCTGGGATGGAGCCATCGGTCATGTTCTCGGCTCCCCTTCTGCACCCTCGAGGGCCTGGATTTGTTTTGGACGGGAGTGGCCTCGTGGGGCGGATGAAAACGCTTGTGTTCTCGTTGTCACCTCACCTATCAGAGCAGCTTGTGGAGATGTGAGTGGCTTAGAGAGGAGGACACTGGCATGCCTGAGCGAGGTCTGGGTGGGAAACCAGGAGCCTCTCCTATGCCCAGACAGCTCTCCTGAGTCAGGGAGGGCCTGGAGTGTGGCTTCCCAGAGCTGAGCAAGACCAAGACCGTGAGACCCAAGCCCTGTCGCCTGCAGGTGCGGACTCCTGGTGTGTCAGGCACGGCTGGGGAGTCTTGGAAAGCAGGTTTCAGACAGGACTCCTCTCTTCCCCTGTCAAGCATCATCTTAATTTTCCAGACACTTTGGGTAGTAAGCTGTTTGCATCATTCTGAATTTCTGGTCGACTTAAGAGCCTATCAAAGAGCCTTTGTTATTCTGCTCTTATTTAAAAATCTCTGTTCAGCAAGCAACGAAGACTGGCCATATTTGAAATCTCTTTGATGATTGAGAATCTAATGATTTGAATTTCTCTTTTTTTGCCTTCCATTCCCAGTCCCTTATGTTACCACCATTTTCTTGTTCATGGAGAGAGAGAGATTATTCCATACCAGAGAATTGTGGAATACCAAATTTTCTTGGCTTTAATTGCGTCTGTCGAAGAGACGAACGTGTTTCAGAGAAGCACTGAATCTATATGAGGAGAAGGTTTCCTTTCATCCCCATTTCCCCGTCGGTCGCTGTGATAGACGACATGGGCACTTACCCTAGCTGGCTCGAAGGTTTCCTTCCTGGAAGATAACACTTCCCTGTGGCAGTCAGGTGAGAGCACCAGGCTAGCCCTAGGGCAGTACTGATGGTGTCACCTCTGGGACACTGCATACAGGGTGACTGTAAGGTCTCCGAGCACGTCATCCTTGCCCCAGTGATGCTGACGCCCCAAGTTGAGATGGTGGATGGCCCATCAAGCTGGACCTCAGAGTAGCCCTGCAAAACAGGACCTGTCTCAGCTCCAGGGGTTATCTTACAGCCAGCATCTGTGACCCTCGGTGGGGTTAAGTCACTGAGAATTGAGGACTCATGTGATACCACCGCATAAGCTAGCCTACAGAGTTGATATCAGATATTGAAAACAAAATCAACACTGCCCCTGAATTCTGTGTCAGTCTGGGCCCATGTTTCACACCAGCTTCAAGATCCAGCCTAAGCCACTGCGCTCCTTTGAGGCAAGCCTGGGTGCCGAGTGCTGCAGATTTGCATACTTGTCCTGATTGATCCAGGTACCTCTGCACTTGGTCAGGCACTTCGCACTTGGCAGATGCAGAGATAGGAGTGATGTAGGATGCAAACCAGCAGGTAGAACCCCTGGGCTTGAATCACGGCTGACCCATACCTGTGAGTGAGGTTTGCTCATCGCTAAAGTGGAGTTGATTAAAATATCTCCCTCCCTGGGAGGCTTTAGGACGCTGTGAGCAGACCCTGTGACAGAGGACTTGATACCTAGTAAGTAAAGCTTCTCTGTTATTTGGCTTCCCCTGGCACATGTTTGAGAGGACTCAAGAGCGTCTCCTCCAGGGTTGTCACTCGAGTCCCATTTACCAACCTTGACTTTCTTCCGTCCCCCCCGAATGGTAAATGTCTCATCGTTATTTTCATCCCCTGGTGGAGCTGACCCTCTCTCTGTCATGACATTGGATTCCATCCTTCAGTTTTCTCTCTCTCTTTCTTCTTTTATGGGTCTGTGTTGCTGTGAGCAGGACTCATTTTTCAAAAGACAGATGGTGGCAACCCTGTTCTCTCTAAATAAAAAAGGGAGACAGCTGTTAAGGTGCAAACAGAGTCGCGGCCAGCAAATCCTATCTGCTTCAAGTGTTGGCGAAGTTTCCCTTTAGGGGAGAGGAGCCATCTAAACAAAATGTGCGCTTTGGCTGGGCTCTGCCAAGGCCCAAGTATGGAATGATAGCAAATAATGGGAATTTATAGCGCACTATAGGTCCAGCACCTTCCTGCCTTGGCGGGTACATATTCAAATGCAGTGCTAACGGAGCTGAAATTTATGGCTCTCTAATAACGATAAAATGCCATCAGAGAATGAGATAAATTTTAGCCCCAAACCTTAGAATGCAGGGCACAGACTCACACACGCTTATAAAATACAGCCAGATACTGCTAGCTCAGGAGTCTGGGTTTGGAGGAAGTAAAGGAAGTGTTTTATAGAGGACTGCAAATTGTTGTTTTCATGAGGCTGGGGTCAAGGTACACTGTGGCCTCGGGTTGAAATGAGTGTTGCTTTGTCTCATGGCTGATATACACTTGACCTTGGCAAGGGAAGCTTTTTCTTTTCTGGATGCTCAAATAGCTTCTCTCCTCACCCTTCACAGCCCTGCGACAGGCTGACTTCCAAACAAATGCCGATGAATTATAACCCTCTGGGAAGGGGACTCTGTCTTGTTCCTCTGTGTTTGCTCCTATTTGTTTATTTATTTAGAATTGGACTCCTCCGGCCTTGGCAAGAAGAGTGAGACAGGAAACAAATTCACCAAAATGCAGGGTTTGCAAGCAGCCTGTGATGTGTGGATGAGGAGTGCTGCTCCTCCGCGGGCCCCTCGGGTGGCCAGGGAGCCGGGTTTTACAGAGGACTCGCCCAGGGGTTGTCAGGGACCCTCCAAGGAAGGGGCTGTGGGTTCCCTGGTCCCCAGTGTGGGCCAGGAGGCTCTCCGTGGAGCAGACCCCTTAGATCTTGCCAGTGAAGCCCTTTTGGAAACTTTCCCAGCTCCTTCCAGAATCTCCAGGAGCTGCGTGTTGGTGAGGCATTCCAGATCAGCAGCTACCTCCAGGAGGGGTGCTCCAGCTGGCTCTGGTTCCAGACGCTTCCTCTGGCTTCGTCGTATGCAAGGGGATTGTGCCGTCTCCCTGTGCTCTGAGAGGGCTGAGCTCCAGGGATGCTCCAGGCTGTCCCAGTCGGGAGCCAGCTGCTTCTTTCTGGATCCTTCTTTGAGCCTCCGTGTGTGGGTATGGGGTGTGATCATGGCATGGTCCCAATTCATCCCATGGTGGAGGTGTAGACAATGGCTGTGATCAAGGCCCACTGTGGTTCCAAACTGGAAGGACTTATTTCTGGTTCTCTAGTTCTTGATAGGACTATGTGTGTGTGTGTGTGTGTGTGTGTGTGTGTGAGAGAGAGAGAGAGAGAGAGAGAAAGAGAGACAGACAGACAGACACAGACAGACAGACAAGGAGAGACTCAGGCCACTGTATTTTTTCCCTTAAGATTTCATGCCTCTTGTAGGATTCTCGAAGAACCCTTCCCTGGCCCCTGAGATTGAAGCCCTCTTGCCCCATCACCTGTGCCGCGGGGATTCTGGTGATTTAAGGTTGAAAGACGGGCCCAGAGCTGTGGTCCAAGGCTAATTCATTCTAGGAAAGGTGTGACTTTGGCTAGAAAGGAAGCAGAGGGTGTGGGTCTTATGCAAAGAGGGGGGTGCCCTGCTTCAGATTCTGCATGACTGTGGGCTTTGCCCCAGTTAGATCCTAGGAGAGCATCCCCGTGCCCCACTCTGCATCAGTCCTGAGCACTGGCTTGGTGCTCCACCTCCACCTCCACCTCCACCTCCACCTCCCCAATGGGGTTCAGCAACAAGAACTTTCTGCATCTGTTCAGAGTAAACCTCGCTGTCTCTCACCGCGCAGCCATCAGACATCTCATTCCCTCCATCAGGAACTGTCTTCTCTTTCCTGCAGCCTTCTCTTTTTCCTTGAAATGCTGCCTCCTCCAGGAAGCCTACCACGATGACTTCTAGTTTAGGTCAATGCACCTTCCACATCTTGTTCTAGCACCCCCATTGCCATGCCAGAGTTTTCCACGTGTCATTTTTCAGGCCAGGTGTGGGGCACATGGGGAGTCGCTCTCCTCCCTTTATTTCTCTTACATAAGTTTAGAATAATTAAAAATGAAAAGTTTATAAAAAGGGATCTAGGAAAATATTTGTGTGTTATGGATGCAAACAGAATATCAGATGCGTCAACACAGAGTACAGCAACAGGAAAGGCAAGGCAATGGGATATGGCCTGTGCAGTCATCTCACAAAAGGAAGTGGAAAAGGAGGGGGAAAAGATCCCTCCCTCCCAGAACCAGAGGACAAATCCAAAGCCAGAATCATAATGAAAGGAGAGAAACTGAAAGCATTTCCTTTAAAATTGGGAACAAAACAAGGATGCCCACTCTCACCACACCTATTCAATAGAGTTCTTCAAACTAGCCAAAGCAATCAGACAGGAAAAAGAAATTAAAGGAATACAAATAGGAAAAGAAGAAGTCAAATTATCTGTGTTTGCTGATGACATGATCCTATATCTAGAAGACCCAAAAAGACTTCACCAGATTTCTAGAGCTCATATTCAGCAAAGTAGCAGGATACAAGGTCAACATTCATCAATCAATATATTCCAGTAGTGAACCTGCTGATAAAGAAACCATGAAAACTGTCCCATTCACAATAACCCTCAAAAATATAATAAAATATTTGGGAACAAATCTAATCAAGGAAGCAAAAGATCTCTATAGTGAAAACTATAGAACACTGCAGAATGAAATTAAAGACCTTAGTAACTGGAAAGGCTTCCCATGTTCTTGGAGAAGCAGAATCAATATTAGAATGACCATACTACCAAAAAGTGTTATGCAGATTCAATACAATTCCCATGAAATGCTGATTATGTGTTTATTTTTTTAATTGGGGAAATAGTGTTAGGTTTAAAGTAGTTGTCATAATGTAGGTAAAGCCGAGTAGCTAGACCTTGCTAATATGGGATTCCAGCCCAAATCCTTCACACTCCAAAGGAGGGGCTGGGGCTTTCTTGGAAACAGGTCACATGCACACCATCACAGTATGGCACTGGGATTTGGACGAGAGCTCTCTGGGGCCTGGGTGCACAGGAGTTTGGGTGGTTGAAGGGGACAAGAAGGCAGATGTGGGTAAAGAGACGTAGAGAGGCAGCTGGGGACCCAGGTGGTCTGTCCAGCTGCTCAGTCAGGTGAGGGAGGCTGGGAAGGCCTGGCTACCCTTCTGAACCCCACAGGGGCTGGGCTACCAGAGGATAGCCAGGAGTCCCAAGTCAATCCCTCTCCAGCCTATAGGAAATGCCAAGAAGGGACTAAATGCCAGGTGGGCAGGGTCCCTTGGGGTACCAAAGGGAACCCTCTCTGACAACTGAGATAGGCTGGTGGCAGTGAAGGTGTTTAGAAATCCAAGGATGCCTGCTGCGTGCTCCGACACCTTCGTGGTCCCATGGCCTCATCTGGTTCTGAGTCTTTCAACTCAAGGCCCGTTTTCTTCCTATTATTTATGCAGCTTAGATTAAGATTCCACTGGAGCATTTACCAAGAGTCTTCATGTGTATCATTTCTTGCTCTTGAAGGTTGGTGATGTTATCGTCCATCTACACAGGAGCAAACAGAGGCAGGAGGGATCAGTTCAGTTGCCCAGGGTCATTTTCTTAGAAGTGGTAGAGACAGGATACAGACTCGGGTTCGCCTGCCCCCAACATGTCCTTGTCCCACACTATGGCCTCTCTCACAGCGTTTGTGAGCTTGAATGGAAGTGCTATGCTTCTCTTCATTTTCCTGATGCTACATGAGGGCAGAAACCGGCCGTTGCTCTTAGAGCTTCGAGAGAAACGCCTGGTAAGCATCCTTGTTTATTGGGCTCCCTTATGAGCTGGTGCTGGAAGCCAGCTGTGGCAGGGATCCAGGGGGCCCATGTCCCCACAGAGCTGACAGCCAGCACAAGATAGCATGAAGAAAGTCTATAAATGGGCAAAATGAGAAAAATAAGGGCTTTCCAGGCCCCTGCTCTGCACATCAGACCCCCGAATGCTCTCTGTGCAGTGTTCATTCTACCCTTGTGGGGAGTCCTACTCATGTTCACCTGGTTTACATCACGGAAGACACCAAAGGGCCAAGAAGGGCACAGAGCTGGGTCTTGACCTGTCCTCTGGCTCCTGCTGCAGAGGGCACAGGTGGCATGCATCCCAAGATGGACAGAGAAGAAGGAGCGGCTTTTCTTAAATACGGCAGCTGCCGTGTTGTGTCAAGTTGGATCCTGAGCCCAGGTAAGAGATTCCTGTGCAGGAGCCAGCTGGGGCGCAGACCTGAGGAAAGACCTGGGCAAATTCAAACATCCAACCCACCCTGGAGGTGCTCGAGGAGGAGCCTATGAGACTGTTGGGCCAGAAGGAAGCTGCTACGGGCTGCAGAGGTGGCCTCCATCCTTCCCTCCCGGGTTCTCTTTGGAAGATACTGTCCTCTTGCGTCCAGTCTTTCCCACAGGTGAGAAGGGCAACCAGAGTAGAAGCCGGATAAGGAACAGGGGTTTCCCCAGCACACCTGGGAGCCCCTTGGCCGGCTAACCTCCCTTCGCCTAAGTCAGAGATGGCACCTCCTGCTGTTGGATGGACATGTGCCCAGACGAGGCACCAGGAACACCCTGTCCGTCACCGTATTCTTGCCCATTCGTCTCAAACACAGCCTCAGAATCCTTCTCAACACCATCCGGTAGCCTGCCATTTTTAATCACACAGAGGTGGAATTTATGGGTTATCCTCAGAGATGTGTCCTGTAGGATCACAGTTAAGGGATTTGGAAATGGAGTTGACGGCAAGGAAGACTCACTGTTTCTGATTCCCATGGGGACGCCATCCATCACCCTCCCAGGGGATGTTTTGATCAGATAGCCACTTACGTTTCTGTATCCTCTTGATAATCATGTCTTGGGAAAGGATTTAGGAAGAAGATCATAAAACCAGGCGTTTCCTAACAGCAGGCTATGGCATGGCTTGCTAAGAATGTGTCTAATGCATTTTAATGACAGGCTTTATAATATCTTATTAAAGATTGTAAGAGCATCTAATAATCATTTAATAAATATTAATGAAGCATTTACAAATTGCACCTTAATTTATGGCATTGGTTTCTGTGTACTGCCCTGGACGTTAATGCATAGGGGCAGAGTGGCTTCAACGGGGACTGCCACAGTGAGCCTGGTTCTGTGACATCGTGTCATCCTGGTACCGTAAGTGATTTTTTAAAATAATAATTCTTGGAGTGCAGTTCAGTGCAATGAAGCTTGATACCCAAAGCAGTTTTAGCAATTATTATTCTGTTTGGGGAACATTAAAACATAATCTACCATGAATTTATAATCCATAGCTTCTCTCTCATGCACTTTCTAATAATAGGCAATAATTATAGGCCCTCGTGCAAAAATGCTCATACATGTTGGGAGATGCCTTCTTATCCCATGACCACCTGGGGAGGCAGGGGCTTGGCGGTAAGGGGTAAGTGGGCTGGGGACACGGCTGCCACCATCTTTGCTTGACATGCAGAGATCCGTTGTGCCTTCCTAGCATGGAGAGCAGCTGTGGGCACACATTCCAAGGCACCCATTGCTGCCCTTGTTAGGACTTTCAGGCAGGGAATTCCTGGCTGAACTCAGGCGTCCCGTGGTTATCCCTGGCTCTGTTGGCATTAGCCAGGACGGGTTCCACATGGCCTAGGAATCACAAAACCCAAACTTTAGAAATCGCCTTGAACTCCTCCCTTCACAGATGAGGAACCCGAGTCCCAGAGAGGAGACCTTTGGAGGCCACACGGTGAAGAGCAGATGACGAAGCGGAGGTGAACCCAGATCCCAGGGTGAGGTTGGCAGTGGAGCGCTCCCAGCCTCACAGCCAGGACGCCCCAGCTCTGGGGAGGTTTTGGGTAGGTAGCGAGGGCTCCTCATCAGGGGCACCTGGGAATGCTTGGCCTCTTCAGGACGTCACAGCTGGACAGTGGCAGTGGACTTCCTAGGATTCTCAGCACTAAGAGGAGCTGACCAGCAGATGGCACTGCAGGGATTGAAACTGCAGCAGCCATAGCCCAAGGCCGCCTGGGCTGGGTGTTACAGGCCCCAGCAAGCAGGAGAGGGCTGAGGGTTTGTCCTGCACTTCAGGGACACCTGGCCCCTGTGGGGAGCCCCAGCCCAGCTTAAAAAGAGCCACGTCTTGGGCTGGGGCAGGTACCCACTGACTGGGCGTTGGATCAGGTCCTGGGCCACACAGTGGAAGGGACAAAGGGAAACAGGAGGCATCCCCCTGTGCATAAGCAGATTTATACTGTGTGTCAGGACTGGGCTGGAGCCAAGCTGGCAGGGTCAGCAGAAGTTCCTCTCCCTCGCCCCTCCCCTAAGCCCAGCTCCTGGGATCACTTTAGGGGAACCAGCGCATCCTCACAGCGGAGGCAGGCAGTCCACCCTCCCTAGGGAGGCTGATGTTTCTGCCCCCATTCAGGTGTCTGAGGTGTGGGCATTGCTGTGCCACATTTAACGTGTCTTCATTAATCGTTTAACTTGGGTGCCCATGACAACAGGGATTGAGGAAGGAGTTACATTTGGAAACTTCAGAATTAAATGGATATAGGATGGTTTAGGGCAATGCAGACGTTTCTGAAAATACAGACTCTGCTTTCCTGTTCTTTGTCTTCCCCGCACCTCCAACACGCCTCTCTTTGTCTGCCCCTGCGCCATCTTTACCCTCACATGCATGCACAGCAGCTGCATTTGCCTCTCTCCAGTCCCTTTCCTTGCAACTGTGGCATTTCTGCCCAGAGGTGTGGGGAGGAGGAGAGGTGTGGGTCCCCTGGCACCGAGCAGAAACGCTGTCCCTGTTCCCCCTCAGGCAGAGAGGCCCACACCAGTTCTCTCCCTTCCCCCCAGTTCTCAGGCCTCTCCTTCCTGCTGCCAGAGGGCACTGTGCCACCTTGACATCAGATTTAGAGAAGGCTTACACTTGGCACCTGCTGATCTGCACATTAAAATCTGCTTGCTGGTGTCCTCCTTGCAAGGGAGGGATTTGCATAGAGCAGGCTGTGCCTTGCTTGGTAATGAAGGGCCCAGCACCACCTCCCAGGAAGGCCTTGAGGGCTTGGGCTGCCGGGCCTTCCTTGAAGTGGTGTCTCCACCCCTGTGGTCTGAGATGGGTCCCCGCAGAGGGAGCCGGGCTGGGGCCTGTCAGTCCTGTAGCCACAGCCCACATGTTCTCCATTCTCTCTGATCAGCAGGACGCTGGCAGAGGGTTGCTGATGGGAACCAGGTCACTGCTTCCCAAGCTCCTCCCTGCTAAACACTCTTCCTAGCCTGCAGAGCCAAGAACAGTCAGCCTGTTTTGTAAGACTGAGTGTTTCCTGAAGGCAGGAGCAGCATCTTATTCAGCTTCCTGGCACATCGCAGACACTCATGAATATTTTTTCAATTAATAAAGAAGTAAATGAACGGAGAGGGCGAGTCATCTCCCCGGATAAGTTAATCACATCTATTTTATTTAACAAGCATTATATAATGATTCTCTGGGCCAGGAACAGACTGAAGGGCTTTTTAGATAAAAACTCATGTATGCCTAATAAAACCTATTAGGTGGGCACCATTGAAATCCCCCCTTTTTGACTGGGGTGTTGGAAGCACACTTGGGTTACACGGTTTGCACAAGTTCAGGCAGCCAGTGAGCAGCAGAGCTGCCGGTTTTGCTCCAGATCACTCCCTGGGGTTCCTCTCATCCTCCTCCAAGCCAGACTCATGCATTTAGATCTCCCCAACAAGGGAGTCCCCTGAGCCCACCTTCCAGGGTTCATATTTCAAAAGGCATGGCCAGGAGGGTCTGCAGAAGGTGGGCGCGTAGTCAGGTGATCCGACTTCACCAGGAGAACCGATGGATTTCTTCTCCTTCACTTTGGCAAAATACCGATCACATTTTTTTTTTATAAGAAAGAAAGAGGGAGGAAGAGAGGGAAGAGAGAGGGAAGCTAAGAGGGAATGGGGAATGGGAAAAGAGAGACAGAAAGGACGCAGGGGAGGAAGGAGAGAAAGACGAATTAGGAAATGAGAGAGAAGACAGGAAGGAGGGAAGGAAGGAAGGAAAGGAGGAGGCTTTGTTTAATTTCAGAACACAAAGAACCTCCTCAGTCCTGAGAAATGTAGGTTTCTCATCTGCCTGTTGCTTGGCTCAGTTTCAGTGCCTAGAAGCCAGCAGAAGTATTGGAAGTCGAGATCCAGTGTAATAATTGGCTTACAGATTTGAAGGAGGATAGATAGACTCTTCCATTTCCAAGATTCATTAGTCCAGCTCTCCCCGTAATAGACAGGGCTTGCTCTACGTGTAAGCCATTTTCTAATCAAATTGGCACACAGTCCCTGCTCTGACTCAGGATAAATGGGCTGCCGGAAAATTGCTCTGCCCGGGCTGGAGTCTGTGGGATGGAGCTATAGCTCCTTGGCACTTGATCATGGTGGACTCTTTGTTCAATCTCAATAAGAAGCCCTCATTCTCCAATTCAACCAAACATCACCGCGACTCCTAGTTGTGAAATATTCCCAAAGGATGTCTGTGTCCCTTGAGTTTCTTTGAAAAAAAAAAAAAAAGACCAATTGTGAATTATCACAGGACTTGGTCTACCTAGAAAATCTGCTAAGAGTGTGGAGCTTGGTGGTATGAATTTGCACGATTTGGCACATCCACATATCGGTGGTCCACGGAGCAAGCAGCCAGCAGAAGGTGTGCGAGAGAGCATGCTGCCGTCAGTGGGTTCTGCACACGAATCCAGCCTCACCACTTGGCAAGACTGTGATCTGCGCCAGGGTTTCCCCATCTGCAAAACCATGAAACTTTAACAGGACCAACATTGTTTGCAAGTCCAGTATCCAAGTGAACCTGACTAAGGGTACTGGTAATGCTAGTGTGAAAGACTATAGCCTAAATATAAAACCTGGTCAGGAGGGGGCAGAGAAGGATCAGTAGCCTGTTGGGGCCAATAGAAGAAAAGGGAGTGCAGCCCCCAAGAGAAACCCAGTAAAAATTGTCTCCAGCCAGAATGGGGCAGGCTTTTGGGGGCTGTGCTGAGCATCTTGAGAGTGGTAGCACTGATAAGTCTCTCCCTCTGGGGAAGGAGGCTGCTCTGAGCTGGTGGGAGAGGGATTTTCCTTTGGGAGACCCTAGGAGTCGGCAGAAACAAAATGGAATGGCTGGAATTCCATTGAGCAAAGAGGGCATGGTCACTGACTCTGTACAAATTATACAGTGCCCCTTTCTTCAGATGCAGCTAAGGACACTACTAGCCCTGTCTACCTCTCCGTGATTTTGGAGGTTCAGTTCATGGTTGGCCAAATCCATAGCTCTGGGCTCGTGGTGAGGCTGAACATCATGATGGAGGAAAGAAGCTCAGGACATGGTGACCAGGAAACGGGGAGCTCCTGCCACCAAGGACAAAACATAAACCCTAAAGGCACACCCCCAGTGATCTCCTTCCTCCAGCCACACCTTTACCTGTGCAAAGTTATCACCCAGTTAGTCCCTCTCAGTGGATTGACCAAGTGTCCACTGAAACGGGTTACCTGATAGGAAGCAGGTCACAGCTCTCACAACCCAGTCATCTCACCTCTGAATGTTCTTGTGCTGTGTTACACATGAGCTTTGGGGGGACACCTTGCATCCAGACCATAACGTGGTAAACGGGTTCCGAGACTGTGGGGAGGGTGTTGGGCATAGGTTACACCCACTTCCCACGGCTCCAGGGAAACTGGGGGTGGGTTCCTTTAGGTCATCTTTAACATGAGGTCACAGTGTAGCTTAGTGGGCGAGACTATGAGGAGGACCACTTTGAAGACACAGTGGCTCCCTGTGGAAGGACTCAGTGTATCTGTGAAGGAAGGATGTTGGGTTGGGCTGGGGCCTACTGTGAAAGTTGAGAAGTCTCTGCGTGGACAGTCACCAAACACACTGGTTTCTCTGCCGTGAACGGATGAGGCAGGGGATGGTGGAGCACGTGGTGGGTGAAGAAGCCCCAATTTTGGTTCATAAGACTTGACCCCCTTCTGCAGTGGTCCACACCAGAGGTTCCGAGTTCAGGTGGATCTGGGTTTAAATCCTGACTGCTCTTCCTCACTCAGGGTATCCAGTTAAGCCTCTCTAGGTCTCAGTGGTCACGTCTGGGAGAAAGGATGAACTAACGATAGCACCAACCACATACAGTTCAGAAACTAGCTGGCACCCAGGAAGGCCTGGGGTGGAGCTGGAGAAGAGGAGGCTGAGGTGGGGAGTGGTCACCCGCCAGGAGTGTGGGGAGGTCAAAGAGAGACCCTACTCCCTCCCGCCTCCTTGCTAGGCTCCTGCTGGAGCTGACAGGGAGGTCTCTAGTCTTCCTCAAAAAGAGAAGAGAAAGAAGGAGCAGGGGCCACCTAGGGAGCCCTGGACATCAGGAGAGGCCCCTGGAGACAGGGGGCACCTGCTGCACACACGGCTGCAGCATCCTCTTCCTTGGTGACAAACATCACGTCCAGCTTCAGTTCCTCTGAAGAAGGCGACTCACCATCATGAGTCCTCTGTGGGTCTTGGGAAATGCAGACTTTGCTTCACTTGGGCTGCAGTGCTACCTTGCTTGAGCCTTCAGGTGGGACCCATGTGGCAGATGCAAGGCCACCCTGTGGGTGTCCAGGTCCTCTGGGCTACTCCCAGGACAGCTGCTCAGCTCTCTGCACCTCCCTTTCCTTCCGTGCCCACGATGGCCCACTGGGCAGCCGAGCGTCCATTCATCCTGGGTAAAGGGTTCCATAGCTCCTTGTGATTATCCCTCATGATACTGATTATGTTACTCGCTTAAATTAAATAAAATGCACCCTATCGAATGCGCTGCACACAAAAAGAATATTTATCTGAATATTAAGTACAGATAAGCCCTCCCCTGGGATTATTCCAGAGCACATTTGCAGCATTTAATTGCAAGGTTTCCCTCCTCGGTTTCTTTTGGAACGCCGCTTGTGAAAATATTTTCTTTCTGAAGGTAAAGCTCTGCTCTGTTGGTTTATTATTATTATTATTATTATTATTATTTCAGATCTGAAGAGCTCTCTGAGCTCAGTCATTACTTCCAGTGTCTAATTAATACTGATGATGACAAAGCAAACAGCCGGATGACCTAGATTTTCCTATTAAACTGCCTGCAGTTTACATGAATGCCTGCTCGTTGTCTGGGAACTTCGGAGAACCTCCTCCTTCCAGTAAAGGCTCCTTAAGATCGGGGTTTTGAGAACTCATTTTTCATGAAGCATATGTCTCCCGGCACTCCTTCCAGGAAGGGTGTGAAAACACACACACACACACACACACACACACACACACACACCAAGCAACAATAACAGCCACCACCCAGCCAACCCTTTCAGACAACTGAACTGGAAAATTAGAAAATAAACACTCCTCAAGCTTCTCAGGCTACGGAATCATCCCATTTCTTAAACGATGACATTTTGTAAAGTCCTAAGAATCAGGAATAGAAAAGACCTCTTAAAGTAATGTAAAGATTTCTCCAGAGGCAAAAGGTGATGTGGTTTAGAAAGCCAGCCCAGGGGTGTTCATTGGGGACTCAGACCAGAAAGTCACTTATGTCCCCATTTCCTCATCTGGAGCATTGGTTCTGTGGGACTTAGTTGACCTCACTTTTCTCATAGCAGTAATTGTGGCCCGATTTGTTTCTGTCGGCATTCTGTACCATCTGTGGACATGAACTTTTTTTTTTTTAGTGCCAAAGATTGAACCCCGTGGCACTAACCACTAAGCCATATTCCCAGTCTTTTTTTTTTTCTTTTTTCTGAGACTGACTTTGAACTTGCAATCCTCCTGCCTCAGCCTCCTGAGCTGCTGGGATTATAGGCACGCGCCACTGTGTCTAGCTGAACATGACTTTTAACATCCCAACACAAAATCTTTAGATGCATCAGCCATTTTGCAAAACCATAGTTTTCCACCACTATGGGTTTTTGTTTGTTTGTTTGTTTTGTTTTGTTTTGCCCAGTACCAAAGTCCCTAGCAAGGAGGCAGTTCCATTGTTAACTTTTAGAAAGAACACATCACAGCCACAGAAACTGGGATGTTGGATTAAGTTCATTTTCTCGTATTGGAAAGGCAGTTACTAAGTGCCTTCTGTATGCCAGGCACGCTTTAAATTGCTTTGCAAATATCAACTCATTCAAACCCTGTGATGCCCCTTTGGCATGTAAGGCACTCCCAGGCAAAGAATTTGGTCCCTAAGATAATAAATAGTGGAGTTGAGATTTGAACCTCAGAAGTCCAGCTTCTGACTTTGTCCTCTTGACCATTTAAGATGCTTCTCTCATGTCTGTCAATTAACATGATGGAGACGATTGCCCAGATAAGGCCTCGGGCTGTGTTTCTCTGCTGAATCTATTTAATTCAGATGCAGATTATAAAATTATCAACTTCTGATAAAATTATCATTAGAGCTCAGTAACATCCAAAGAGAAAAGGGGGAAAAAGGCCCAGTTAAAACATCTTAACTTGAAAAATGTCTTGAGAACCTAGTCTATCCAATTACAGATAGGCAAATGATATGTAAATCACCTGCCTAGCCTTCCCCCTCTTGCCCACCTCTGGATGTGGAGAGGGGCATGATGGGAAAATCTCAGTTGAGATGTTCATGCTACAGAATCAGGGTTCTCTGGGTTATAGGGTAATGATGGCCCTGGGAGACTGGCTGAGGGAAGCATGTCCAACCCTTCAAGTTCTTCAGGATATTTTGGTGATTATTATTTGAATCTTCTTGGACTGAGTAAGAGGCTGGGGTGGGGCTTGGGAGACAATTATAACCCTTGATTATAAAGGAAAGGAGTGGTGATTGTTTCTGCCACGGGAACAAATAGAAATCATCTTTGTAATAACTGCAATTGTTTTCTCCAGCCCTCCTCTGCCTCGGTTCACAAAATACCTTATTAAATCTGGAGAATAAAATTTTGCCTGGGGTAATGGTTTATTATTAGAATAAATAATCGGCAATACATTTCCCCCACCGTGCAAGTGATCAGATGCAAAGACATCTTGGGGTTTTGCTTGGGAAGGTGTTTACACATGTCAGACCAGCCAGGGCAGCCCTCGCATTCCCAGACCAGCATTGAGCTTGAACTTAACTACTCCAAGAGATGGCGTCTTCGCAGGAGGCAGATGGATTCAGGGACTGAGAATGTCCTGAGCACATGCTGCTTGTGGCTGTAACCTTAGTTGGACCTTGGTCTATATAATTCCTCTGCCTCCACAGCCTAGTCTCGGGCTTGGGGGACTTCTATGGCTAATGGGGTACTTCACAAGCGGGTGCATGGAAGAACAAGTGTAAAAAGCATTTTCTCCAAGGAAAACAGCTCCTTCAAACCTGTGATTTGAGACCCCTTCAAGTACCAGGGGCATCCTGACCTCTGGCATCCCTTTAATCACATAAGCAACACTAGAATCTCTCCAGTGGCTTACACCCAGAACAGTGACTCTCTTGATGTAAGTACCAATATCCTCAAATGATATGCTTTTTAAAGGAACAGCAGGAGAAGTGCTTGCTAACTGTTGTGCACTGCCTGAAAGACAGCAACCACAGGCCACTCTGCTGCTAAAAATACCAAGTATTTTGAGATTTTAGGATGTGTTCAATAACTTATCTACAAGGGCCGTTAGTGATAAACTAAACATATTATAGCTTTTGGCATTTGGATTTATCAGTTCAAGTTTGCATATACCAACAGATTCATTATTATGACTTCTTCTACTTTGTGGCTTTGCCAAACTCTTTGCTCCCTCTCTGCCCGACCCCCACAGCTGGAATTTTTATAGAACCACACCAGACTTTAGCAGCAGGGGCTGGCTCTCCCCAAGGTTAACATGAAGATGTTGTGGAGCACTGGGTGTACTCCGCAAGTTGTTCTCTCAAAGTCACTTCGCTGTCTTCACATGAGCCAGAATCGGGATAAACATGGCAGGCTTGACTTGTTCCTCAATGGAACTTTGTTTTTAATTGATCCTTTCTCACTTCGTATCCTGGATCCTAAGTATTTTCTATCATCACGTACTTTTCCCCTCCTTATTACCAAAAAAAATAAATAACTGCCACAAAAACTGATGGATCCCAGTTGCTTCTCTGACATAAACTTCCCCGCCATCTTGGAATCAGAGGCCCACTGCATTGTGGGACACATTTGCAAAATATAGTGGCCTTGATGGCAACCACGCGGTGGATTGTATTCTGTCCAGGAGTTTCAGGTCTTTATGAATTCAGGTATAAAAAAAAAAAAAACAAAAAACATTACCTATTAGTCCTCAGAAATGAGACTGAGAAAAGTAACTTCTCTCTTTTTATTTTTTGTTTGAATTTTGATTTTTGTATGCAGGAGAGTCTACACAAAAATGCCAATGGTCCCTGCAAAATTGAAGTCAGTCTTTTTCACAATAGCCACTTTGGGTTGACCCTTTTGGTGCTCTGGGAGTTATTTATAGCTGCTATTAGTTGCACCATTCTGTGCCAGGTCAGGCATGGGTATGATGCTCCATATACAATATCTCATCTAATTACTATACTAGTCCTGTAGCTAAATAACTCCGGCTGCTTAAAGATTTATTGCTAATGTTTATTTGAACTTAGAGAAACAGTATATGCTCATTGCAAGAAGTCAACATATTATAAATTAAAATTCAAATTCTTTTTTAATCCTGTCAGTATGATGGATATTAATGTTCTTCTTATTTGTCGGCCTGTGCTATGATAGGCCTGGCCCTTCCCCTCCCATTCACTTTCTCACTCTGTGAAAGAGATTCCTGGTAGAGAGCCCACTGAGTTAAAAAAAAAAAATGGACATTCTGAGTTGTGAGAGCTGTGGACTATGTTCCCTCAGTAGGTGGGGCCCATTTATCCAGCTTTCTAAAAAGAATAATACCAAACGTTTCAAAATTTCAAGGAAGCTGTTGCCCTCGTATATTTTTATGAGAAAGAATCTAAGGCTCAAAAAGTATCGTTAATTCAGCCAGATCCCCATGCTTTCTTGGTGAACATAACCAGGATTTAACCCCAAGTCGTTTGAGCCAGTGTTCCTGAAAACCCTTCTTCTCTCACACCAATGTTACCCCTTACTTGAGTTTGTAGAGTTGTTTCAATGTGATGAGTCACTCGCTTGGTACTTCAAATCCATTATCTTATTTTAAGCTCACAAAAAATTAGACACAGGCAGGCTCCATGTTATCTCCATTTTACAGATGGGGACGTTGCGATAACGAGAGGTGGCTCAGGTCACACAGATGGTGTGCAAGGATTGGACTCAAGTGGTTTGATTTCTCAGCCTCTAGTTTCCACTGGGGAGAAACTTGAATCTACAGAAGGACTCAGTGGGTTGACACCAGGGAAGTCAAATTGGGTGAAAGCCCATGCAAATGTCAGACATTCAAGTGTCAAAATCTGAGCACTGAGGTGCTGGAAAATGTGGTCTACGCAGGGCCACCTCTACAGTGAAGTTGTGAGCACCCCCCAAGTCCATCCTTGGGACGTTCTTAGAACATCTCATGGCACGTGATAAACATCAGATCCATTTTAAACTGTTGATATGAAATTGATTTTACTGAAAAATGATGGTGATAATTGTTTCCCCGGCAGCTTTCTCAAAATTGAGCAAAATAGAAAGGCTTTGTGACCCCATGGACTTTCTCTTCCCTCTCCTCTCGAATTGAGGGCTCCGCCTTGCAGTTTGCCTGCGTCTGCACTGTTGAAATGTCAGCTTCACAATCCTCCACCAGGTCCTTCATCCAGTCGGGCAGATCAAGAGTCCCACTGCCCTCCACCGTTTGACCCACCTAACAGGCCACTCTCACGCCTGTTCCTTGGATGCCATGATGTCTTCTTTTCTACTTCTGATACTTTGTTGAATCTCCATTGGATTAATCTCTCTTTCCCTATTTACTTATTTTGCAAACGCACCAAGTGTCATCTCCCTGCAGCCCCTTCCATTAGCCCAGGGCTGGGAGGACATCTGTACTCAGAATCCACGTATTGAATGGACGTGGATAAGGGAAAACACCAAGAGTAAGCCCACCCTGGGCATTTGGAGGCACGTGTTTGTAGGAAATCATGTGTCGTTTCAGAAGAATTTGTAGTGATGAAGCTAACAGCAAAGGTGCAAGTTGCACACGCGTGTCCATTGATGGGACTTACCAAGTTCCATGCTGCTAACCTGCTCTGATGTTTTTCTACAAGTTGATTTACCCTCATCCTGAAAACTAGACTTTCCAACCTGATATTATTACAAAAGTAGACGTGCACATCTATTTACCTGTGCATGAACCATGTGTCAGCCTACTTCTGTTGACCCCTGTTGTTCCCAGTTCAAGTAGGTGCCTGGACATTTCCTCTTGCACTTAATTTCCACCGTATTATAATCAGTGCTCTTCCATCACCACCCACATTTGAACACGTTGTCTTCTCTTTTGAGGATTTTGGTTTTCATTCTTCCCCTGGATATATTTTCTAAAACACAAAACAACCAGTGAGAAACTCCTCAGGACAGGGCTCCTGTGGGCTGTGAGCGCATCTGCCTTTTCTCCATAGCCAGTGTCGGTGCTGTGGCTGGTGACTTGCTCATGTCCCCCGTGGACAATGAACTCCTACAGTCTTTTTTTCATCCAAGTCTCTGGTCCCTATAACAGGGCCTGACCTTGAGAAGGTGTTTGAGGCAGACAGGGGAATTCATGGACAGACAGTAAGTAGCATTAAACAGAATCTCTCCGGATCTCTAGGAAAAGGAAGGCAGCAGCCTTCCTTGCAGACCTCCTCCTTGCAGATCCAGTCTGAGCCCTGGGGCAGCACACCAGGCTGCTGATGGGGCCGGATACAGCGGGAAGAGCTGGTAGGAGAGAGCTCCAAGCTAGCGGGAGGAGGCAGGAGGCCCAGGCTGAGGCTTTGGCCTGTGTCTCGATGCAGATGGGCGGCGGGGAAGATGGATCCCTGCTATTAAACATCCCCTCCAACAGGAGAGCAAAGGGTCTCATGCTGAAGTTTATTGCTTCAGTTTCTAACCTTTCGTAAGTGCTTACTTGGCAGCCCTATCGAGAGTGGTATTTGATTCTGGAAACATCTTAAAGGAGCAGCGCCCGACCTTCCATTCTCCCTTTCTTCATTTAGGCCATAAAATATATTGGTTTTGTGCATTACCGCCATGGGAGGAAAAAAAATATCACATGTTAGTTTCCAAATGAAATGACATTTAGTAAAGTGTACATTTAAGATATTTTTCAAGGCTGGCTTTTAAGGAAGTGTTCTGGAAGGGTCTTTCTTTCTCACAGACAACATGGAATTATAGGTCCTTTTTTTTTTTTCTCTGAACTGCCCCCATCATGCTCTTGGGGGAATTTTTAAGAGCCCCGTTAGGTCTCTCAGTGACTTGCTGAGCCCTTGGAGCATGGTTACATCCCGTTTGGACATTTTGTGATGAGCATGGTGGTAACAGGGCCTGGGGGGCTGGGATGGGACTCGGCCTCTTGCAGAACTGGCTCTCAGTCCTTAGGAAGGGAGGGGAGAGGGGTCATCTGATTGTAGGAGATGATCCCTGTTGGAGAGGTCCCAGGCTGGCTTAGGCAGATGGTGTCTCTGTCCCTGAGTGGACGCTCAGAAGTAAGACTCACCAAGGACCAGAGGGGAAGTGGCAGATGCCACCTCCAGCAGGCGGCAGGCAGAGAGCATTGTGGTGACGTCCAGTTCACAGGAACCTGTGGCCCCGGACAGGAGCATGGCCCAAAAGGAAGCAGGATGCTGTTACTAGAATATACATGAGATGATGTGGGCTGCCGGCAGGAAGAACCCAACCAGCAGGCTAAACCAGAAAACGTGCACTAGAGAAGACTTCAGGTGTGCTCTTCATCACGCCAGACCTCTTTTGCTTACTCGGCATCTCTGGAAGGGCAGCAGAGCTGCTCAGATGGCCACCACTGGACTTTGCCTTCGACACTGTGTATAATAGGATCACCCTAATGCTGCTTCACTGCACACCCTGCAGGTCAAGGGCTCCTTGCTGCTTTAAATGTTATCATCGCACTTCTGAGAGTCTCACAAACCCTTGTGATTTTTTTTTAAGACAGATGTTAAAAATATTAATCTTATTATAAAATACATTTTATTTAATTAGTGAAAATGAAAGTTATCACTTGCTAACATTAAAAAAAAACACCTGTATTTCAGCAAGGTCCTTGATATTAAAATATTTTCTGATTATGAATGCGCCGTGTGTCATAAAGGGTAATTTGAAAACTGCAGGAAAGCATTAAGAAGAAAGTGTTGCCGTCACTTTAATTGGAGTAGTCATTTAGTTTTATGTTTTACATTTGGATATATGGTCCATTTGGAGTTAATTTTTGCATAAAATGTCAGGTTTAGGTCAAAGTTCTTTGTGTGTGCACGCAGGTGCCGAGATATCCCGCGGTTCTCCCACCATCTGCTTTTAGGGGGGCAGCTTTTTGTAGTTTTTTTTTTTTTTTTAGAAGCAGTGACTTCAGAGAGACCACAATGCACATGTGTCCCTCAGTTGACAGAGAATCTGTATGTCACCCCTTCATCTGGAACGTGGGAATCTTAGCACTCACGGGAGCGGATCTCATTGTGGGGATTGTTTCACAGTGTCTCTGTCTGTCAAAACATCAGGTGCAGCACCTCAAGTAGGTGCAGTTTCCATCTGTTAATTGCATCTGACTGAGGACGAGGCAGACGGAAACCTCGTCATCTGTGTCTCCTCATCCTCATGTTCATCGGATGGGGTTTGTACATACATTGGAAAGCTCACCAGACAGCCTTAGTTTTAAAAATCTAAATCATTAATCATATTTGAATGACCACAAGAGAAGCAGAGTTGCCTTTTCTATTCAAATTTATGCATATATTTACTACTTTCCATTTATCTTCCTTAATTCTTGTTCCAATTTTCCTTCAGGTATTATATTTTTCTTTATTTGGGAAAGGTCTGCAGCAATTATTTTAGAGCAGGACTGTTAGCAACAGAATTTCCTTCCTTCCTTCCTTCCTTCCTTCCTTCCGTCCGTCCGTCCTGTGCTGGGGGCGGAATCCAGGGCCTCTCGCATGCTAGACAAGTGCTCTACCTCTGAGCTACATCCCCAGCTAGTACCTCCAATTCTGAAGGATATTTTAATTGGATTTAAATTCTGGATTGACATTGCTTTGTTTTCATTTCTTTGTTTTAGCAATTTAAAAAACAGTGTGATACTTCATCCTAGCCCCTTGTTTTGGTCATGTTTCTTTTTGGTTTTGTTTTGAATGAAAACTCCATGTTTATTCAAGTGGTTTCTCTTTTGACAAGCATTGCACCATTGGACTCTGGCTGTTCTGAAAGTGTCTCTTTAAGCTTCCTAGAGTTTGATCATCTGTCTCTCAGTGTGGATTTCTTTGAGTTTAACTCTTTAGGATCCGACAATCTTCTTGAATTTGTATGTTTATATCTTTGCCAAATGTGGAGGGTATTTAGCAATTGTTTCTTCAAAGAGTTTTCCTGCAGTGAGCTGTCATCTGTATGAATATTCTAGAACTCAGGGTCATGAATGTTATGCCTTTGGTATGGCTCCAAACGTCCCTGGCTCCCTTTCTTTCCTTTTCTCTTGTTTTCTTCTCTCTATTGTTTAGATCAGACTTTTTTTTTTTTTTGCTACATGTTCACATTCTGTACTTTCCATCTGCAATCGCCACTCTCTATTTGAGTCACCGAATTGTTGTTTTTCTAAAATCTAGGCTATTGTTTCTTTAGTTCTAAGGGTTCCATTTGGTTCTTCTTCACATCTGTTTTCTTTGCTATCCCTGCCAATGTTCTTTGGTATGTTTTCTCTTACTTGTTGGAGCATGTTTATAACAGCTGTTTACAGTCTTAGTTTGCTCACTATAACATCTATGATTCCTTAGTGTGAGCCTCAAGGAAGGCCTTCCTCTTGAGCCAAGATGTCCCGCTGCTCTGAATGCTCGATGGCTTTGGTTCATATACTATGTACTGACTATCCTGAGACTCTGCGTCTGGCTGAGTCCTGTGGAAGTTATAGATCCATACCTTGCAGCAGCAATCAGTTCTGTTGGGCCCAGGTTGAACTTCCTGTCTCCTTCTGTGGACTGTTTCTAGTATCTGTCTTATTACCAGAACCTGTGCATTCACAGCTGGATGTGTCCCAGGTGTGCCCTAAGCCTGGGACCTAGACAGCCATCTATCCCTTAGTTCAATTCTCAAAGCCTATGGAATCTTTTTAGAGTCAGATACACAAATGCAGCTCAGAGGTAAGACCAGGACTTCCTAAAAATACTGTGTGAGGTCCTTTCCCCTAATTCTTTAGTCTCCAGGATCCTTAAAATATTTTTGTATCCCAGAACTACCCCTCCCACACCCTTTTTTTTTTTTTTCTGTCATCCAGCCAGAAAGAAAGATGAAGCTTCTCCCACCTCTGAACCTTTCATGTGCTTCCATTGGGGGCCAAATAATAAGAGGACAGAGAAGAAAGTCAGGAGGAGGGGGAATGCCTCAGCTCCTGGAACAGAGCTTCTTAAATCACAATGGACAATTGCCTCTGCTAGATATTCCACTTGTGCTGTTGACTGTTGCTGATCCCAGTGACATGAAAGATGATGTTTCTCTCACCTACTTCTTAAGATAAAACTAGAGGGCTTCTCCTGGGACTGCCTCTATCTGTGGGTGGGTGCCTGTGCTGGGCTCTGGGCTGCCTTGAGTCCCTGCCAGGGGATCCTGGGGATGGTGATGGTGGTGGGGGGATGAGTCACTTATCTCTGGCTCATGGAATTTGGGATCCTGGTCTGTCCTCCCTTCCATCTGCTGCTGTCACTTTCAGAGACCCCAAAGCGTCACTTCATGGACTCTACCCAGACTGCAGATCTGCATTCAGCAGGTAGATAGGGTGGAATGCGTTCACTCCATCCTTTCCAGTTACAGACCTCACGCACTTCGTGTGTGTGTATGTGGGGGTTGTAGAATACACACGGAGTAAAATCGGTCCTTGTACCCATCTCTCAGTGAGCACCACAGTGGCATTCAGGACATTTGAAATCTCGTGCAACTATCGCCATCCCATTGGAGACACCGCAGAGGCACCCAGAGTCATCAACCTGCCCTTCCCAGCACCCTTCCCACAGCCCTCTGCAGATAGGAATCTGCTCACCCCCGTGCATTTGCCCACATCCTTGTATAGCTGCCTACAGAGGTACAGTTACACAACACAAAGTCACCTATTTCAAGAATAAAGCAATGTGGATTTCTTCGTGTATTTATAGAATTGTATTCACTTCCTTTTTAACATTTTGGAATCTCTTCCTCTTTCTTTTCTTTATTCTTTCCCTCTAATAAGCTATTGTACTGTATTTGTAACAGCAAGAAAAGGGAGCCATGATATTTGTGTACTTTTGTAGCTTCTTTTCTTGAAAGCAAAAGCGTGCTTTTGTGAATATTTTCCACGTCTCTGTTTTTAAAAACCACGATTTCAAATGCTGCACGGTAGACCAACATGTCAGTGTATTTAATCTATTTGTTATTTTTTCCCCATTACTACACATTTTAATGTTTATATTTTTTTCTTTCACAAATGATGCTGTAGCTAATTGATGTGTACATAAATATACGTGTGCCTCTCTGCTTATTTTCTTAAAAACTATTCTTAGAGGTAATTTTTCTTGGTTAAAGGACATAGAAAAGAACTGATTTATAGATTTTTGGACTCTGGTACATCCTAAATAAAGATTCTTATTTTTTATTTTGTTTTTTGAAAAAGTAACAAGAAACTTTCAGTAAAAAATACATAAAATATACATCAAAAGTTAGTTCCTAAACCTTCTTATCCTTTAGTAAAAGTCTCAAAAACTTCTAGTATACTATCAAGGGCTGAGAATCAAGAATTCTTTTTAATTGGTTAAAAAAAAACCAGAAAGATACAGAACAAATTGTGAATACAGACCTAAATTTTATTTCAGCTACTTGCTGGGATAAAGAGGAGCCCCTGGGTTCCAACCTTGGTTGGGTGACCTACATCCTGGTTGGCCTATGAGCCTTGCTTTCCGGCCCTCCCTTCCCACCCTCTAAACCCATTCAATATCCCCTGTTTGGCTAATGAATCCTACGGTCACTCTAGCGAAGCATCCTTGGATGCTGAGGAAAACATTTTGCTCGGGCAGGTGAAATAAGTGCATGGGGTGTGTCATGGTAGGTACAACAAACCCGGGGTTTCCTTCTCTGGCATGAGCACAGACCTCAGAATCCTACTCAACCATCTGATTAGAACTGAGCCCTAAAATGCAACCTATAGCCCTTGACATTGGAGGAGACACTGAGGCTGCCATCACTGAGTCACAGCCAACAGCAGGCGGCCCTCACAGGGGCTGTCTGCCTGCTCTATGGGGACGGAGCACTGTCCAGCAAAGCGAGCCCTCACCCTGCGTGGACACTGACTCCCATGCCCTCTCCTGAGCCTCTCCCTTATCCGCTTCATGACTCTTCCCTCATCCTAGCTGTGTTTCTGGATGCCAGGGTTGAAACTCCAAGTGAAGCTCAGGTGGTGTAGACTTGCAGAAAAATGGCATAATGAGTTAATTCTGGGTCTCCAGTGACCCAGAAGTCACTTTCTGTTTTCTTCTAGGCTGCTCTTGATGCCGAGCTTTCTGACTTATCTCTCTTTTTCCTTTTTCTTTGCAGGTTTCAAGGCAACAGATGAATTGTGAACGAGAGCAGCTCCGGGTAGGTGCAATTGTGAGACGGACGCTTCTGGGTTCTCCTTTCTCTGTGGTAGCCAACCTCGCCTTGTCTCTGCTGAGACGCGGTTCTAAATAACAGGCTACATCTTAAGACTGGTCGAGTTGAAAATATTTATCCCAGCTAATTTAGTATTGATTGAGCTGGTGAATACAGTAGATCTTCTGTTGAAGTGCCATTATAGTAGATATGGATTTTTTGATTTAGAATCAGCAATAAATACTTCTCTTCTGGAATCCGTTGGACATCATTGTCCTCCTTTGGTGCACAGCATAAGGTCTAAGTCATAACAGAGGTCAAAAGGACATCTTGCCGGGTTCCTTATGCAAACACCAGCCTGAGTCCTGAACTGATATGTCAAGGGCACTTTCCAAGAGAATTTGAGTCATCCGTAGAACTTTTGATCCTGGTGTCACTTGTGTATATGGGAAAGGGAGCTGGAATTCTAAGCCTCAAAGTCTATTTCCTTACATAAATATGAAGCTCGGTTCTCAGGTGTACGAGGGGTGCAGAGGGTTCCCCAGGTGTGTAGAAAGTGGTTTATTATAAATGAAGCTTGGCGGCATGTTCTGTTCCCATGGTGTCTGTGGGGCATCTTTCTGTGCTTGAGTCTGATATTTTAAGAATCAACTGAGATTCCTTGACACAGCGCCATCCCTGTGTACCTGCCTCCCTTGTGATCCGCAGGTTGTTTGTGATTCTGCATGTGCTTCCCAGACCCTTCTTGGCAGCACATCTGCCATCTCTCTAAGTCCCTACCAAACCTGGATTTCTGCTGTGGATCTTTTGGATGTAAATGGGAGCGGTTGTGGTTCATGCTTCCAGAGGGAGNCCCCCCCCCCCCCATTTATTTTCTTTTCATGTGCTTCATGTTCCTGGTGGGATATCTGAAGTCTTGATTGACCTATTTTTAATGCCTGGATTGGAAGTGTGCAGTTTTTGCTGGATGATGTGACCTAGAGTCATGTTCCCAAACTGTTATGAGAACAGAGGAATCTAGTGTGTTGAAAAATCACAGCACTTAGGTCTGGGGTCGGGGACTATGGTGCTCCAAGGAGTCCAATAAGAATAATCAGTCTAATGCCTTTAATGCACCATCTTTTCACTTCTAAGAGCATGGGCTCAGCAGTAGTCTCAGGTGGTGATTTGTTGCACGATTTCCATTTTACATTTGCTATTGGCATCGGGTTGGTAAAGTCCTTATGTAAAACAAACAGCAGAATCCAGTGGTGTGAAGCCGAGCTAGTGGGTTGAGCTTTCTTTTCCTTTTATGCATACGTGTTTATGTGATGTCCCAGCATGTCCCCCATTAACCTTTCATCTCCACCCACTTCACTACCAAGAACCTGGGCCAACATCGGTTGCGACTCCATGAAATGGCCTTCGAGATGTTTTAAGCTTTCCTGAGCTTCGATTGCGTTTCCCCTGCAAGTCTGACTGCCTGCTTCATCCTAGTAAATAATGTATTGCAACTTCGCATTTCTCTTCCTGTTTGGAAGGGGACGGTGGCCAGAACTAGGTCAGCGCTAGATAGAGGAATGGATGCTTTTGTCTCCGGGAATCCCGATTCCATTTCTCAGAACTGAGTGAATATTGAAAGCTCTATTGCAAATTAGGGAGGCAGATTTGCTGATATAGTGCTGTTTGGGGGCTGAGAGGCTGACTGTTCCTCATGGATGAGGATTTGCCCACTGGGTGTGGTTGAGGAGGGGGAATGAAGGGAACCCTGCCTTCTCTAGGGAGTGGACCCAAGCAATGCTTTGATGCAGTGGGTAATCCGGCTGAGTTCAGAGTGTGGCTCCAACAGCCCCCTCCGACGCCCGTCTCCCACACCACACTGCCGATCTGTTGGTTGATACTACTGTCTTCATTTTGCATTTTAAACTAATTTATGTTTTGAATTGATGGATGACACCTTGGAATTGATGGAGCATGCATTTATGTGGTACAAAATTTAGATGGCACCAGCGGGAATGCAGTGACGTTTCTCTTCCCATTTGACTCGGCGTCCAGGGCCCTAGGAGCCCCACTGCTGTGACGCGCTGGTGGTGGGTCCTCTTGATGACCCTCTCTGCTCTGTGGACACGCTCTTCCATCTCCTCCTTTTTTGTTCTCTTTCTTTTTCTTTCTCCCTCCCTCCCCTCTCTTTTGTGTGCTTAGCCTTTCCACCAGCTCAAGAGAAAAACCTCTTTCACTAAAGTGATGTTTTGTGGGGGACATTTGTTTTATTACGGCTCCTGAAAGAAGCTTAAAACTGAAATTCTAATCCTGGTCACTCCGTGTCGGGCACTTTACTCAATCTCTCTCCCCCCCCCCCTTTTTTTTATTATTATTCTCAAAAGGAAAGAGGAGGAAAGGGAAATAGACCAATATCATTTAAGCTTTTCTGTCTTCCAGCCTCACTTAATATGTGTTTTAAATTCAGCAACTGGAATGTCCTTCTATGTTGGCTAGATAGGACCAAGAGACTGTGGTGTGGCCATGTTGTCAAGTTCAGAGGCTTCCCGGGTACGCCCTGTTACGTTGCCAGAGTTCGGGGATACCAAGGGGTATGTGCGAACTCCACCCCTATTCCTTGGCCTCTTGAACCACGCGGATAACACAGAACGAGGAAGCCCCTCTTTCTGTTTGGGGACATATCACACCATGTCGGGGTCAGTACACCCAGTAATTGCTTTATCTGCTCTCCTGTTTTGTTCTTACAAATCCTAAGTTAATTTTTCCAAAATGGACTCGTTGAAGTGTAAGATATGAAGATGTCTATGAGAAATTCTAAATTTTAAGAAATACAAAGTTCAAGTAAAAATTTTTTTTTTTCATAATCATGAGACTTCTCGGAGTCTCTCATGTGCAAAGGTGAAACACAGAGCGACAGATAGCATGTACAGTTCTTTCCAGGTTTTGTTGTTGATGGAACATTGTTGGTGGTAGAACACGCCATGAGAAAGAAACCCTTTTGAAAATTAGTGTCTTTTTGTTGTTGTTGTTGTTGTTGTTAAGATGCTGTTGCATGAAAGTTAAAGAAATGCTAACTGAGGTATTTAAAAGATGGAAGATTTGCCCACCTCTCAGGCTCTGGCTGATTCTGTGGGCTTGGGTCCTAGGCAGTGGTCTGGAGATGGGTGCTTCTCCTGGCCTTTGCTCCATCCAAGATGGCGCCCCTCACTTCCTCATGGGCAACATCCTCCTCAGAAGGCAAGGGCCCGAGAGCTTCCTTCTCACAGGCCTTGCATCTTATTTCAGGAAAGTGATTTCCAGAAGCCTTCTCTGCATATGCCTGCTTAGATCTCACTGGCCAGTCTACATCAATCACTGGCAGAAGGCCCTGGGATTCCAGTGATTGGCTACACCAGTCATGGCTTATCTGCAGGAGTAGATACTACAGTCACCGGAACAAATCCAGGATTTCTTTAAGGAGAAGGAAGAGAGGAGAGTGGGTTTTGGTGTAGTTAGTCGATAGAATGGGCCACAACAGAAGCTGCGTGGGTCCTTGGTGTTACTTGGGGCATTGCCTCCCATCCAGTTCCTTCATTACTCTTTTATCCCACACACAGGGCTGTAGAGACCGCACACACATTCCTAACCAAGTGCCTGAGACTGGCTGGTGAAATTCAGGTAGATGCTTTTTCTGTTTTGTTTTTTTGATACTAGAGATTGAACCCAGAGGCTCTTAACCACTGAGCCACATCCCCAGCCCTTTTTGGTATTTTATTTAGGGACAGGGTCTCACTGAGTTGCTAAGTTGGTAAGGCTGGCTTTGAACTCATGGTCCTCCTGCCTCAGCCTCTTAAGCCTCTGGGATTACAGGTGTGTGGCACCATGCCCGGCCCAGGTAGATGCTTTCTCTGGCACCCTGTCTGCTCATGGATCACATCTTCCATCCTCTCCTCCTGTCTCCTTTTCCACTTTCTCCTTATTTTTTGGACCATCCTGATAAAGTCTTTGCCCCTGAGCATTGAGTATCTCAGCAAGCAGCAGTCACTTTCCCCAGTACCCAGCCCAGCCACAGACACTCTGTCTTGTTTCCCTAGGGCAGACCCCCCCCCATGGAGGAGGGTACCAGCTAGTGACTCGTAACAGATGACTCACCTTTCTTAGAAAAATACCCATATTACTCATGTTGCTAATGAGCAAGCCACAGTAGGGGAAACCCGTTCATTTCCCCATCCCAAATTTGCTAAATTCAGAATAGAGGTAGCCTCCTTCTGAGTCTGCATTTCAACTTGCTGCCCGTGTCTCGGGGAAAAGATGGCCCATGAGAGCCCACCAGACCACCTGTGCATTGAGTTCTCTTGAGACCACACATTTACCAGCGAGCCCCAAGGTCAAGATCCAGAAGGCTGGTAATCCTAGTTTACTGGTTGTCATGAGCCCACTCTCAACCTCTGCCTTCCCAGCCCCTGGAACCAACAGAGAGACAAAGAAACCAAGACACCATTGAGATGACCTCCGTACCCCTTTACCTCTCCACCAGTCTACCAATTGGAAAGGTTCTGTGGGCACAGGGTGGGGATGCAGATCCCTACTCTTCTTAGAATCCGTAGAAGGTTGGTTTCCAAGTGGTCTTTGGCTTTTGGACTAATAAACAGATTGATAGATTTGTTTGGAACACTCTTCCTTGGGGCTGAGGTGTGGCTCCCAGGTACACAAGAGTCTGTTCTGTGGATTCAAATCCTGATCAGCAGCATGGCCAATGAAGTCAGAGCGGTCATGGAAGGATGCAGGGCCAGGGGTGGAGAGGACAGATTACCGACTTAGGTCCAAAGCTCTGTCTGTGTGCCCCTTAGTGTCTTCTGCTTTAGTTTTCTTGATTGTAAGAGGGGAACAGTTTCCTCCTAGATTGCTGACCAGATGAAATGATTTAAGGGAAGAACTTGAAAAACTTGTGTGTCTCCCAGTCCCCGTGAGGTTGGCTGTTGTTAACAGGGTGCGGTCCCAGAGACTGTCTCATTCTTCGTCCTCCTGGGAGTGCCAGGCCTAGGGACACACTCAGGGCATATCTGTGGCCGCCCTACTCCCAGAATTGAAGGGCCATTCAAAGGGCAGGCTCTCTAGTTGGCACTTTGGGATGGACTCAGAAGAAAAGCCCCTCTCTCCCAGCTAAGCTTGTTTTGAGTGTGAATGATGAGGACTCCTTTGGGGTAGCCCTAGCAGATAAAAACATCCACTGGGGTCTCCTAAGAACAGAGCTTAGAATGAACTGGAAAGCTATCAAAACTCACATAGGCCCCTCCCCTTTGTTGGTTTCTCTTTGTGGTTCCATCCTGGAATTTTCTCTTGAGAAAATTTCTAACTTTTAATATACCCGATAACTTCTGGGCCCTATAATTCATGCTGCATCCCTTCTTACAAGAATGGGGATGAACTACCAATGGATCATGGCTAGGGATTTCTGGAAACGGAGTCTGAGTGGCTCAACCTCAGTTGCTTGTTCACTGTGGTCCAATGGATCTGTCCAGGGAAGGGGCACAGGTACAGCCAGCTGCCCAGAGCCAACTACTGTTAGGGAAAAGGAGCCTTGCTAATGGAGTACCTACCCCCACAACGTTCCCTGGGCTCTCTAAGACTGAGATGAGCAAAACATACTGGAGAATATGTGTGCTGCAGTCAACTCCTAGCTCAGTATTTCCCAGAGTAGAAGACACTTGCCCTGCATGAGACTCTCGGCTTCCCGGGAGTGAACGCAGTCTTTTAGAAAGTTATTCCCTTTTCAATTCTCTCTCAATCCTTTTTATGTCAATGAGAAACTCTCGGTTTAAACTAAAGTAGCTGTAACAAGACTCTCTCACTTTCTAAGCTTTCTTTTAGCAGAAGGGGACTGTGCCTCAGGCTTGGAGCCTGGGGCAGGCAAAGAATCCAGCCAGATTTTAAAAACATTGTTTGCAAAATATCGCAGTTAAGAATTAGGGGCGGTGCTCAGCCCGCTGAGATAAAATCTGGACTTTGTGAATTTAGCAACTTGGTGGCTGTGCCCGAGTTACTTACATCTTCTGCACCTCAAACTCCTCATGTAAATAATGGGGGTAAGAATCACACCGACTTCACAAGGTGTGTGTGTTCACTTGTGCCCGTGTGCCTGTGTCTGTGTGTGTGCATGCAAATGAAGACCAAAGCAATTCATGTCTGAGAGATCTAAGAACAATTCCTGGTATAGGAAAGGGTTTTTTAATAGTTATTAGTTTTCAATAGGTTTATTTATTTTTTTCTGTTGACCTCTATTTGTGACTACGCATATTGGTTTCCCATTTGCAGTGGCAATACAGTTTTCCTGGCAAACATATTTACTTAGGTTAAAAACGAGTTGTTTTAAAGATAAATATTAGCTACATGATGTTATAGATTCCCCTCAGTTAGGACAAAGATGGCGACAGCAGAATGCAAATGACCGAAGGTTTAGAAACATGGAAATCGTGGTTCTAGCCTTGTGAAAGATGCTGTACAGCAGATCTGCGTTATCAATATTTAATTTGCCAGTTAGAAGCAAGTTTCTCATTTCTGCTAGATACAGGAGCGATACGGATTGCAAAATGCAAATTGCTAATGATCATCTTGGCTTGAACCCATGGCCTTCATCTGGGTATCAGATAGCTCAATTCCAAGCATGCCAAGAGATTTGCTATCAGAATCCCTGCCTCTCAGCACCCCTGACCCCATGGTCCAGGCACACTCCTCAGTGGCTCTTAGGATAGCAAAGAAGGAAGTATAGCCCTCCCCTTCCCTTTCCTCTTTGGTCAGATTTCGCAAAATTCATGATTTCTTGATGATATTTTCAGGATGGCTCACAGTAAGATACCCGCCTCCATTTAGTTATTTATTCAAGGGACTTTTTTTTTTTTTTCCTGAGCATTAACCAAATGTCAATCACTGTGCTAGGTAGTGGAGATACAATGATACCATCAACCCTCCCTAGTTCTTGTTCTCCAGAACCTTGCAGGATGACAGAAAAGGCATGCTTTAGTCAAATAATCATGACAAAATAATGCATCTGTGAGACTGGCAAATACCGGAACCAGGCGTGGCTCCTGGACCAAGTTGACTTTGTTGACCTCCGCTTATCAAACCCACCAGATGAACACATCCTGCCCAGGTCCCTTCCTGAAGCCCCTTGGCCCAGGGCCACAACCCCCTGCAGTGCGCCTTTCTGTACCGCTCACCTTTCCCTGCACCCGCTGCGACATCTGCTTGCCAAGAGTCTGTTGTCTGGGTTCCCAGAGCTGCTCCTGTCAGCTGTTCTTGTTTTTGTAATTACATTATTTAGTGGAATATTATGTAAACTGGTGAAAAATGAGTGCAGTAAGAAAAAGAGCTATTTCTGTGAAAATCAAGTTAAATGCTTGGGGAACAGTCTATGAAAGCAAGCCTCAAAAAATTAGTTTAGTTAGCCGTGGGTGAGGGGGCTGAGATAGGAGGGGAATCCAACCTGGAGAGAAGGTGCAGTCAGGATCTCCCAGGTGGGTCTTGGCATTCTCACTCCACTTTAAGCAAAGCCAGAGTGATACAATAGATGGCGAGCCCCCCCCCCGCCCCCCCAAAAAAGAGCTGAATTCTGATGGTACTCAAGCCACGGGGTTTCTATCGAATCTAATCAACACTGCTCTTGAACCTGAATATAGTCCTAGATGAAATGATCAAGGCTGGGTCCCCAAACACTTTATTTATAAGAAGAGGATATGGGCCCGACATGGTGGCACACACTTGTGATCCCAGTGGCTCACAAGGCTGAGGCAGGAGGATCACAAGTTCAGGGCCAGCCTCAGCAACTTAAGGGGTCCTGAGCCACATAGTAAGGCCCAAAGAAATTTGGCGAGAACTCGTCTCAAAATGAATAAAAAGGGCTGGGGAGGTGGCTCAGTGGTTCAAGCCCCTGGGTTCAATCCCTGGTATCAAAACAAAAACAAATACAAGACAAAACAAACAAACAAACATACCACAAAACAAGAAAACCTGGCTGTGGGCCACAGTTGGCAGAACCTGCCGGAGTGTGAATGTCCCTGAGGGTCATATGGGAAGGTCAATGAGGAATTCCTCTCTGCAGAGAAACACCCAAAGATAATGCCTTCGATTAGAAAATGGACAAGTGGATGAATGCACATTAATATATTTTACATAAAACAAAGGTGGAAGATACGTATTCATCACTTTAAAATTGACTCCTTCCTTTAGAAGATGGCAGTTCACTCCTTCCCCCATTCCCCGGGGAGAAAGCTCCTGAAGTCTACATGGCTCAGACCAGGGGTTGAAACACCAATAACATTAGCTTTTTTGTGTCCCCAGCCTAATGACGGAACCTATCAATCTACCGTAGAAGAACAAATTAATCCCAGCTTACTTTGGATCCCCTCAGAAAGTAATTTCTGGGACTTGAGACAGGGAGGGAGGGAGGGAGACGTTTTCTACAGCCTTGGAGCTTGTCTCCAGCCAGTAATGGTTTAATTGTCCCCAAAGAATTCATTTTCTTGACAAAAGCCTAGTGACTTGCTTTCTTGGATAGCTGTCTTCAAAATACTCCCTCTGGAAGCATGAACCACAACCGCTCCCATTTACATCCAAAAGATCCACAGCAGAAATCCAGGTTTGGTAGGGACTTAGAGAGAGGAACCTCAGGACCCAGGCCTGAGACTTCCATGGATAATGTCCCTGACTCCAAATATGTCCCATGTATGTTTGTGTGTGTGTGTGTGTGTGTGCGCACGCACGCACGCAACAAAAAAAAAACTGTTGTCTGTTTCCTTGCTGAAATTCATTTCATGAACCCATGTTTGTGGTGTTCTGTAAGCAAATGGGTTTTGTCTCAAAGTGGTTGCCTTTCTAACTTGTAGGAACTGCAGAAACTCAGTCCACCAGATAACCTCCAAAGACAGCTGCCCCACTCAAATCAGATATTCACAAATGTGCAAAATATGTCTAAAAAGAAGCCCATCCTCACCCAGGCCGGCATTCTGCACTCTTCCTTATGATCTCGGTGCCCCCTGATTTTGCTAGAACGTTAATTAAAGAGCACAAAGGGGTGGATCAAGAACCCAGCCAACTAGTTTCAGGTTATAATTTCCTCGACTTCATTGTGAGCCATGAATGAGCAAAGGGATGAGCCACCTTCCCTCGTCTGTGCTGCTGAGCCCTGCAGTGCACCTGGGTGTTGAAGACCCTCTCCTTGTGTGAGTCTCCCCAGGCAGTTCAACAATTCCCGGGGCTGGGGTGGCAGGGGGCAGGGGGGACACCAACCCCATCACATTGAGGACTCTTGGCCTAATGCTTGTTCTTCCTCGTCCTTGCATTAATTTTAGCCCATTATCCCCAGTCATCAGACCCCTTTCCAGGGCCAATCTGTTCCATTTCTTGTTTTATCATTAAGTCAGTATCAAACAGCTTCGAGCAAAACCACTAATAATGCTGACATTTCAATTTGTCATAGCTGCTCTTCATTTCTGTGACGGATGCCTCAGCCAGGAGGACTTGTCCTCCCTGCTCTGTTCCTTGGAGATCTAAATACCATTCCAGTGGGGGATGGGGCCAGGAAATGGGAATGGGTGAGGGGGGGCCAAGAGGGCGCCTGCAGTTTCCTCTGTGCAGGGGTAGGAGGAGGCAGGCAGGGGGAGTGAGGGAATTGGAGAAAACTCCTTGCCTGTGATGCACGTAAACCCCACTATGGCCCTAAGGAAAATGGGCACAAGACAGCCCAGCCTCTTGTCTTCCTTCGTGGCGTGGGATAAACCTCATTTATCTGTGCGTGTCTGTAGGTGAGCACAGGGTGTGGGGGTGCATGTTGGCTTGTTGCCACCAGCCTGAGGTGGCCAGCATACCCTTATCCTCTGGGGGTTGGTCCTCCTGGCTGGTGGGCAGTCTTGGAGGAATGCTGAATCAAGGCACCCTTCTCTGGTCACCAGGTGCAGATTTGGCCAAGGCTGGCCAATGGACTCTCCCTGGGGAGCCTGAGTGTGGAGCCCGCAGGTGCACGATGGGGAAGGAGTGGGATGGAAACGCTGGAGTTGATTCGTTTCCCTGCTGATGTCCTGGTTAGACTGACTGAAAAGAGAGCTCCCAGGGCTAGACTCCAGATCCACCCTGATTCCCCTCTTTATATATTTAAGCCTGATTATCCGTCCATCCATCCCTGGAGCTCTCTCGTATCCTTTGAGTGATCTATTTCTGCTGAAGTTAGTCAGAACCCGTTCCCTTTTTTCCATGATCAAAGCATGCCTACTGATACTCTGGGGAGAGATGTAAACTTGGAGAATTGCAGAGAAGAGTTTGGCGAGCGGCTTGCTAAAGCTGACTCTTCCTCACGGGCTGCAAGACTTCCCTGCTCATCTATGGCTTGCCTCTGCTGTCTAGTGTCAATAGCCAGGGACAGGGGCCACCAGTGCCTGCCATGCAGACACAAAGGCAAAGGGGATTATTTATCTGCCCGTGCCTGTTTCCATGAGCCAGAGAGGCACGGGGCTGTTTCAGGGTCTTTGGGGCTTGGTCCTTTGCAGAAGTAAGACATTGCTTCCAGTCACAAGGGACCTCGCAGATCCCTGCTGATAATGGGCGATCTGCGATCATCAGCCTGTGCTCTGAGAAGTTAATCCTTCTTACGGCACCCTTCAAAGGCCACCTAGGAGCTTACCAAAAGTACCTCTCCCCAACTCCCCTCCGACTAATTGGATAAAGTGTATGGAAGTGGACTGCGGAGCGAATCCATTCCTGACCCATTGCCTAGACAGCAGATTAGAGGGTGAGAGCTGAGAACACTGATTTTAAAACTTGGCTGGCAAAGCATTTGATGTCTGAGCCTCACACTGGATCACCAAGTTGTTATGGGCTGAAATGTGCTCCCAGTGACCCCATGGTTGAAGTCCTCCCTCCCTGTACCTGCAATGTGATTGGATCTGGACACAGGGTCTTTTTTTTTTTTTTTTTTAAACCCAGGGGTGCTTTCCCACTGAGCCACATCCCCAGCCCTTTTTATATTTTATTTACAGACAGAGTCTCGCTAAGTTGCTCAAGGCCTCACTGTGCTATTGAGGCTGGTTTGAACTCACAAACCTCCTGCCTCAGCCTTTCCAGCAGCTGGGATTACAAGTGTGGGCCACCATGCCCACCTAGAAACAGAGTCTTGAAAGAGGTGACTAAGATAAAATGAGACTGTGTGGGTGGGACTTAGTCCAATATGAACAAGGTGAACTTACAAGCAGAGAGGAGGACATAGACACGCTCAGAGGTCCAGGTGAGGGCACAGGGAGAGGACAGCATCCAGAAGAACAGAGGCCTGAGAAGAAACCAGCCCTGCAGATCCTTGACCTGAGCCTTCCAGCCTCCAGGACTGTGAGAAAGGACATTTCTTCTTTTAAGCCACCTGGTCTGTCATACTTTGTTATTGCTGTTCTGGTCTTCGAGAGTCTGAGACATTGCTATTAAAAGCAAAAATAAAAACTGGCAAACAAAAATATCCTTAAAACTGTATAGTTGATTCTGACGTGTATTGGTACCTTTGATTCAATTACACATCCTTAACTTTATTAGTTTATTGATATGTGTTTTAAAATTTGTGTGTATATATTATTTAAGATAAAGCTGCTTTCCTGGAAGGCAGGGGCTATGTCCTGGGCTCCCTGAGTGTCACCTTGGCATTTAGCCCTGAACTGGGACAAGCAGGTCTTTGATTGGCAGGTGTGGGCTGAGGGAGGAACCAGTGTGCGTGTTTGTTATACACTCATGACTTGGTTCCGTCTCTGGGTTTTACAGGCTTCCGAGAAAAAACTTCTGCATGGAGACTCCTTTGTAATCTTAAACATATGAGAAAGCAATTGGCATCTGCAAGGTTTGCATCCTGATCTTCCGTGTTTTAGCATTTCCAACTTATTTCAGACTTTGCTTTCATCCAGCTCTCCATACCAGAAGTCGCCCACGTGCCCTTTTAGAGGTGATCTGATGAAGCCAGATGGCCTGCCTTTGTCATTTGCCCCTCTGGCCTTGAAGCACCTCCCCGCTGAGGCGCTCTGCTTCTATCCACAGCGCCATCCCTGTGTACCTGCCTCCCTTGTGATCCTCAGGTTGTTTGTGATTCTGCATGTGTTTCCCAGACCCTTCTTGGCAGCACATCTGCCATCTCTCTAAGACACTGGCCCTTTTTATAAACCTCTCTTTAAAATGGACAGACAAAATATTTATGGTGTGCGTCGTGATGTTCTAATGTCCGTGTGTGCTGTGGAGTGGTCCACTTGAGCTATTTAGCAACTGGATTGGCTCACGTGTCATTTTTTTTTTCTTTTGTGGTGAGAGCCCTTGAAATCACTCTTAGCAGGTTTTAGGTGCAATGCCCGGTTCTTAGCTGTGTAACAGATCTCTGGGACCTTCGTCCTCCTTTCTAACTGAAATGTCATGTTCTTGTCCAGCATCTCTTCATGCCCTCCTCTCCACCCCAGTAACCCCCATTCTGCTCTCTGCTTCTCTGAGTGCCACTTCTTTAGATTCCCCACATGAGCATGATGGTGCTGTGTCTGTCTTTCTGTGTAGGGCTGTGAGCTTTGTGTCCCCCCACCCCACAGTAGCCTGCTGTCCAGTTCCCTAGCCAGGGAATAGTAAATAACTACTGTTGACCACTCACAGGGCCTCAGCTCACTCCAGGGGAAAACATGCTTCCTGAATCCCCCAAATGCTTTCTGAGTTCTTGGTAGCACATTCTGGGGAACCTTAAAGCTTGACTCATCGGACCCATCTAACATACTAAATGCTTTACATGTTGATGCAGGAGAAGATTCCCTTCAACCTGCACTTATAGAGCAATGAAGGGAGGTTCAGAGTTGTTCCAAGAATCACACCTGACGAGGAGCTGGAATGGAACCCAGACCTGTTCTCTCATTTCACCACTTGTTCTGACCCCATGGCAAGCTAGCACACTGCCTTTCTGTACCCCTGGATCATCTGAGCTCAGGGTAAAAACGCACCCACTTTGGGAAGAGGGGCTAAAATGCTCAGCCCCACAGTAAGGTTTCAATGCCAGGAGAATACAGGTCTTTATGTCTTTGGAGTGTGAGTTTAGCCCTAGAATTGAGGCCAAGTCTTTGCAGATTCCAGTTAATGACAGCTGGAAGATGTCTCACCTGTTTAATTGAATATTTAAGTAGCTACCAAATGAGCCAGGTATTTTATGTGCAAAGTTTCAGGTGCTCCTTGTTAATTTCTTTGACAGCTACTTCCTTGAGCCTGACTAACAAATAGGATTTTTTTTTTTTTAAGTGTAGACATGTTTCTAGAATAGTAGCCCTTAGTAGTCTTAGGAATCAGTGTGTTCCTGTTGAGGGTCCCGCCACAGTTAGGACTGCCAACATTGAGTGAATAGGTGGTAGAAATGGTTTTTCTCAGCATGCTGATTTTCTATGTAGAAATGCAAATAAAATACAAAGATTTAGCTCAAAAATGGGAAAAGCTGATTTCAACCCTGTCTTCTGAGCTGGTGAGTTATAGAATATGAGTTTGGCTTCCTTAGCTGGCATATGTTGGTGACATCATGCAGTATTTGCCTTTTATTCCCAGTTATTTGGAACCCAGATCACCCATTTTCTAAAAACCGACCAGTCAGGTAGTGATTTGTATATGGAAACCACGGAATCTGCCATTCCAAAGACATATGGAAGTGAGTCTTTCTGACTCCAATAAACAATAGCAGACCAAGCAGTTGTTATTTTTAACAACTGTAGGTTAAAAATAATAAGCAAAGCCAAGGCCGCAGGGAGTCCAGGCCGGGCATGGCCACGGTGGAGTACACAGGTCAACCTACCACCTTCCGTGTCTGTGGCACCTGCCAACTGCTCACAGTTCCCCATCTACCAAACCCAGGAGGCGGTCTTCAGTGCTTAAGCTGAAGACCTTCTGGACAGCCAGGATGCACATTTAGAGTGGTAACTGTTGTGGAAATCTGTTGGAACTGGTTTTCTCTTGTTGCCCTAACAAATTGACACAATGGTCACAGGGTCTCAATAGGTCTCAATGGTCACAGGGGTGGGGTCTCACTGGGCTAAAATCAAGGTACAAGACTGGAATCCTCAGGCACCTCCAAGTGGAGAATCCATTTCCCTGCAGGTTGAGGACTGAGGTCTCCATTTCCTCCCTGGCTCTGAGCCGAGGGCCAGTCTGGGCTTCCAGAGGCTGTGCCGACCCTTCCCTCAGGGTTGGCTCTTCCCTGCCCCTCTCTGCTCTGTGGCAGCTCTCTGGTTGATTCCTCTTCTGCTTCTGAGGGCCCATGTGATTTCCCTGGGCACATCCAGGTAATCTGGGATGCTCTCCCTATATTGAAGTCCTCAGCCATAGATCTATCACCTGAATCCATTTGCCATGTAATGTGACGTACCTAGGTGTAACACAGTGGGCAACCATCAGAGTGTCCTACTCACGAGCGTATGGTACAAAGCAAGGCGGTGAAAATGAGAAACTTATTACGTGAAGCATTTAGAGATGTCACCTAAGTGTTGAGCAGCACACGAGTGAGTGCGTGAATGGCTGGTCATAGGGCTGCTGGAGATGCCCACAGCAGACGCCCGGGGTCTCGACTTTCTTCTGGTCACTCCCATCTACATGCCACAAGCTCCTGGCTGAGGACCTCAGTCATCCTCATCGTGGAGGCTGAGACTCTCCAGTTGCCCGTGGTGGGCACTTCTTGCCAGAGCACCCAATTGGCCTCCTTCTGTTCCGTGTCTCACTTTTCCATCCTCACCTGGTGTTTTCTTAGATCATTTCCCAAATGTACAATTTGCCCTCGTGTTTTACTCCAGCTCGGCTTCTGGGAGAATTCAAACGAAAATGGAGCCATCACTGTAATCACGACACCATCACCTAACAATGGCATCGAGCGGGGTTTGCTGGCTCCTGGATCTTCCCAGCGTGCTGGCCTGTCCGTGATCGCCCTTTTGCTTTCCTCTCTTTTCTCTCGTGGAGAATACACCATTGCTGCTCTTGTGGGAATGCTGGGCTTATTGAATAGGTTTAAAAGCATCTGAGTTTGATCATTCACTCATATTTTGGTTCCCGACAGTCGGGAGGCTTCCCTTGGGTTGACAGGGTGATTGGGGCACGGGGTTGTGATGGGGTGATATCCCACCACGAGGCACCAGCGTCTGTGCCGCTCCGCTGTACACCACCACATCTTCCCCAGTGTGCTTTCTCGTTTGCAGCTTGCTTTTAAGAACATGGAAGCTCTCTGGCTAGAAAACCTGAAGATTTCTGAAAGCTTATCTGCCTGAGATTCCTATGTGTGTGTGCACACCCAGGAGTCTTCTGCTGAGAACCATTTAGACACGTAAACTCCGTGGACAATTTTCCTAAGTGTGGTTTTCAGTGAGGCTGCACTCTTAATCTTGATCGCATATGCATTTTGACAACTTTACACTGCAGGCATGTTTTTACAGATGTCTGAATTAAACACTGGACTCTTTTCAAGGGAGCAGAGTCAGTGTTTAAGTGGTTCTGATTCACCTGCCTGAGCTCATTTACTCCCCAACATTCTAATGCAGAGCCATCTCCCTCTGCATAAAGTGATTTGGGATTTTGTATAGCCCCAGGAAACGTAATTTTCTAAATAGCCGAGAGAGCAACATGCCCGGTACATTTCCCAAAACCTGCCGTGAACTGAATGTATGAGACTTGGTTGTTCCTCCCCCAGCACCCTTGGCCACGCCGGTGGTACAGATGGAGAGACTGGAACTAATGATACAGACACCATATCCATGATGGTTGACAAAACCAGAGCTGACAAGAGAATGTATGAGGAAGGTGACAATGAACCAGTGAGCCGAACTCAACTTGGATAGTTTTGCTCAGAGTAGCATATTGCCAACTTGTCCTCTGGCTACAATCGTATAAAAGAAGAGAGTCCTGGTTACACTGTTGAGTGTATCCCCGGGTGAACACACCTTCCCCTGCAGTGTGTAGAACGAGGGCCCCACCTGGTGAAGACGGGTATTACAGGTCCTTACACGCTGACCTCTGCTGCTACTCCAAGGCTTCATTCCTGAAAAGTGCTGGTTCTTTGGCATCAGAGAATGACTAAGTTGCTGTAAAATATTTTATTGAGCATCTACCACACACGTTGTTAAAAATGTACAAACGTCTTGCTGGCAAGGGCTGTGTAGTTTTCTAGAAGGCACAAAATACATGTACAAGTAATGTTAATGCAAGACATAAAAAAAGAACATAATTTGTTAGACACATGGCAAGGTATCACAAGAGCTCCACTGCTCCTCCCAGATACAGACCTTTTAAGATCTTTTAAAGGAGACATATTGTCCCCAGCTTCGAATATTACTTGAGTTCTCAGTCTTTGTAAATCAAGTGCTGCTTTTAAATATATATATATATTTAGTTGTTGAAAGACCGTTGTACATGGTGGTAAGAATCAAACCCAGTGCCTCACGCATGCTAGGCAAGTGCTCTACCACTGAGCCATAGCCCCAGCCACAAATGCTGCTTTTTATTCCAACTTAAATGTCACTGGAACCTGCAGACATCACCTGGCCCCTGCGCACACCCACAGTCTGCTCTTGCTCCCTCGTGATGGAACAGCTTCCAGTTCAGTTGCTGAGGCCAGGCCCCCCCCCCCCCCCCCCCCGCCACTGCCGCCCCTGCCCCCAGCTCTTCACGTCCTCTCCACCCTCTCCTTTCAGGTGGGATCCCTGATATCATCTAAGTCAAGAATTCCACCTCAAGTCCACTGTCCCTCACATGAGGTCAACATGATTTCTCATCCAGGCCCCTCCAGGACCTTTCAAACTGTCTGTATTCGTTTCTCGTTTTGTTTTTCTTCAGGGTAAGCACACATGAGCTCCATTTATGACGGGTATAATTATGGATAGCATCTCCATCCCTCCCAATGAGGTCCTGGCTTGGAGAACAAATTATGATCACCAGACTTCCATTGGCTCCTTAGGGCCAGAATGACCTTTCCAGAGCTTAATTAATGCTGCTCTTACTCTTCCTGTGTCAGCTTGCTGATCACCTTCATTGCATGTACCCACGACCCGTAATTCTCTGGCTTATTTACTTGTTGGCTTGTTCTCGGTCTCTCCGATACTACTGCCCCACTCCTACTAGATCTAATTCCCTTAGGGCTGGGACACTTCTCATTTGTGACTATTCTCCGTGCCTATAGCACAGAAAAATGTTTTCAAGTACTGATGAAGAGGACATTTGATTGTTACACAGTGAACGAGAGCACTACACGCAGCCACTGTGTGATTTGGTCCAGGATGACCTTATTCCTACAGAGCTGCCCTAAGACTAGATATCAGGACACACCAGAGGATGTGCTTCAGGCCAGGGTAGAATGGCTCCCACTATGAACACATTTAAAGCTGGACAGAATATATGAGGCAGAAGTTTTCAGACATTGGGTTCCATGTGGTGCCGAGCTGAACTCCTTCAGAGAATAGAAATGTGAGGTGAAGGTCACATGAACTCATTCCATGCCTGGGGAGATGTGTCAGCCATGGGTGGGGACAGGTGCACTGAGCTAAGGAGGCAGAGGCAAGGGGCAAGGGGTCATGAGGTGGCTGGAATGGGTGGAGTGGGTATTAGGAAGGAGAGGGCCGAGTGGGAATGGCTAGGCCCTCCTTGCTCAGACGAGGGCCATGTGCATGCAGGGCCAGGCTCTGTGAGTCCCAGCAGAGAGGGTGTGCAGAGGCCCAAGTGAAGATACCGAAGGCTGTGAGCATTCACTTGGGATTCAAAAAGGATGAGAGCTTAGGAGTCAGAAGCATGCCTTGGAGCAAGAGTCAGCAAACCATGCCCCGCCAGCCCTGTCTGCCTGTGGCCTGTCTTTGGACAACTCATGGGCAAGAATACTTTTTTGTTTTTCCTGCGTTTTGTGTATAAGTGTGTTATAATCGTATGTAGCCATGAGACTTCTTGGCTGCATATTCATAGACTCACACAACTTAACTATGTGATTTGGCCAATACCATTCCCCAACATTTCCCCTTTCCCCCTCCCCCTCATCCTTTTCCTTTGCTCTAATGATCTCCCTTCTGTTTTCATGAGACCCCCCTCCCCACCTTTCTTCCCCCTTTTCCTCTCTACCTTCCACATAGGATAGAAAACATACAACCCTTGACTTTCTGAGTTTGGCTTATTTTGCTTAACATAACATTCTCAGGTTCCATCCATTTCCCCTGCAAATAGCATAATTTCGTTCTTCTTTAAGGCTGAATAAAACTCCATTGTGAACACAGACCACATTTTCTTCACCCATCATCCGCCCACAGACACATAGCCTGGTTCCATAACATGGCTGTTGTGAACCGTGCTGCTATAAATGTGGGTAGGCATGTGTCACTGGTGTATGACGACTTTCATTCTCTAGGACAAATACCCAGGAGCGGGTGGAGGTGGGTTTTATGGTGGTTTCATGTCTAGTCTTTCTAAGGAACCTCCATACTGATTTCCATAGTGGTTGTACTAATTTACAGTCCCACCAATGGGAAACATTCTATAGATGTCAATTAAGTCCATTTGATTTATAATAAAGTTTTTTTTTTTAATCTGAAGAGTCTTTAGTGAGTTGTTGTATCTTTCTGACCTATCTACTATTGATAGAAGTGTGGTGATTGTTTTCCTGATTCTCCACATTCTTTCCAGTATTTATTATCACTTATATACTTGATGGCTGCCATTCTTACTGGGGTGAGATGAAATCTCAGTGTAGTTTTAATTTACATTTCCCTAATTCCCTAATGATGTCGAATATTTTTTCATGTATTTGTTGGCCATTTGTATTCCTTCTTTGAAAAGTACTTGTTTGATTATTTCACCCATTTACTACTTGGGTTATTTGGGGTTTTGAGTGTTAAGTTTTTTGAGTTCTTTATACATTCTAGATATTAATACTCTGTCAGAAGAATATGAGCAGGATTTTCTCCCATTCTGTACATTCTCTCTTCACATTCATAATTGTTTGCTTTACTGAGCAGAAACTTTTTAATTTGATGCCATTCCATTTATTAACTATATGCATTGTTTCCTGAGCTCTAGGGGTCCTGTTGAGAAAGTTCTTGCCTGTGGCTATATTCTGGAGTTGACCTACATTTTCTTCTAGGAGTTGGATATTTTCTGGTCTATTTCTGAGGCCTTTGATCCATTTTGAGTTAACTTTTGTACAGGGTGGGAGACAAGGGTTTAGTTTCATCGTCTGTGCATGGATGATCAGTTTTCCAGAACTATTTTTTAAGAAGACTGTCTCTTCTCTAGTGTATGAGATCAGGCACCTGTGACAAGGATTAGATGACTGTAGATGTGTAGGTTTGTCTCTGTGTCTTCTATTCTATTCCATTGATCTTTGTGTCTATTTTTATGCCAGTACCATGCAGTTTTGTTACTATGGCTCTGTAGTACAATTTAAAATATGGTGTTTTGCATTGATATTTTGGCTTAGAATTGCTTTGACTATTCTGGGTCTTTTATTCTTCCAGATGATTTTTAGGACTGTTTTTTTCTATTTCTGTGAATAATGTCATTGATATTTTGATGGGGATTGCATTGAATATGTCTGTATTTTGCTTTTGGTAGTATAGTCATTTTAACATTATTCATTCTGCCTATCCATGAACATAGGTCTTTAATTTCTTTCTTCAATATTTTATAGTTTACATTGTAGAGGTCTTTCATCTCTTCAGCTCGATTTATTCCTAGTTTCTTTTTTTTTTATTTTAGGTTATTATGAACTCGTATATGTTAGTTTTTAGTTTTGATGTTGATTTTTTTTTTTAGAAAGAATGAGAGAGAGTGAGAAAGAAGGAGAGAGAGAGAGAGAGAGAGAGAATTTTAATATTTATTTTTTAGTATTTGGCAGACACAACATCTTTGTCTGTATGTGGTGTTGAGGATCGAACCCGGGCCTCACGCATGCCAGGCGAGCGCGCTACCGCTTGAGCCACATCCCCAGCCCCTTGATGTTGATTTTTAATTTCATTCCATTATGATAAATTACAGAGCATTAGATCTATTTTTTTTTTTTTTTGTATTTGCAAGGAGTTGTTCTGTGGCCTATAATAGAATCTATTTTGGAGAAGATTCCATGAGCAACTGGGAAGAAAGTGCATGTGACTGTTGGATGAAATATTCTATAGATGTCAATTAAGTCCATTTGATTTATAATAAAGTTTTTTTTTTAATCTGAAGAGTATTTAGTGAGTTTTAGTATCTTTTTGACCTATCTACTATTGAGAGAAGTGTGGTGATTGTTTTCCTGATTTTTTTCTCAATAGATTCATTATTGATTTTTGTATGTGGATTTTGTAAAGTGCCACTTTATTGAATTTTTTTATGAGCTCTAGACATCTTCTTGTGGAGATTTTTGGGCATTCTACTTATAGGATCATGTCATCAGCCAAGATAATTTAACTTCTTCTTTTCCTACGTGTAACACTTGTGATTCCTTCTTTTGCCTAATTGTTCTGGCTAGAATTTCAAGTGCTGTATCAAATAGGAGTGGTGAGAACAGGCGTCCTTGTCTTATTCTGGATTTTGAAGGATATGATTTCAGTTTTTTCTCCTTCACTATGATATTGGCTTTGGGTTTGTCATATAAAGCCTTTATGATGCTGAAGTAGACTCCTTCTATCCCTAGTTTCATCAGTGGTTTTTACTTTTTTTTTAAATCATGAATGGGTGCAGAATTCTGTCAAAGGTCTTCTCCACATGTATTGAGATAACTAAATGATTTTTGTCCTGAATTCTGTTTATGTATGAATTGCATTTATTGACTTGTGTATGCTAAACCATTCTTACAATCCTGGGACTAAACCAACTTGGTTCATGATGCAATCTTCTTAGTCTGTTGTCAAATACAATTTGCTAATATTTTATTAAGAATTTGGCATCTAACTAAGCACATCAGGGAGATTGGTCTGTATTTTTATTGATCCGTTCTTATCTGATTTGGGTATGAGTGTGATACCAGCTTCATAGAATGAATTTGGAAGTGTTCCATCCCTTTCTATTTCAGGGAATACTTTGAGGATCATTGGCATTAGTTCTTCTTTAAAAAGGCTGGTAGGATTCAGCTGAGGATCCATCTGGTTCTTGGCTCTTCGTTGTTGGCAAGGTTTTTATTTCTGTTCCTAGCTCATTACTAGTTGTTGGTCTGTTTACGTTATCTGTGTTCTCTTGGTTCAGTTTTGGCAGGTAATGTGTGTCTAGAAACATGTCCATTTCTTTTACGTTTCCTAATTTATTAGAGTAGAGATTTCTCAAAACAATTCCTGATGAGTTTCTGGTTTCATGTGATTTCTGTGGTAATTTCTCTTTTTTCATCTTTAAATTTTTATTTTTTTTTCTTTTTATTTTGTTTATTTTGCTAGGAGTTTCTCAGTCTTGTTTATCTTTTCAAAGAACCGATTCTTTGTTCCATTGATCATTTATATATATATATATATATATATATATATATATATATATATATGTATTTAAATTCTGTATATAATTGATATTGGCTCTGATCTTAGTTATTTCCTTTCTCCTACTGGTTTTGGAGTGTTTATGAGATACATTATTAGCTTTTTAATTTTGTTTTGTTTTTAATTTGGGATCTTTCTGATTTTCTTCTATAGCATCCAGAGCTATAAACTTTCCTCTTAAAAATGCCTTCATACTGTTACAGAGATTCTGTCAAGTTGTATCACTAATTCTCATTTCTAAATTTATCCTTTGATTTCTTTTGTCATACATTCATCATTCAAAAGTGTATTTTGTTCAGTCTTCATGTTTTATATAGTCTGAAGTTTTGGTGTTGATTTTTAATTTTATTCCATTATGATAAGTTACAGGGCAATAGATCTATTTTTTTTTGTATTTGCAAGGAGTTGTTCTGTGGCCTATAATAGAATCTATTTTGGAGAAGATTCCATGAGCAACTGGGAAGAAAGTGCATGTGACTGTTGGATGAAATATTCTATAGATGTCAATTAAGTCCATTTGATTTATAATAATTTTTTTTATCTGAAGAGTATTTAGTGAGTTTTAGTATCTTTTTGACCTATCTACTGTTGAGAGAAGTGTGGTAAAATCATCCAGTATTATTGTATTGGGTCTATCTGAGTTTTAATTCAAGTAGTGTAATTAGGTGCACCCATGTTTGGGGCATAAATATTTACTATCATTATGTCTTCTTGTTGGATTATTCCCTTTACCAGTATGAAGTGACCTTCATTTTATCTTCTGATTAATTTTGGCTTGAGGTTTGCTTTGTCGGGTGTGAGAGTAGCTACTCCTGCTTGTTTTTAGGCTCCATTTTCATGGCACATTGATTTCTATCATTTCACTTTCAGCCTGTGTCTGTCATAGAAACAAGACTATTTTAAAATTGTTTTTAAAGGTTGAAAAAAATGATATATGACTGAGATCATATGTTTCCCACAAAACCTAATCTTTTCTTTGGCCTAGGTCTTTTTTAGAAAATGTTAGTCAGTCTCTGTCCTATAGCAAGGATCATGCCTGAAGACTATGGGCAAACCAAACTAGACCTTCCCTCCAAACATGGCCTGACAGAGCTCAGCTCTTCTGCAAGTTATTTAAGTACTTCTAGAACAAAAATCAACCACCATTTAAATTTAGATAACATAATTCAGAATCCTTCCCAGGTGTCCAACATACTGAACACCCTGCAGTTGCAGTGCCCAACATGACAATAAAAGTAAACAATAGATACGTCTAGAATAGAAAACATATAACATAGAGCAAAGGGTGGACCAACCACAGCCTGTGGGACTCTCATGTCTTCCTGTATATATTCCTGTTTCTTTAGAATTCAGCCTTTCCCATTCATTTCCATATTGATGTCTAGTTTTTACTGCAGTGACATAAATGAATGGTTTCAGTAGACACTACAGGCCCCACAAAAACCTCAAGTATTTACTTCCTGGTGCTTTTAGAAAATATTTTGTCAGCACTGAGTATGAAAAGAAATCAGGAAAAGAAATTACAAGATGACTCAAATGTTGAAATTCAAGAATATAAGGACTTGTAAACAAAATGATAAATATTGAAAGTCTTAGAGGAAAAAAATGAACCTGAGTTTCCAGATGGGTAATTTCAGAAATCAAATTAAAATTATAATCGAGCCAAACTGAGATTCTAGAACTGAGATGTATATGAGCTGACATGCAAACATCGGATTGTAGAACGTGGAATTAAGAAATTAGTAAACTCGAAGACAGAATAGAACCATAGAAATGAGGAACTGAGAGGAGGAAGATATTGAAAAAGAATTTTTTAAAAAGCCCTCAGCAATCTACAAGAAATATCAACCACTGAAATGCATAAAATTAGATTTCCAAAAGGACAGGAGAGAGGAAAAAGAGGACAGAAAAGTAGTTGAAGAAATAAAGGTGAAACATGTCCAAATTTGGCAGAGACACCAACTTACCAATCAGAGACTATGGGGTGGTGGTGGGAGAACAGTACAAATATAAAGAAAAAGCATACCTAGGATGATGATAAAAAAACTTCTCCTAACCAAGAACACAGACAGTGAACCTGCTTTCAGAAAAAGAGATCTTTACCTGGGTACAGTGCACCATCTGCTCTCTGGAATGAGCATATGCATGAAGGAGTCCCAGAGAGCCATGATCCAGTGAGAGGTGGTGAAGGCTTCAGAATTGGAAATGGAGAGAGTGGGAAGAGGTGAAAGGCACACTCGCTGGTGGTAGCATCCGAGGGACATTAGAGAAAAGCAACAGGGCCAAAGTATAGAGAGGGTGCAAGTGGAAGGCTGTGGTGGCCACAGTGTGGACCACCGAGGGGGCTGAAGCCACAGAGCTGGGCTCACTATAGTCGGAGTAGACTTGTTCTGTTGAGCAGGCACAGACTGCAGGAACCTTGCCCATGGAGGGAGAGGTGAACGCTGGTTACATGGTGGGCATTGGTAGTAAACCTGACCCATCACTGGCTGATGGCCGCAGTCTTTGAGTGCCAACGGTTGTTAGTTTTAATTAGTGATTGTTTATAAAGCACTGATTGGTGGCTGAAAGGACCTCCCCATGAGGGGTCATGAAGTAGAAAACTCAGCTGCCGTCTTGCCTTAGGACAATGTTTCTTAGCATACACCGAAAGAAAAAACTAAAAACAAAACCTAAAACATTTGCCATTTCTTAAAAATCTGGAGCTTTCCTACAAATACCCATATTTCTGGATTCTCTTTAAAAGAAGAATTTTTAAAAATGATTAAAAAAAAAACCCACACAGGTTTGAGGCCCATGTTCCAACCTGGAAACAATCTCTGTGACTGAATAGCTGCTGTTCTACCTAGATGACCGCATGTCCTTAGCCTTCGCTGCTGATTTCCCAGCCCTGACACCAGGGCTCTGTTGCTCTCTGTGTTCATACTGTGCTTTCTTCTGTGTAGTGGAGTTAAGTGGAAAGGAAATAGTGTCTTTTACCCAAGTCTTTGTTAAAAATGGAAAAATGAAAGCCTTAGTCACAGGGTCCAGAAAAATCAGACAGAATATACCACATGTACCAGCACAAATGTAAAATATGCTCAAATGTTTAATATGCAAAAATTAAACCACAAACTTTTCACTTCATTTCAATGGATCATTGGTGGGACCTCTGCAAATATTTGGATTTCTTCAAATATTGCTTTAGAAACACTGTGTTTTTTTTTAATTTTTTTGCAAATAAAAACTTTTTCTCCTGAAAACACACAGTCATAGAAACAAAATTATCCACACAGAGAGTTGTAAATACCACCTTCCCATTCTCAAGCACGATGCTCACTTCCAACACTTTGTATGTGCTATGGAATTGCCACTTTAAATTCCCATCCCACTGTCATGGTTGATATGCCCACTCATATGCCTCCTGTGAGCTTGGGGATAATGACAGTTTCTTGTACAGTTTAAATAGTGTCACCTCTCTTGAGACCCGAGGACAGACTGCTGGTTGTTATCTTGGTTAAACACTTACATTCTAACGTTTTCTAGCACTTGCACTTCTAGAACAGCTTGGAAGAGAGTAGTCACTGGGAATGAGTGGGGGGAGAAGGCACAGATATCTCTGCCTGATTTCTTGGAATAAGACCCTTTAATGCCTAAGACCTGGGAGATTTTCTCTGCACAGACCTCTCCTGATACACCTATGATTTTCTTCCCTAAAATCTCTTCAAGTCCTGGGGAGCTTTGGCTCTGGGGGTAAAGAGCAAGCAGCTCTGGGCTGCACACTCTAGTCAGGCTCATCCTAGTTCAGATAGTCCAGCGGGGTGGGTGGGGTTTCCTGGCTTTGGTGGGCAAGGGGCTGTCAGTCCAATTGCTCACAAATATACCGGTGATCCCCATGTTGAACCGACCAAAGTAGATGCTGTTCTGCAAACCACCATGAGTTTTAGGTGACAAGTTCTCCTAAGAAAGTCAAACTTTCAGGTTTGTGTAGGCGGCAAGGCCAGTGCATTTATGAGCATCACAAGTACAAAGTCTTCAAGATGAACTAATCGGTGAAAAACGGTGCAGTTTGTAACATCATAAACGGGGACTTAATGGGGGAGATGGTGCAGTGGAGTGCTGGTTTTGCAACCTGTCATCATATAACTGATCAGATTTGCAGCTGAGTTCCTCAGCAGACATTCAGTATCCTGCTTGTGTCTTCTTGTTAGAATTTGTGCCTTATTAGTAGCATCTTACTATATTAGTGATTTTAAAATGTTTTTGAGATTGTATCTCTTGGGTTGAGGGAAATGGAATGTTCTGAGGCTGTTGGAGTATTAGTCATGTTAAACCTGCCCCGTTAGCAGCTTTTCCTCGCACGGATACTTAAATGAGGTTTTAATATAAACAAAATGTGCTTCTGAACTGTGCTGCCATCCACCACCAATTTCTCCCCACGCGTTAGGCACTTTGTATCCTTTTTAAGAAACCTGAGATTGAGCGCTTACTGAGGAATCCATGTATTTGCTCAACTCATCAATTCCCGTGGGAGAAAGTGAGGGTAGGGCCGAGTCCCTGAGTTCCCCGAGTTACTCTGGGGCCCAGCGGATGTGGCATTGCTGCCACCACCCCAAAGGCAGGTGAGCGTCTCCTGAGGTCTCCTGGCCTGAACCCACCGGCGCTGCTCCATGATGCTTCCTGACGCGGCCGGAGGCTGGAGGCTGGTCAGTCCCTTTCCTCTCCTGCTCCTGGATTTCAAGCGGCATAGTTTTCTTGCAGAAGGGGAAGCAGCAGTGGATAGTCGAAGGCCCCGTGATCATTCACCGCACAGGGATGTGTGGCATCAGCCAAGCTGATTTAGGTGCCACCATGGGAAAAGGCCTGACCCAGGTCTCTGTTACAGCCAACCATGTGGGCTTTCCTGTTGCAAGAGCTCCCTGACCCCACAGAGGGCAGGTGTGTTAGCAGCAAAGCGAGACCCAGGACGGGGACATAAAGCCACATCAGTTGATTCTCTCACCTTGTGGGAGCCGGACGTCTCCCACAGATGTCAGCTGGCCTGGGCTCCCCGAAGGCCCCAGGGAGGGCCTGTGTCTTCCCCCAGCATCTGGCCCCAGTCTTTGGCTCTCCCTGGCTCCTGGTGCCTCGTGCCAGGCTGATGCCTCTCCCCTTGGGCTGTGTGTTCACATCTTCTTCCCCCTCTGCAGGTCTGTCTCTCAGTTAAAATGTTTCCATTTTAAAGGACACAGGTCATTCAGTCCCATCCTCATGACCTCATTTTAGTTTGATGACTGCTGTAAAGACCCTGTCCCCTAATGAGGTCACATTCTGAGGCTTGGGGGTCAGGACACTGATCTTCTCTTCAAGATGCTCACAGGCTAGATGAGCCTCATGTTTGTGCACTTCAATATGAAAAGCAAAAATAACGATGATTTTTACGCTGGCATTAATGCTACTGCATACAGACCTTTTGGGGGGAACTCAGGTCCACCCATATCGGCCTCAGTCCTTGGTGTGTATTTTTGCTGTATAGGACAACGTTGGCCCTGCAGGGACTGTGCAGTGCATGCTGCTGCCACCTGGGCCGCTTTGCTGTCCTTGGCCCTGTTGGGAACATGAACATTTGCCAGGGAACCCAGCTCTCCAAGACCCAGAGAACTTGGCTCATTTCCTGGGCCAGAGCATGGAACAGAGGTCAATCCGAATTCTAAATCATAAAATTGTTTTGCTTAGTTTGGAGCAAATATATAATCTGTTGAGAAAGAAGAGAAGTAAGGGGAGAGGATGGGACACAGGACAAAAATGTAACAGCAGGCATTGTGTCATTTGACTTGGCCAGGAAATGTTCACAAGGATCCATGAAATGCAGAAACCGGTAGCACGGGTGTTCTTAATTTTAAGATGTTCATAGGCTCGAGGGGCCTCATTTTAGTTCACTTTAATATGAAAGAAAAAATGGCTGGTTACTGTCACCTGGCGTTAATACTTCGACATGCAGTTTACTGAGCACTTACTGTATGACACATGAGATGCGTGGGGGTTCACTTTAGGTCATGAAGTCTCACATCAGTTCCATGTGTGAGGATGGTCATCCCTGTTTCACTGCCAATGTGCAGTGAATTCTCGAACTCACCTAAGATTGCGCAGCTATTGGAGGGTCACCATCGGGCTCTTGGGTCCTTCTTCTCAGCCCTACCTGTGAACTCAGCTGCATACATTTATTGGCCAGGTCTAGTAAACAGACAAGGGTGCACTGATGGTGTGGGATGTCAGTGGGAACAATGTCTGGGGACATTGATGCTGGGCAGTCACAGCTAAGCCAACCCACGCCCCTTCATGTGGAAGTTCTGCCTGAGCAGAGCCATATTTCACGCTCCACACCAGCATTTCCTCACCCAGCACAAGCCCCAAGTACAGGAGGAGACAGTCAGCAACTCAGACTCCTTTCTTTGTCAAGTTCGGGTTGTAAATTCTTGGAGAATTTAGTGGCGGTGTCACGTCTGTTTCTCTCCCTCTGTATAAAGAAAAATAAAATGTCATATTGAATAAGTACCTCATAAAGGCCCTCGCGTTATGATGGAGAGGGGACCAGGAAGACGAGAGGGGAAAACAAACATTTCCCAGAGAAGCAGGAAGGAGACTTCTAGGGGTCTGGGGTGCTCAGATTCTTGGTTTGGGGGGTGGTTGCATGGGATGCTGGGTATGGGTGGTTGCATGGGGTGGCGGGAATGGGTGGTTGCATGCATGGACGTGAATGTGTACATTTAAGATTAGTGCACTTCATAGAATCACGGTGCCCGGGGACTGGGGGAGGCAGGTGGGGACTTACTGTTGGATGGCTGCAGAGTTTCAGTCTTGCAAGATGGGGGAGCATTTCCGGGGGTGGACAGTGACGATGGCTGCTAACGGCTAAAGATGCTGCATTTTATGTTTATTTTGCAAGTGAAGAAAAAGATTCATGTACTTTACTGTATAATGCTACACCTCAATCTGAGTAAAAATGAATAAAATAAAAGGCTTACTGTCCCTTTTGGAAGGCGTAGTAAGGGGGGATTTGGCCACTGAGAGTGCCATCTCTAGAGTGCACCAGCACCTGAGAAACCTGACGGCACTGTCTCAGCAGACGGGCGAACTCAGGAGCGCAGACCCCATCCCCTCCCCTGCTGCCCACAGAGGTCCTAGCAATGAGCCACCGTCTCTGATCCTGGAAGGCTGCACCACCGCGACTTCAGTGCCAATGAAGTGACTCTTCCTATTGAATTCACTTGACAGAGCCTTAGCCCCAGGAAATGTGAACGTGCATTTCCCCCTCCTGTGTGTGGCCCTGTGTGTTCCTCGCAGTTTCTAGTCACTTAAGTTCGCCGGCACGTTCAGAGGCGGCTCTGGGCTTTGTTCTCGGGCTGCGTCTTTTCCTAGCCTGTCCTGGCCCGTGGAGCCTACTCACGACTTCATGTGGCCCAGCTGCAGGCCTGCATCGGGGAAGAGGCAGTGTGTGAACCCCGGTGCGAGGGCATGCCTCCATCTCTGGTCACACGGAGCGGGCGGCCTCTCGTCTCCACCTAGTCCTGCGTGTCATTACAGATTGCCTGGGAATCAGCAGCAATCTCCTGCCTGGCCTCTCCCGCTCACTTGGCCTCCAGACCACAGCATGTGGTCAGGAGCCAGTGGAGACTCCTGCCCCAGGGGACCTCCTTGGCTGAGCCCCCATGTTTCCTTACACCCCGGATCCCGCTGGGTGAAGACCAAGGCCCTCTATCAGCAGGTCCGTCCCTCAACCTCCGTCTCTGCTGCTTGCTGGCTCCAGTCTCCCTGGCCTTATTAAGAAACACAACAGCTGTATGTGCTTTCTCTTCTCCATTTGTGTCCTAGGCCATGGCCAGTGCTACTTGGCCACTCATCATGGAAACCAAAGAGAGAATGTCCCTGGCTGTAGAGAAATTCATCTCTCATGCTAGAAAAATAGGAGCACTCATTTCTCATGAATCACGGGGAGAGGAGTGGCAGTAGGCTTTATAGGGAGGACGCACTGCATTTCTTAATGACCTCGGTATGCATTGGTTCAATGCATATTGACCCCTTCACTGTATCTGTATCCTATAGCTCAAGCTGGGAGTTGGGGAGTTAAGGGATGGTTTTATTATTGTGCATATTTCATAGTAACTGCATATTTTAAATATGTCATAATTAACGATTTTTTAAAACCATATGGATCACCTTGGTCTCATGAATGTGAGTGATTCGAGGAAGACTTGCATGGAGAATCCAATAACCCACTCCCCTTGCTGAGGAGCTAGTGTGTCTAGCCATTTCCCTGTCGAGGTCAGCTTTTTTAGTGGCCTACATAGTCATTCAAGCCATGAGAGTTTGGGAAAACATGGTAGAAATTATTGGAGTTTTTATTAAAGGAGAAGTGCTATGGCTTGAATGTGTGTCCCTTCCAAAAGTCATGTTGGAATTCAATTGCCATTGAAGCCGTAATAAGAAGGGGGACCTTTAATAGGCAAGTGAGATCGGGGCTCTTATAGAAAGAACAAGGTTGGCGCCCACTGTGTGCTCTCTCTCCCTCCTCCCCCCCCCCCTTTTCACCTTCTGCTTTCTGCCATGGGATGATGCAAGCCAGAAGCCCTCACCAGATGCACCCCTCACTTTTGGACTTGCTGGCCTCCCAAACTTCTCTTCATTGTAAATTATCCAGCCAAGGGAATTTTGTCATAGCAGCACAAACCTACTAACACAAGAAGAGTTTGATTTTGACCCTGTAGCCAGAGAGATCTAAAATGGAAATGAGCAACCTTATGGTTGATAGGCTTCTTCCCACCTGTCAGACAATAGCAATGGCTTACACCTGACCACAGGATGCTGGCGAACCACCCTGGAGATCACCCAGTAGTGTCCAAATTCCCTGGGGACTGTCCTAGTAGGATGCTAGCCTTTTGGGGAGCTTTCATTAGCTACTATAACCCTGAAGACATCTGGCTCTGTGAGTGTCTACCCTCTCGGGAGTTCCATTCTGCAGCATTAGTGTCAAATGGGAACACTATAAAGTATATTAAATAAAGGTCCTGACACTGATTAAGTGGGGATTCTCACATCATTTTTCACATTCAGTGAAGTCCTTTAATGAAGACTTTCATAAAGTTTAAAGTCTGGTGTTGATTGTCTTATGTAATCTAACATATCCCAGTGGTGTTCAATTTCTGCAGCAGATGAGAAGTCTCTTAAACAGGCCACCACTATTTTAATCAGTGTTGGTTTTGTGTGATGCTTTGCAATTGATTAATTATTATGTTGAGCTGATAACTGGATTAATTATATGAAAATAATTCCTCTCTGAGCATCAGAACAAGGAGCTTTAAATGTACCCACTGTAGGAGCATCTCCGAAGCCCATCAACCAGGTTACAAATGGGGGGAAAATTGGTTTCGAATGGAATGTTTGCATATGTTTACTTTGTTATTAAAATGATTTAAAATGGAAGCTTTTGGGGTGGAAGTAAATAGAAAATGTCATTCTGCTCATTCCAAGGAACAAGGTTTGAGGAATTGATTGAATCATCAATTCAGCGATGAGCAGAATTTCAAATACAGACAGAATTTCCCAACACCCCCCAGGGGGCAGCCACCCGATGTGCCATTTGGTCTTTTTCAACCTTGGACTCCAGAGCACAGGGATCCCAGCCCCTCCCGAACTTGATCTGTGGGGAGCAGCTGTCTCCTGCTTGAGTCACTATGATGAGGTGTTTCTCCACCTTAGGGAGACTCTCCTGCTTTGCCGGGACCATGTGTTCAGGCAGGTGGAAGGGCAGGGAGCAAGCTGAGAGGAGGCAGGGGAGGCCAGCTGGGTGAATCGTTGAGGCCAACTGAGGCTGGAGGTTAAAGGTAAAAAGCAAGACATAGCAGGTGCCACCTGCTATTAGAGGCCTATTAGAGGCCACCAGGCCTTCACTGTGCACCGCCCCTCCGTAGGAGGGTGGCTTCTGTGCTGCTCTCTCAGAGCTGACAGGAAAACTCCACCCACCAATTCAGAAGTGTAAGAAGTCACTTGTTTCCCTGTGTATTTTGAATCCACTTAAATTTGAATCCTGTCTCTTATTCCACCCGTCGACAAAATATTTACCCCAGCGGTCTCGCATCCCCCTTTCCCTAGGGATGTGTAGGAGTCTGGGAATGTGTGGTACCAAGGATGGGCCTTGGGGACGGGTCCACTAACTGCACTTATATGGTGGCCTCTGCCATCAGTGCCCACATTCCTCTTGGCTTCCTGGACTCGGCTTCTCTGCCATGCTCAGGAACAAGGACTCTGTTGTGAGGTGGACATCCTGTCACGTGGCATCCAGCCGCCTAGGGGCGCACGCACCTGTCTTCTCCTTGGGACCCAGAGATGTCTGCCCCACTCAGTCCTCAGAGCATCTTCCCTCCACCTGCTTCCCTTCAAAGGCACACTCGCCCTCCTGGTGACCTTCGAGGTCAGCTGCCCTAGTGTCTCCCAGTGGTGCAGATCTAAGGGCCATGGGCTCAGACTCGGGGGGTGTTCAGGGAAACCAGTTAGCCGGGCAGACCTGGTGCAGTCAAATCAAGACACAGGAGGACCATGAGCCCAGGAGAGTACAAGTCGAGTTCAAAGACATTCAGGCCCCATAAATACAACCCAGCAGCCTCTGATCAGATGGACCACCAGTGTGTGGGGGGGTCAGGGAGGGAACCTGATATGGCCTTTAGGGAAAATAAAGGAAAACAAAACCCGATTAATGTATTTGCATTGACTTGTGCCAGAAGAGGGAGTTGGGGAGGGAGTGAAGGAGGAAGGAAGGAAGAAAGATGGTGGAGGAAAACAAACTCTTAGTGTTTGAACAGAAAGCTGTGCTCACCTTGAAGAGGAGAAAGCAGGTGTGGGTCTCTGTGGCCCTAGCAGCCTCTCACTTGCAGAGATCCCCTCTTTCCTTAGTGGGTCACATGGAGCTTTTGTGTGAAATAGAGGCCCATGGGAAGGGGACTGTCCAGGGGCCACATGGCAACTGCTGACCTCAGCGAATGTGGAGAGAGCCAGGGGACAGGTCTACAAATCTGCCATCAAAGACCAGAGTCCCAGGCTAGGGATGTGGCTCCAGTGGTAGTGCGCTCGCCTGGCATGTTCGGGGCGCTGGGTTCGATCCTCAGCACCACATAAAAATAAAATAAAGATGTTGTGTCCACCGAAAACTGAAAAATAAATATTAAAAAAATTCTCTCTCTCTCTCTCTCTCTCTCTCTCAAAAAAAAAAGAGTCCCATTGGTCTCCTGTATGTATTTTCCTCTTGTGGAAGGAGGCCCCGCCCATGAAGGGTCCCTGACCTGTAACTCTTACGTTAAAAAATGAGCCTTGAGTGAATTTCAGACATGCACACAACCACCCTGCATCCATGGCCCTTTTCCTATTTATTTAATCATTTATCTGTCACTATACCTATCTATCCATGTCTTTACCTAGTTTTCCCATAGGCATCTCTATCTTAGATAGGAAATACAGAACATAGAAAATATTTGATTTAATTGTAATAGTGCTATGTAAACTGCATGTCTAAAGTGAGGTGTGTGTGTGTGTGTGTGTGTGTGTGTGTGTTGGCTCTCACATTCCAGACTATATCAAGAACCTACCATCTTAAAGGCCTTCAAAAGCCAAACTTCTAAGGCAAATACATATAGTTAATCCATTTGCCCTGACCTTGGGGCATTTGGGAGTGGTGGAGACTGTGGAGAAGTGTCTGCCACCTAACAAGGGCGGCTGCTGCTCGGCACCAGGCCGCTGTTATCACTCTGAAGAGGTTGACCTTACACGGCTGGATCATCTGATGTTTCTGACAAGCACATCCAGGTTTTCATTTGAAATCCCCTCAGCAAAGAAGGCATGCATCTCCTAGCATTCTGCTGCCCACCAACCTGAGACCTCTGTGATATCCTTCACCACATCTGCATCCTGGGCACCCACACAGACTGATACAGACAGAACAGGAGTCCAGGAGAAAATGGGCACAATCAATGAATGAACACATGCATGAAGATATCTAAAGAATGGGCTACCTCATGATTTTTGCCCACATTTTCCTGCCTACAAGGGCACATTTTGTCCTTTATGCACATTGAAAATGAGTGGAGATCATGCATAGACTGATCTCCATCAGCATAAATTATAAGGAAGACAGATTTCCTATTTTTCATAAGTGTAATGACAAAGTCTGTGCAAAACCTCTCCAGTTTGCTTGGGATGCCTAGCTTTAGCATTCAAGTTCCTGCAACCCAGGAAACTGCAATCCAGCTCATGTGAGAACAGCTGGCCATTCTTTTTTGCTGTGACTGAGGGACTCAAAGGTGCCATAGTCTTCTAGGTCACTGTATGCCCATGGAGGAAGTCACACCAGCTGGGGCTCCGGGGCCATGTCCTCATTTCTCTGGGGTGGCCTCCTCTGAAGCCCTCCTCGATGTTGGTCTAAGGGCAGGGCTTGGGGTTGGCTCCTCCCACATGCCTGTCAGGCAGCATCCTGATGGCACTGCCTACCTACTAGGCTAACAGGTGCTTTGCCACCTGCCCAGTTCTGCGGGTGACTCTGCCATTTAGTTAATGCACTTTAATGATTTAGGTGACATTTTGCCTTGTGCAGTTTAAGGCAGAAACATAAATGAATGAGGAGTTCAGTTGAACAGTTTGCTCTCTGTGATATATGAAAATATAACTAATGGTCAAGACTCAGGTCTGAGCAAAAGATAATTTCCCCCTCTCCTTTAATGTACACTGTGTGTTTTAATATTAATTCCTCCTTTATCCATATATCAATAATTGAGCACTGCATCAATTAATATGCCGGGCAAACTGTATTCCCTATCCTCTCGTTCACGATGTATTTCAGTAATGGAGATAATTTTCAAGATAAACTATACAATTTAAAATGAACTGAAAAGAACAACTAAAAGAGGAGAATTGATTAGTGGGATTTTTTTTTTTTTAATAATGTCAGGAAATCTTAGCTGTGCATCCAAGCCTGTGGATTTTGTGAAGAGAGCCTGTCGAGATGATCAAGTTTTATGCACACTGCAAAATTTCCCAGGGCTGCAATTGCAAAGGATAAGAGAGGAGAAAGAAGGAATGTGCATGCATCTGTGTGCACGCATGCACACACACACACACACACGCATGCGTGCACAGACACACGCACACACACCAAAATCTGGTCTGCTGGGGGCCTTTGTGCTGTCTCTATCCTTGGCTTAGGAACGCTAACCATGCTGCAGGTCTCTTTGAAGCTTGGCGTTTGCTAGGTTTAGCTGGGGGGTTTGGTTTGGCTTTTGATTTGCTGAGCTGGCACACAGGATTCCAGGGCCCCACCGGCCCCCTCCCCGCTGCTGATGGGCAGGCGGCAGCTGCAGCCGCAGGACCGCAGCCTCCCAGCCCGCAATGACACGGAAGAGCCGGTAGATGGCTGTAGACAAGTGTGCTGAGCCCTGTGGTGTAGAGTAATGAGTCTGGGGAGGCCTTGACCTGACTGGATGCTGCTTTTATCTGAAGTACATTTAAAGAGATAAAGGGGAAGCCGGGGGAGCTGCACATGTTCTTTTCTCTGCGGTTGGAGCTTTACTTTGAGTTAAAAAAAAAAATTCTTGAGTCACTGATTCTGTGCAGATGTGCCTGCCTCGGGAGGATCGGCCGTCTTCCTGTAAATTCCAGCAGTGGGACTGCCATCAGGGGACGGTGTAGCGCCCGCCTGTTGGTGACCAGACCATCGCGGTTATTATCAATATTACAGTCTCATCAGTGTTTGCTTCCGCCCTGGTGCTGGCTGCCTAAAGTGCCTGGATCTGCTCATTAGAAAGGCACACCAGGAATTTGTTACCTAAGCTGGCTTGACAGGAGAAAGAAGAAAGGGGAGAGTTAGGAAGGAAAAGGAGAGAGAGAGAGAGAGAGAGAGAGAGAGAGAGAGAGAGAGAGAGAGGGAGGGAGGAGGGAGGAGTGAGAGAGAGGGAGAGGGAGGGAGGGAGGCAGCCCGAAGCAAGTCACATCACACACAGTGCCACTGAAGGAATGCTATCCTCATAAACTCATAAACAAGCACACCAAACCTCGTGTAAGGAGAGAAGAGGGACTCTCAGGACTTGGCAGGAAAAGGCAAGAATTTCTACCCACTGGTTTCAGGTTTTCTTCCAGATACTCTTGGTGAAGTAAGGAGCCTACTGTTTGCTGACAGAGCCTTTGATTTCTCTTACAAGATGATGATGTATTTGTGGGTAGGTAGCCTCTCTCTTTCTCTCTCTCTCTCCCTCTCTCTCTCTCTCTCTCTCTCTCTCTTTCTTTTACTCTGATTAATAAATTGACTTCGGGGATAAAGATTGCAGCCCAGAGTAATCGCATTTTGTGGAAGGTGATTATGCTGTGGCAGAATAGTCCTGCGCTGCTACAGTACCATGTGTCTGCATTCCAGTGGGAGTTTAGGCAAGACCTAGCTCATTAGCATTAAGCTGCAATTTTATTTTCAGTTGCAAAAAGGAAGCAAAAAAAGAAATGCATGTGTGTGCGAGGGGGACACATGGCTTTCTCTTTCCTTGCAACATTGGTGATGGGTGAATTCAGAAACAAGAAGAGATGCAGGAAAGCCGGGTTAGCCACGAAGCGAATTCCCCGTCACTTGTAGCTGTGCAGGGTTTCATTTAATTACCAAGAAGGAACTGGTGTGAGAAGTGACGGCTTTGTTTGTTTTTATTATTTCTTTCTCTTTCGAATGACTATTTATTTCTCAATTTGGGGCTGTGTGCTGTAGATGAGAGCAGTGTGTGTTATTTGCCTTAACCAGGTGTGTACGCGTGCGCGAGTGTGTGTTTTACACAATTGGTCTCGAGGAAGGTGGATGGAACTGTGTGCACTTGTTCTGGCTCACTGATAAATGCTGCATAGTTTTGTTGTTTTTTTTTTTTTTTTCCAAGAGATCACATTAAAATACAAGCACTGAAGTGGTAACCTGTAGTTATGAATGACAGTATTTAACTGTTGAAGCAATTTAAAAAATAGCATCCTAGCATGAATGGCTTTAAAAAAAAATTCCTCGTCATGTTTTGGGGGACAAATTTATACTCTGATTGAGTTTGGCCAATAAAGGACACGTGTGAATTTCTCATGCCAGTCGCCAGCGACCTAACTGTGTGATTTTGCCTAGGAGTCCTGTTCCCTGCTCTTCCGAGGGAGGGAGGCATTTGCGAGGAGAGCTCTCCTGCTTTTCTTTTTCTTCTTTTTTTATTTTCCCCCCATCAGAAGCATCATCATTGTTGTTTGGGTTGTAAAGCAGACTTAGAAAAGCCTCCTTCTCGCCCCTCCCTCCTGTCACTCTGGTTCTGCCCAGAGCCATGAACTTCTCCTTCCCATGAACCAAGAGGCCTCTTTGTTGAATTCTTTGTTAGTCACTTGGGTCCTTTGACCCCTGATGGTATCTCAGCAGGCTGCTCCCCAGTGAGCCCCATGATTTAGACACCTCTCTGCCCTCCCCCACACCTTTTGTCTGGGCCCCTTCCTCTGTTGTGACTTTAGATCCATTTTTACAAGGTTTGTTTTTTCACAATTTAATACAACGAATTGTGGCTGTTAGAGCCACAATAATACCTTTTGTATTATCACTTGGTCTTCATCTTAGAGCAAGTTTTCTCTTCCAACTCGCCTTTCATTGAAGAGGTGTTGAGAAATAGACAATCACCTGTTTAAAAATCACATAAACTTAACAGGGCTAGTTTTACCTGAAAAACATAGAATTCTCAGACCATTTATTTTTGACAATGGAGGTTGCTACAACTAAAATTTTGTTTGTTTGCTAAAAAAAAATTTTTTAAGGTCCTTAAAAAAAAAAAGATAGTCACATGGGATTACCACCTCAGTTATTAAGGAAATGACTATGCTACTACTTTAGGGAAAGGAGTCTGTTCGGGGGTTTTCATTTTGTGAGTAGATTCTGGCTAACTGCAAATATATTTCAGTTCTTTTAGGCAGTGATGGGTAAGGTGACTGGTCCCACTTTTTCCCTGAGTGGCTAAGTGGTGGCATTGATTTTTTTTTTTTTTTTATGAAGTTTGCTAGCTCTTACGGGCATGTTTGCAACTAAAGCAGGGGAGAAGCCTAGCCTGCCTCAGACCCTCTCCCAGGTCCATCCAAAAAGCTTGCTGACCTGCTTCCTCATCATTAATCCTTGACTTAGGAAAGCAGTGTTCTCAATCCCTGCTTTCCTTTCTGCCCAGTGCTTTCTGGTGCTCCGTGTTTTTATTAACTGCATTTATCAAACTGAAAAATGGTAACTACCATCCTGCCCTGTGCTCAAGTATTCTATTTACATCTTTAATTCAGATTTTTGTTGTTGTTGTTCTGCATTCAAAAAATGGCAGAGACTTGAAATTGGGACAGCTGGATGCCCGCTGTGTAAGGGAGATATGAATTAGCAAGTGGCATTAATGCCGTGAGGTTTGGGGGATTTTCCACTAGTTTTTTTTTTTTCTTCTTCTCTTCTTAATGCAGAGTCTTTGCTCTTGCCTTCTAGTCTGTAAATAAAAAATACTCTAAATGGGGCTGGTATCTCTGTTTAAGAGCTCATCTTGCTTTAGGAAAATGAGCCTCAGCTATATCGATGTATGAAAATAGTGTTAGCTGCTCTCTCATGGATATAAAAATGAAAATGAAGAGACGTGGAGATACAGTAAAACAGAATGCGTATTAGGTTTATTCCTGTCATTGTTTCGTAGATTTGCTAAGCAGGCTCTGCATATGGACCCGTCTGTGTTAATGGCACATGATTTCAGTGAGTGTCTTTTATATTAAGATTGAAAACTTTCTGTTGGGGGAGGTGCAGGAGCATGCTGGGTAGAGTCTCTCCCTGCTCAGTCATTTTGGGTGGATGAGGACTGGACAGTCAGCAGGAGATTTCGGAATGGTACCCATTGCCAACGGGGTGGCCCCCGGGAGCCAGTCTGATTAAATGACTGCAGAGGCGTAGCATTCCGGGGACTTGCTCCACTCTGATGTCTGCAAACGCTTTCCTGAATTTCTTGAAGCAGTTTATCCTATGAAAAAATAAAATGACTAGTTTTTAATCATACTTTGTGTTTCCTAAGTGAGGACAGGCTGGTGTGCAGGGAAAAGAAAGTTGGGTCCTGTGGAAACTTTGGACAGTTCCATTCACCCAACTTGGGCACAGTAGGAGACAGAAACAGCCCTCCCTTGGAGTTGGAGGGAAGCAAGGTGTCTCTTTGACTGGGAGCCCCTCTGTGCTGGGTGCCAGGCTCCACCCACACGCAGCAGAGGATGGAACCTTCTGGATCAGCCAAGCCCCCAGCTCCGGGTGGTTAGTCAATTACACCAGCACTGGGTTTCCAGAGGGACAGCTAAGCTGCTGCTTCCAAGGCTGGGCAGAACCAGAGAGCAGGTGACACTGGATCCTCCAATCCAGAGATGGGATACCCTGTTCCCCAACTTGAGCTCCAGGGAGTGGGCGTCTGGTTTGGGCTTCATAACTTCTCCTCTCTACTGACTTCTTTCCTCTCCTGAAACAAAGAACCCTGTCCTGTCTATTTCCATTCCCATCTCCTCCTTTAAATACCAAGTACCCTCCCTCTGTTCTTTTGGCTGGTAGCTGGAATACTGCATTTTTTTTTTAATTTTAGCTTTCCTTAACTCTCTTACTATATATGTTATTCCAACCCTTTTAGAGGCATCCTCTCTGGAAACAACCTTTTATCTGTACCTACCTGGGCTTGAAGTGGGAGGAGAAGGTCAACAGGTAGAGGATTTCTGAGTGATGTTGATAAGACAGAGGGGAGAGGGTTATGCCAGAGGGCAGATCTGTTTTTTTTACCAATGCAGTTCTGTCACTTAAAAAAGGCAAAAGCAGAAGCCTGTTATTCTTCCTACAGGGTCCTGAGAGCGTCTGTATCTCCCAGTGTGTGTTCCCTTAGAAGAAACCCCACCAACAAAGCTACTCCAATTCTCAGCCTGCCTTAAAGAAACCTAGGAAGGAGCTGGACTTACCTGTGGCTTATCTCTGCCTTCACACCTGGTCCTGGGCATTGGGAACCTCCTCTGAATTCTCCATTTGCTCTTCTGAATGCCTGCAGCTTTCTCTGGTCTATGCTGCACATTCTAGGACTTGGCTATAAACCGAGGGTTAATTATGTCATGTGCAGGCTCCATACAGGTTAGAGATGATGAACAAATTGCAGACCCAGGCTAATCATATGCTCTGGGGTCATTCAGGCCCATTTAATTTAAGCTCCTTTAGGGCAAAAATGACTTCTCCTACTTTTAGTTTGATATTTACATCCCCTCCCCCGCTTTATTTCTGATTAAGTAGTAAGCACACCTGCCCTTTGTGGTAAAATTAGTCAATGAGAAGAAAATGAATAGCTCCAACTCTTCTAGCTCCTAAAATATAGATTACATAAATATTTTTGGTGCTGGTTGTAGTCATGGTTTTCGGAAGCTTGCACACAAGCTTATTGTCTTCATTTGGAGAAATGACAGCATTGATTATGAGGATTTTAAGGCACACCTTGGTGCATTAAGAGTTTGCACTTCTGTGTTTGTTGGCGGGGGGGGCGGTGCCGAAACTCTCTCCCATCCAAAGTCTGTGTCAAGCCCATCTCAATTTTAAACGCTTTACATTGTAAACAAAGAAAAAACAAGTTTCTGGGAAGGGAACATTCTGCTTCAAAAAATGAGGTTCTTGTACCTTAAAACTTACCATTTGATAATCTGAAGCTGTCACTTAACATGTGTTGCATTAAATATTCTCTTAAAACAGCCTCTTCAGTGCTTGAATAAACAGGGATGCAGTAAGTGCGAAACCACTTCTTTACCCGTCAGAGTCTCTGCTTATAAACATCCTTCCTAGTGCCTAGTATGGTTTCCAAATGCTCACTCATCATCCATTTAGTGCTTGCTGTTTATTTACTAAGCCTTTATTGAGCACCTACTGTATCTCAGTACCAGGTTTTGGGAGATAAACAGCTAAGTTCAAGACATGCTGATAGTAATGAAGAGCTGCAAATGAAGGTTTGATTGCCAGTATTAATCACCTGCTGAATACTATTCATTAATTTGCTAGTTATTCGTTTTGGCTGTAGGCACTCATTCCGGTTTGCCACCTCTAGGACCAGGACATCTTTCTTTTCGATTTCTATCTCCACTTTGGTGCACTGGTGGCTGAAGCCTAGTCTCTTTTTTTTCCAAGTTAGTTGGCCCAGGAGTCGAATCGTTCCTTTTTGTGGGCACTTGTGCTAGAGATGGCCTGGGGCAAGGAAGGGAAACATCTTTGTTTTGGAGAGAGATTTCAGTTCTCTGTCCCAACCTTCCGAATTTCTCTATTCTCTATGATGGGATTGCTTTAGAGCAAAATGCCTCAGGAATTCAAAGATGACTTTTATTCCCCGCCCCCAAAGAATTCTAGGCCAGAACTGCTTCTGTTGACCTGGAAAGTTCATGTAGCATTCACCTACTCATCATGAGTAGGTTAGAAAGGGGTTAGAAAAATGGAACCCACTCTTACCTCTCCTGACTTGCCAGCTGTCCGTCTTGTCACAGCCTCTCCAGGGACCGCTCAGAGCCCCAAACATACTCTGTTCTTTCAGACTTGCCCCCCACCCCAACCCCCCAAATGACGGCAACCCAATGGTGACTAAAGGCATTGCTCAACATTAGCAAGACGCCTCTTCTCAGCACCTTTAAGTCTGATATGCCCACCGGCCTAGACTGTCCACAGGTGGAGGAGGGAGATGGGCCCTCATGACCGTCCAGACCTCTGATGGGCGAGAGGGAACCTGGAGGGACCCAGGGTGAATGAACGGTGGCTCGCTCGTGACGTCCATCCTCCCCGGTTAAGCCCTGCTCACCACAAGCTCTGGAAGGGGGAGGAGCCCATTATTTTCAGCTTCATCACCTAGAGGCCACTGAAGTCAACTGATCAGTACGTTTTTTTGGTGGTTGTTGTATTTTTCTAAAATTTTGTTTACACACAGGTTGCCCTTGGTCTGCAGAATGAATTGTATTCTAAAGCTGCATCCATTCTTCTTTGCAATCTAGTAATGACACTGAGCTCACTGCATTCTTTGTGTTCAAAAATTCTTGCAAAAAATTGTGGTTCAAGTCTATAGGACAGCAAAGCATAGCACACGTGTATGCCTCCCTCCCCCCCACCCACACACACAAATAGAATAAAACACCAGGCAAGTGCTTCCTCTCAGTAGCAAATTCTAGGGCCTAGGTGTGGACTCCTTGCTGACACATGCATATTTTTAAAGCAAAACCTGGTACATGTTAATAAAAAAAAAGATTAAGGAGGCTTTATGCCTATGTCTTGGACATTGCAGTCAGTCAACTCTGCCCATTCTGTGTCTGTGGAGGATTATGAGAAGCCAACCCAATGTGAACGGTCCTTCTCTTCTTCCTGTTGTTTTGAGTAGTGGCTCACATGCCTTGAGAAAATTTCCCCAACCGTCAGCCAGTTGCTTGATCCAACAAGGCAGGCTTGAAAGACATGAGCAGATTAGTTTTTGTACAAACCTTGCGTCCCCATTCAGAGAAGAACAAATTGAAAAATTGATATTCAATACCAACAAGATAATTTCGGGAAGCTGTAGAGCATTGTTTTGACAAGCAAGGGACATGAAGCTTTTAGGACAAGGAGAGAGAATGGCACATTGTGTTTTTCATTTATTATCTGCAGACATCTTAGGATGGAAACAATTGAGAAGGAAAGGTAGGAGTAGGGAGAGAAAGACTGGAAGCGATTTGGAGGCATTCAGTGCCATTTCAGAGAGTGCCGTGGGTGGGGTGCAGTAAACCATGCTGGTTTTTTTTTTTTTTTTTTTTTTTTTGCATCTGTACCACCTGTTCCACTGGTTTTATCATTTTATCATTCAAAGTCAGACTTCCAAACTTCTGTGTTGTATTAACAACGCTGGTTACCTTGGTGTGGGGACTTTGTATTCCTCTTGTAGAAGTTTATTATCCATACAGTTCACCCTGCTCTAGTTTCTAGTCAGTGGATTAGAAGATTCTTCTAAGATGGTGATAGCTAGAAATACATGCAGAATATGAAATGGAGAGACAGAGAGAGAGAGAGAGAGAGAGAGAGAGAGAGAGAGAACATGAACACACAAGTAACTGTTAAGAGATAGATTGAGAGAAAAATGTGCTTTGTGCTTACATGTGAATAATTGACTGTGGACAGCCCATCTGGATTATCTCCTGTCTTTGATTCCTCAAAGTTCTGCCCCCATCTCTGAACAACTGCAAACCAATTTTGCTTTCCCAGTCTATAAAAGGTGAACCTCCATTGTAGAATACTCTTTTGGACTATTAAAGAGAGATCTGCAATTCTGTAGTTTGCAAACCCATTTATATTTGGACATTAAGAAATCATTCTAGCGCTGGGGATTTAGCTCAGTTGGTAGATTGCTTACCTCACATGCACAAGTCCCTCGGTTCAATCCCCAGCAACACACACACACACACACACACACACACACACACATCATTCTACCTAGAATCAGAACTCATTAGAACTTAGGAGAAAATGAAGGCTTGGTTGACTTTTTACCAGTGTCATAGGCGGGTGTGCCCTCTCGTGTCCATCTGTCTCTTTTTCTCAGAATGCACCGAGTCCTCCCAAGCCGGGAGCATTCTGAGGCTTCTCTCTACTTGGCCATCATACACTGAGTAGGAAGCTCAACAGGTGTTTGTCCATGTTAACTGTGTTTGCAAGATTTGGGGGATACTTATACAAGTAGAAATCTGTTTCCAATTCATTTGTTTGTTAATAAATATCTATTGAGAGTTTCTAGCGCACCATGGTCATGCTAATTTATGGGGACATGGGTAACATGATCTGATCTCGGTTTTTGTGGAATGTGTGTGTCATTGATGTAACAAATAAAACACAAGAAAACAAGACAGAAGTAGTAATAAAGAACAAAACTAGTAAAATGTTATAGCTACCACTCATGATTGCAGAACCAAGTTAGGTTCATGGGTTCACACATCTGAGAAGCCCAAAGATGATGGACAGACAGCTCAGGTCAGGTGGGTGTGCGCAATTAGACCATGGCATTGAAAGTCTGATCCATTTACCCATGTGCTTTCCCCCAAGGTGATAAGGTGGCCACTGTGTCCTCAGGCTGACACCCCACTGTGACAGAAACCCTAGTGGACTGATCCTACTCTTCCAGGAGCCAGTTGGCTCCAGGAAAGTACTGAGGACCATTCTTTTACACCGGGTTAGGTCCCCTGCCGGCCCTAACCAATTCCTGGGACTCCGTGTCCAAGCCACTGGATACCCAGGTTTTTTGGATTGTGAAAGTGGGCTCAGCCCTGAAGAACTGTTGCTCAGGGAAGGGAAGGGAAAGGAAGGGGTAGATTCCCAGGAAGCAGCAAAGAGCTGTTAAAGCAGAAATGCATGTTGGTGAGGTCTAGGTGCCACTCAAGTAAATAAGCACATAATGGCAGCTGGCAGAGAGGCCTAACCCAGGACACCCAGGGAGCGTGGCTGGCAGAGCGGCGGGAAGGGTGACGTGAATGGGGACTTTTCTAAGGAGGCCTCTTTTCAGCCAGGACCTGAAGGTTCCCGAAGCTACCATGAGGTGAGAGGTGTTGGAGAGCTGGTGGTAAGGGGTACCCTGTGTGTAAGAAGTTCCGGAGGGCCAGGTTGGCCAGCTCAGAGTGGGACGGGGTGGGCCCTCGGAGGCAGTTCTGAGTCAGCAGGAGCCAGAGCCAGGGAGTTGGTTAGTGGCGCCAGCCTCCTCCCAGAGCTACACACCCCACGCAGGGTGCTGGGTTTCGGCAATCAGAGCGTGGCTCCAGAGTGCGGGGAAGAATGGGGGAGTGGGAGCACTTGGGCTTCTTTCTTCTATCTGAATTTTGTGGGGAAGCTGACTAGTTATTTCCCCCACTAGGATTTTAAGCACCTGTCTGTCTGCTACAAATACCCCGATTCTGCCCAGCTGGGCATTGCTACCATTGCTGGCACCCAGGCCCACACACGAGCTAAGCTCAGTGCTGCTGTGCGTCGAGCTCTGGTCCAGATTTTCACAGATAACTGGTCCCCGGACCCCCATAGTCATCCCCTCCCGGGTGCTCTGTCTGCAGACTGCTAGCGCCCAGGTACCCAGAAACTGATGAGGGGGAGGGCAACGAAAAGAAGCAAAATGTGAACTGCGTTGGGCCAGCAAGGTCCTGGGCAGAGTCCAGAGGGGGAGGCGGAAAGACATGGGAAACCCTGGAATAAATCACAGTGGCTCGCACGGTGGCCTGCTTTGTCCAGTAATGGAGTACTTGGGTTGAAGATCAGAAATACAAAACAGCTTAATAATAGCGAGTGTCGTTAGGAATTTTAAGTATCTTCAAGGACATTTGGCTTCCGTGAGCTCAGTGATGGAGTATTCCAGTAAAGAAACTGTTGTTAATGGGCTAAATTAAAAGGCTAATCAAAGAGGCAAGTGCTACCAAGGAGAGAGCAGGAGCACAATTAGTTAGTGGAGGACTGAGCGCAGTTCAGGAGAGATTTTTTTTTTTCCTTACCTGCATGAGGGATGGCCTCACCTGTTTCCTGAGACCCCTGACATTTCCATCTGATGGAGTGGCCAGGACTCTCGTGCTGTTTCTTTATTTGTAAAAGCGAACCAAAGAGAGCACATTTAATTTTGCATAAAGGAATATCACACGGGATTTTTCTCACGTATGCACTCTATTATTTTTGGTACTGGGGATTAGAAGGGCACTTAACCACTAAGCCACCACCTCCTCAGCCCATTTTTATATTTTGAGACAGAGTCTTGCCGAGTTGCTGAGGCTGGCTTTGAACTTCCGACCCTCCTTCATCAGCCTTCTGAGCCACTGGGATGCACTCTGAAACATACAGTTGTTTATTGTGTACAGTTTTCTTTGGAGGATACAAGATAATAATTATGATGGTGGCTTTTGGAGTGAGGCAGAACTGTATCCAGGTCTTTTCACTATTTTTTTTGGTAGGCACCGAAATCCCCCTTGTTTGAAGGGACACCCCCAATGGATGCCTGAAACCTGATATATTATTCTTTTCCTATACAGGCATACCCATGATAAAGTTTAATTTACAAACTAAGCACAGTAAGAGATCAACAAAAAGAATAGTAAAATAGAACAGTCAGAAGAGTATACTATGATCAAGGTTGTTTTAAATTGATGGGCTGTTTATTTCTGGAATTTTACTTTCACTATTTCCGGTCCGTGGTTGACCACCCATAACTGAATCCACGGGAAAGTAGCCTCCGATAGGAGTGACTGCTGGAACCCTCCGTTTCTCCATCTTCAAGATGGGGCCAAGCCTGAGGCTGGCTGTCCAGCAGCGTGGAGCGGGTCCTTTGTAGCCTGCAGCTGTCTTGATTGGTCACTACCTTCTTTGGGTCAGTCAGCACCCAGGCTGTGTCACCTGTCACTTCTCACGTCACTCTTGCCTCAAACCTTTCTCAAAGAGTGTGGTGAAGACCACAGCAAGAAAGATGCTTCGACCCACAGAGGGAAGACGGCAGAGATTTGGTAAAGTTAGCATCTCTGTCACTATCATTATTATTATAAAAAAATCTAAATGCAGTCAACATCTGCAATCTGCATAGACGAGATTTGGGATGGGAGCCTGGCCCAGGGCAGGAGCACCCCCTCTCTAGCTGCAGTGGGAGCTGATTCAAAAAGCAAGGATTTGGGAGACTGCTCAGTGTGGGCGCAGACTCGCCCTGCACTCGTCCCTCTGTGTGATCTGGGTGATTTGTCTGACTCCTCTTTGAAATGGGGACACCACCCGAAGAGGGAGAGGAGGAGAGGAGTGAACCACCTTCATTCCTAGCTCAGTGCTTGGCACCGAAGCGTGAGACTTCGTGTCCTCTCTTCCCTTGTTGCTAACCTCGACTGGAGGCAAATCCAAGCTACAGAGGAGATGCAGGGAAGAGAGAACGGGAGATGAAAGTGGTTTTTGAATTTGAGCTATTAAAGAAGTAAATTAATATTGAGTGCTGAACTCAGTGTTCAGAAAACCTGTGCATCCAGAACAGCCAGGAAAAGTTTCTCCTTTTAAAAAGGAGGACTATTATTTTCTTTCTAAAACTAAAAATCATATCTGGACATTATTTAAAAATAGGAATACAGATAAAAATGATGATCTCCCCAACCTATGACTTACGACTATTATTATTTTGATATATCTTCCCACCTCTTCAACTATCAATGTGTATGAATTTACTTAGGTATCTTTTTCTCTCCAAAATTGGATTCATGCTGCCAGTGTACTTGTATACATATTATTTCATAAACATTTTCTGATATTACTCATTTTTTTAAATACAAGTTTTTGAAGAACTGATCTTTTTTAAATGTGAGAATATACCATAATTTATTTACCCATTTGCCTGCTGCTGGACATTAGGTATTTTTCAGTGTAGCCCATGGTAAATATTAATGAAACAAACAATAACAACTTAAAAATGTGTAAAGTAGATAAAGGAGAATGAACAATTGACAGAGAAAAAAACCAAATGACTGTAAATATAGGACATTATGCCTCCCCCAATACCAAATGAATGCAAAAAAAAAACAAAAAACATTTTTTTTTCTAATTGAGAGAAATTGTGACTAGGGTAACTTGTGCATGCTGGCCAGGGTCTGAGAACACCCACTCACGTGCACACTTGGTGAAATCTAGGCTTCGGCACATTTTTTTGAGGTTTACCTGAAAGTCTAAGGTTTTCTATATCATTATTATTATTATAAATTATTATATAAATTATTATAAAATTTGTTATGTAAATGTTTAAAAGAGAGGCTTATAACTTGCTAGGCTGGTGAAGGATTATTTTCCAAGGAAATACTCAGAGATATGGGGGGAAATTCTATGCCCAAGGCTATACGGTACTAATATGTTTATATATGAAATGTTTTTTCAAGTTTTCAATCAGAAGAGGAAAAAAAAAAAGCCACTAATGTCACAATACAGTATTCAAAAGAGAATAAAGGGCACCTCCATTGGGTGCTCAGTGTTAACACAGAGGTGTGCATGTGGTGTGCAGGGCCTGTGCAGGGCTTATTCTTGCACCTGGGAATCTGTCCTTTCTGCACTAGCGTGGCACAGACAGCAACCGAGTCGGGACTATGCCAGCTGTCCTGCAGGCTGGGCAGACTTCTGATGCACCATTATGCTTGGAGACTGTGCCGTGCGTTGAGTGTAAGAGGAAATTCAGGAAAAATAACACTCAGGCGATGGCAGGAAACCTCTGGATCACGTTCCAAGGTCTTGGCCAAAGTGATTATAGAATCTAGCAGTATTCAGATGAGTGAGATCAGAAAATGTTGGAGGGGAGAAAGAGGCTCAGAGAGGGAACTGATGAACTTCACCAAAAGCATCCAGACAGGGAGCAGGTCACATGCTGAGAGATCACCATGTGACAGTTGCTAGGACAAGGCTGAAGGGTTAGTGAGAGCTATCCGAAGATTCACGTCTTGAGGACAAGACCTTAAGACATAGAGAATATGCCATGGTATAGCTTTTTATTTTTTCAATGTGTTTGCTTGCCATAGGTTCTGTCCCTGAGTCTGCCCTGATTCCCTGTTCCTCATGATACTAGAATTTGACCAGTGCTCAGTAACTAATGATTTAGGGACTTCTGACTTCTAAGCTAGCTCTGGTCTCTGTGTGCATCCTGGATCCAAGAGTTGCACAGTTGGTGGCCTACACAAGGGCGTGAGGGAAGAAGGCACTGGACTGAGGTCCAGTCTGTGCTCCCACACTACTCTCGGTACCGGGGTCTTGAGTGGCATCCACCTAGAGACACGGCTACCACCAATTTCTTGTCGAAAAGGTTATATAAACTGCCGTGCTTGCCTCTGGGCTGGGACAGACCTACCCAGAGAAGGGTGTGGTCATAATTGGCCCTGCCCATGTCTATTTCTTTCCCCCTCCAAAATAAATGCTGGTCTTGCTTATAGTTGTCAGACCCCAATTCATTCGCTTTTTACAGGGAATTTTCCCCCATTGAAAATTTGAACTAGAAGAGGAAATTGAAAATAGCGACCTTGATTCTCACTTTGTTCGGGGGACTCCATTCTCTGTACATCCACACACTGTTAGATTTCATGAGCCTGGATGTGAAGAGCGATTCTCCGCTGAGCCTAAATCTCTCCGAGAGCCTCAGAATCGTCTTTAGTGAAGTGTTAAATAGTCGTCTTTAAGCATCCGCTTCCCTAAATATCTTCACAGGATTTAAAGAAAGAATAAAACATGTCAGGATATTTATGAATCATGAGATTTAATAGAGACCAAAGTAGATCTTATTATTGATGTGCTTACTGCTTCATTAAGTTCCCCTTAAGGTTTGCGGCATGGATATGGATCATTTGCAATAATAATTATGCAGTGATCGATTGATCGGGTCTGACATTGCACTTGTCACCTTGAAATGCAAAATCCATCCATTTTCAACAGTGTGAACATTTCTCGCTAATCTTGCACTCCAGCCTGTGATAGTTTATTTTATGGAGAAAGTACAATTTGTAAAGTTTGGAGACTTAGCATTAACCTTTCGCAAAAAAAAAGTGAAGTATCACTTGTCATTTTACAAAGAAATGAAAATCATCCAACCAGCAATTTTTTTGAGATTAGAAAACACAGTCTAATTTCAAAAGAATTTTTCAAACAAAAAAAAAATGCATGCACTTCAGTTGAGTGCTACAAGTGTACTGTGAACATTGGAGTTGAGTAGGCTTTCCCATGGAGTAGGGATCATAGGGCTGCAGGCTTGAGGTTGGCTCTGCTTGTGTGCATAGACAACTAAACCTGCACACACATGTCCATCTGTCTGTCTGTCTCTCCAGTAACCTGTCTACCAATTTGTCTATCTACCTACTAATTCTTTCTTTCTTTCTACATCTGACTCTCTATTTCTTTGTGGGCATAGCCAAATAATACAAAAGTCTGTTTCTGAAAAGTGTGAGCATGAAGGTGTTCACCCAGGATAATCCTGGACATTGTTCCATTTGAGGATTTACTCATTTCTTTATGAGTTGTGATTTCTTAGGAGGGGATGGGAAACCGATGGCTTTGTTCTCTTGCACTTTTATCACCTTTGATCTCCAGAGCTTTGAGTTGATCATGAGTCCACTCTCAAGCCAGTTTAGCAATGAGCGATCATTTATGGAACTGCTCCTTAAAGGTCAGGTACCGTTCCTGGTGTTGGGGATATACATGGCAGGCAAGGCTGAGGTGGACATCCTGATGGGGACCCTGCATTCCAGCCAGGAGGCTGAAGCCTATGCTCAGCCCTGCTAAATTGAGAAATGCGGTGTATGAACTGGGGCGATAGGGTGTTCACAACCTGTTTGCCAAGTGGACAGGTGACAGGTAACAAAAGGATACATATTTGAGGTCCCATTTAGAGTACAGTGAAAATAACGATGACACTCAACCCACATTACTTGTTTATTGGTGTCCAACACATATAGACATATTATATGGTGACTTCCCAGCAATTCTAGAAGAAAGTGTTATTCTTATGTCTATTATGCAGGTGATGACATTGAAGACTTCAGAGTTAACAGAATTGATGAGCTAGTGACAGCTGGGATTGGAACCCAGAAACTCAGCCTCCAGAGCACATTCATTTCCAAAACAAAATGTGTGTCTGTGCAAATATATGCACACACGTATACACGTGCACACACACACACACACACTCTTACATGTGTCCTGCAAAATGCTGACAGTGGTTGGTGTAGCTGATTTCTTCCTTTTTGCTTTTCTGCAGTTTTAAAATTTTCCATTACATGTATTTTTTTACATAATAAAAACAAATTAATATCAATGAGCATGCCTAATTCAGAACATAATAACCAGAGAATTTGATCAGAATTTGTGTAGAAAGGCCTTTGAGATGCCCAACGGTATTTCAGAAATCCCTAGACCCATGGCCTCTAAAGTGCCCTCAACACTCAGCCTTGAGCATGGGCCACCACCTAATGCCATTATTTGCACTTGCTACTCACAAGTGTGAGAATACACACCCAGGAGCTGCTGTGGCTTCCCGGATCCTCTCTTTCAAACATGCTTCCATGACTGGGATCTCCTATCTGTTGTTTAAGACGACCGTGAGAAAGAAAAAGTAAATATCATAACCCCAATCTGTGAAAACTATCATAGAGCCCATATGTTTTGTAGGGAAAATAATTCAATAACTGGTCTGACATTTTGAATATTTTTAAGTGGTAAGATGTAAAGAAAGTTGTAGCAAGAAAAATTAATATTGGAAATTCTTCCATAAAATCTTTGATTTTAGTTTTGATGAGAAAGAGAGAGAACTCTGTCCCCTGTAGTAACATGAGTAAAAGTAGAATTTGATTTTTCCTTTGTGGTTTTTTTTCACATGTAAAATCTGATGTCATTAGTTAAATAAAGCAGACCCACAAAAGCAAGAATAGATCAGATAGTCCCCAACACACATGGCTTGACTTAGTGACTTTTCAACTTTACTGGGGGGCATGGGAGTGCTCTGCATGGGGCAGGAGCCATACCTGGAATTTTGGATTTCCCTCCTTCCCAGGCTCTGGATGTGCAGTGGGGTGCTGCCTCTTGCACATCTGAGTGGTGGCAGTGAGCTGTGCCTCCAGGCAGCCGGGCAGTCACAAGGGCACACGGCCGATAGCCAGTGGACTGTATAGTCAGCGTTTTTTGGACACAGGGATTCAATAGATCACATGAAATATTCAACACTTTTTTTTTTTTTTTTTACAAAATAGACTTGCTGTTAGGTGATTTTGTCCGACTTGGGCCGATGCCCATGTTGCATGCACATTTAAGGTGGGTTGAGCTGAGCCAGGATGTCTGTTAGGTGAGCGGGAACATTTTGACTTGCATTTTCGGCTCAGGATGGGTTTATCAGGATACAACCTCGTCATAGGTTGAGATGTCTCTAGAATTTTAGGAGATGTGTATCCAAAACTCCATGAAAATTAGAGCAGTAGCATCCCGGTGCTGAATATCTTAGCTGGTGACCATCCCTGCCACGGCTGAACACTGCAATGTGAACCTCTGAATTCTGCCTGGCCTCCTCCACCTTCCAACAGAGCTGAGCCACTTGGGTTGATGCAGCTTCTCCTGGGTGTGGACCAACATGGCTTGAGAATCTTTGATGTTGACCTAGAGCCTCACTCTCAGCCCATTAGGAGACTGTGCCTCAGATCAAAACAGAATACTATCATTCTGAGATGGAAGGGACTAGAACTAATTCATAGGCAAGGAAAGTAAGGTTTAGAAATATCACATACTCCGTCAAGATCCTGGCTCCCAAATCAATAACTCAGCTTCAGCTTACACAAACGCCCGGAAGGGTGGAGGGAGAGTGTTGGGCTTCTGTAAGCAAGTCCCCATGTCCCAGTGCCAGGTTCCAGGCTCCTTAACAGGGGGATTTAGACAGAGACACCAAGAAGACAAGGGTCTCCCTTGTGGGTCACATGCGCATGGCCATGTAACACGAGGACAGTGAAACAGGGTCTCTGCTCTTCACTTCCTTCAAACACCTGATTTCTAATTGCACACTCTTCTGCCTTCTTTCAGTTGTGATTGAAAAAAAAAATAATAACCAACACAAGCAAGTTTAAGCAAAACATGCCCTTAAATGGGAAAATCACTAGTGAACAAAATAGGAAAGTCTGCACCCAGGCAGATATATTCTTGGAAACCTGTGTATGCATGCATTGAGTGTGTGTGTGTGTGTGTGTGTGTGTGTGTGCGCGTGTGTGTGTCATCTCTTCAACTCTGCTTTCTTTGGTATATGTTTTAGTCACAAATAGGTGCTTCTCCTGGGTGGTCACCAACAGTGACTCCATGCCTGTGTTCTTCCAGTGAGCACCTCCACCAAAGCCAGCTCCCAGCCTCTAAAGCCTTGAAGCTTAAGCAGAAGTCCCAGGACTGCCTCTCATGGGCTCAGGTTAGATGACATGCCCATCCATGAACCAACCACATTGGTCTGGCCAGGCTGAGGTCACATGACTACCCCAGAAGCCCAGAGCTCACGCCTTCTCCTCCAGAACCCTGAGAGTAGAAGAGGTGTGGTTCTGCTGAGGAGGGTTGAGGTGGACAGTAGATGCTACGCAGGGAAGCATTTATTCCCCACTAGGCCTTTGCCTTCACTATCCCCATTTCTCTGAAACTACTATGTCAAGATAGTTCTTCCTACACAAACCTCTGGTTTTCATGGGACTGAAAATTCTAGAATATTTAGAACTAGTGGATACCCCCTATTGAATTCCTCTTCACTCCATGAAAGCCTTTTGCTGCGGATCTACAGGAGCCCCATGAACTATGCAGACATAATGTACTTTTCAGTCAGTTCCTTCTTTGTGCTCCATTTTAGTTACCATAGATATGATGGCTGTGTGTGTTCTTGTGTGTGCGTGTGCGTGTGTGCATGCACGTATGTGTGAGTTTCCTTTTCTAGAAAAAATTGTTATCCATCCTCATCAGGGAATGGGCCGGTTGGTCTAATTAGGAGGTAATTTTATTTGAGAGTTGACCAACCCTGAATCAGATTGAAAACTCTTTTACTGCTTTGTATAATTTATTTTCTGGTGATAAACAAACATGAAACACCCCTGGTAGTGGTGAGGATGGTGAGTGATGAACTCAAGTGTTTTTGTAGATCATCCAGCCAGCACTACTTGGCGCCATTTTGCTTAAACATTTGTATTGTCCATGTGTTTCAGGACTTTTTCCTCTGGAAGTCCATCTGTCTCAGAATTCTTATATAATAATCACCCTTTTGTTTCTTGTGTAATGATTTAACTTAATTCAGCAAACATTATTGAAAACCTGCCATGTGTGGATCCCATGCTAGGGATTTGAGCTATGAATTCAGGATGCATAGCCCATGCTACCAAGGAGTCCCAGGTTACTAAGGTGAATTACTTAGAGAATGATCTGATCGGGTACCCTAAGTCGTGTCTGCTGAACAGCATTAACATGCACAAGCCAACAAAATACGATATGATAATTAATTAAACTAGTATTATAAAATTTCTTTCTCCTTCCACATTTTAATTGATGCATATCGTTGTATGTATTGATGGGATTTCTTGGTGCATATTCATACATGTGCATGATATAACAATATAATTTGGCCAATATCACTCCCAGCACTTAATCCATGGACCCTCTCTTCTATGATCTCCCTTTGGATTTTCTTGAAATGCCCCTCCATCTTTCTTTTCCTTTTTCTCTCTGGCTCCCACATATGAGAGAAAACACATGACCTTTGACATCATGAGTTGGACTTATTTTGCTTATCACCATGTTCTCCAATTCCATCCACTTTCCTGCAAATTTCATTCTTCTTTATGGTTGAACACAACTTCATTGTGTACATAAATGACATTTATCTATTCTTCCATTGATGGACATATAAACTGGTTCCATAGTTTGACTATCGTGAATTGTGCTATTAAACATGGGCATGCATGGATCCCTGTAGCATGATAACTTCAATTCTTTAGGATAAATACCAAAGAGTGGTATATCTGGGTCGTATGGTGGTTCCGTGTTATTTGAAGACTCTCCATGCTGATTTCCATAGTGGTTGTACTAATTTTCAATCCCACCAAGAGAGCAAAACTCTTCCTTCTTCTCCACATCCTCTCCAGCATTTATTGTTTTAATTCTTGGCTGCCATTCAGACTGGTGTGAGCTGAAATCTCACTGTAGATTTGATTTACGTTTCCCTAATTGCTAATGATGCTCAACCCTTTTTCATATATTTGTTGGCCATTTGTATTTATTCTTTTGAAATGTTTTTTATAATTCATTTGCCCATTTATTAACTGTGTTATTTGATATTTTGTTGTAAAATTTTTTTAGTTCTTTATATATTCTTGTTATTAATCCTTTGTCAGAAGAGTAGCTAGCTGAGATTCTCTCCCATTCTGTGGGTTCTGTCTTCACATTGCTAATTTATTCCTTTGGTGTGCAGAAGCTTTTTAATTTGATACCATCCCATTGCTTAACTCCTGTCATTCTTTCCTAAGCTTTAGAGGTCCTATGGAGAAAGTTTTTGCCTACAGCTAGATGCTAGAATGTTGACCCTATGTTTTTTCTGGACTTGCATAGTTTCTGGTCTAATTCTGTGGTCTTGGTCCGTTTTGAGTAGACTTTTGTGCAGGGTGAATTTAAGGGTCTAGTTTGATTCTTATACATGTGGATAACCAGTTTCTTCCAGCACCATTTGTTAAAAAGACTGTCTTTTCTCCAATGTATGTTTTTGGTATCTTTGTCAAGGCTCAAATGACAGTATCTGTGTGGGTTTCTCTCTGTGACTTCTATTCTGTACGATTGGTCTATGTGTCTGTTTTTATGCCAGTACCATGCGGTTTTTGTTATTATAGTTCTGTAGTATAAAGTCAGGTATTGCGTTGCTTTTTTGACTTAGAATTGCATTGACTATTCTGGTTTTTTTTTTTTTTTTTATTCTTCCAAATGAACTTTAGAACTGTTATTTTCCCCTAGTTCTGTGAATAGTATCCTTGGTATTTTGATGGGGGATTGCATTGAATCTGTATATTGTTTTTGGTAGTATGGACATTTAGTAATTTTAATTCTGCCTATCCATGAACTTGGGAGTCTTTCCATGTTCTGAGGTCTTCTTCAATTTCTTTCTTGAATGTTCTATAGTTTTAATTGTAGATATTTTAGATCTTCTTGGTTAGAGTTATTCCTTTTTTTTTTTTTTTTTTTGAGGCTGTTGTGAATAGAATTGTGTTCCTGATTTCTTTTGCAGCATCTTCGTTGATATATAGGGAAGCTATTGATTTTTATGTGTTAATTTTATAACCTTTAAACCAGTATTCAATCTTGTACCAGAAACTGTTCTAGGCAGTGGCCATGCAGCAGTGAGAAGCTGGACAAGGTCCATTTTCACATGAAGCTTGTATTCCAGTGCAATGGCAGTTGGTGAAAACATCTAAGCAAAGCTGTGCACGGTGGGTGGTGCACACCTATAAACCTAGCTGCTAGAGACTGAAGCAGAAGGATCTCAAGTTTGAGGTCAGCTTGGGTAATTTAGCATGACCCTGTCTCAAAATGGGAATTAAAAAGGACTAGAGATACAACTGTAGATATAGCTCGGGGTAGAGCACCTCTGGGTTCAATCCCCAGTGCCAACCTCCCTCCTCCACACTGAAGAAACAAGTGCATAATTGCAGCTGGGGGCGTGCTGTGAAGGACAGAAGTGGGATTTGGAGATGAGACCAGGATAGGCCTCTCGGAGGAGGTGAGGTGTAGGCCAGTTCTGGATGTGAGCAGGACCAGCCGTTGAAAGAGCTCACCTGGAAGAGTGGTGTTGGCAAGGGAACAGGAAGCACAGAGCTTGCGGCCTAAAAGAGACTGTCAGTTTGAAGATCCAGTATCTGGGGACAGCAAGCAGGCGGGAGAACAGCAGCTGGGTAGGTCCGACTGCAAAGTGGGGCTTTTCTGCAAGGATTTTAACATCTTCTCAGGACAGACAGATGGAGGTGTAAAAGCTCAGCAGAGCTGGAGGTATTATTAGTTGGAAATGGAAGGGCTGCACCAGGTGAGCACTGGGCTGCACCAGGTGAGCACTGGGCCTCACCTTAGAATCCCTCACCTCTGCACAGCACCACCCTCCTCACTAAGGATCGCTTATATTTTTTTCAGACGGGTCTGTTGAGGAGCAAGTAAATGAACTCAACTGCCCATGCGGAAGGTGTTCGTATACACCCACGGAACCTTCAGTTCAATTGAGGAAGAGAGCATCTCCGCCGCTCCACAGTTCCTCCTGCCTGGTTACCATCCCTGTCCCCAGCTCCACCCACAAACCTTCCTGGTGACACCCAGGAATCTGCTTTCTGTCCCGGGGAATTTATGTGCCTTTTCTAGAATGAAATCACAGAGCAGGTGGGATGACTTTCTGTAGCCCTTGAGCCTATCCAGAATTCACCTGCTAGTCCCTGCTCTGTGTCTTTTGTGTCAGAGAAGGATCATCAAAGCCTTTGCACGGTCACCACCTCCTTTTCTGTAGCTGGGGATTGGACCAGGTGTTGGCTTGACTGTGAAGAGTTGAGGGACTTTCTGATGCCAAAAATGCAGTTGGCCTCCCTTTCTCTCTTCTCTGTCTTGTTTTAGCATGTGAACTTGACCTAGAAAAAGCAAAATGGGGGTGCTAATGACAAAAGAGTGGGGCTGAGGGGGCTGTGGTAGGAGGACAAACCGAGGCAAGATGCTGCTTAATCATTCTGACCCCAGAAATAACATCTGTGGATGACCAATTTTCAGCTAATTAGGATAAAATAAAATACATTTCACTAAAATTGTGCTCAACATAATTTAATCTCTGATGATTCAGAACAGCCTCGGGGTCATCATGCGCATCGGCTCTGAAATCAGAAGCGTTAGAAGGGAGATTAATAGCAAACTCATGATCAGGGGACTTGCACATATGTGCTCAGTCTTCCCCATGAAAGAGAAGGAGCTTCTTTGTATCTCATTTCAGTACAGAGGTTGCTTTGCTAGCTTCCCGAAGACTAAGACTACGATCAAGTTGAAGAGCAGCATAGTATATGAATTAGGATATTGAATGATACTGAGGTTGGGTAGGAAATCCATTCATGCATTCCTTCCTTTATGTAGCAAACACTTATCAAGCACTTACTGTCTCCAAGAAGTTTCTGGAAACTGGATATAGAGTGACCTACAAGATGACTACTTCCTTCTTATGTAGTTGCCCATATGTATTTGTGTATTTGACTATGGCTCACTGGGAGTTGTTAGATATATTATTAATTGATTATAAAATATGAAAGCCGGCCTTGAGTACAGAAGTTTACATTGATACAACAACTCGGCAACATCCACTGCAATTAAAAGTGCCCGAACTCTTTGATCCTCTGAATGCACTCATGGAAATGTGCCCCAGAGATCCACTCCCCTGTGTGCACAAAGATGCGTGTGTAAGGAGGCTTTTGGAAGCCCTGTTTGTTGGGCCTAGGTGCCCACCAGGGGAGGACGTGAAGTGGGTTGTGATATGTATTGATGATGGTCTTCTATGCCTCCATAAGAAGAATAAGATTATTAATTTGCATCGACACTGAACAAACTCTAAGATAGATGGTGAAGGGGAAAGAGCAAGAAGCACAACAGGAGTGTGGTGACAGGATGGAAAAGGGCCATTATATGTCCTTTAGAAAGAAATGCAAAATGCTGTTCACCTCTGAAGAGTCCCGGAGTGGAGGCGCCGGGATAAGAAAAAGGTGGCCTCTGGATTACTTAAAACTTTACAAAGTGCATGCATTTGATTTTCCGTTTTGTAAAATTAACATAAAAAGTAGCCAAACAGGTAAAAATAAGCATATAGTATAAGTAGATTTTCTAACATTTAGCTTGAGACTTCTTATAACTCTTCTATGCAAACCTTGACCCCTTTATCATGACCTGAAAAAAAAAAATCAAGAAAAAAGGAGAAAATTCCCACAACCAATTTTTCAGGTTTTCTGACTGGCAGTGGAATTAACGGTTCACCAATCTTCTCTCAGAACCCTAAGTGAACTTGGAATCCTAAAGGGTGGTGGGGTCTCCAGTTCAATTCAGCTCACCTGGAAGGTAATGCTCTTTTGGGTCACTGAGAGTGGACACCTGTGGGTTGGGCACAGGACAGAGTGGCTCAGCTAGTAAGAGAAGAGTCTTTGTGGCTGGAGTCAGGAAAGGAGAGGATAGGGCTTCCAGACCCAGGAATCCCAAGCCCCAGCTTATGGGATGAGACTCTATGGACAGATGGTGCCACATGAGGACATAAGTTCAAAACCCCAGTAGCTTCAAGGAGTGAAGCATCTCAGGGCAGAGGAAAGAAGGTAGGGTAATTCCACGGCAGCGTTGTGCTGGGCAATGCCATTAGTCCTTCATGCACTCAGCACCGGTGTGGACCAACATCCTTGGCCCAGACGGCCGGCTGTCTGATGTGTGGGTGGCACCACCTCACTGCCTACGTTGGACGTCTGGGTTCATGCAAGGTACAGGGCCCTATGCCAAATAATCTCAGTGACAAATATAAAATGATAAACAGTGATAGAAATTATTAAGGAAACTTTCACAGTGGAGTGGACAGCCCCCACATATCTCCCAGGCCAGAGGAAGACTGCTAATTATTTATTTGGAAGACTGCTAATATCAATCACTGTCCATGTCATTTATAGCAGAGGACATTGAGGTACAGAGAGGTGAAGCTGCTGTCCAGCGCAGCAGGTGTGGGTGGAGTCAGGCCATGAGCAGATGGACCACAGGGCCCAGGCCAAGCAGAGACTGGGTGGGCAAGGTGGCTACTTGAACTGGGAAATCCAAGCCCTTCATGTGCACCGTGGTCAATAACAAGGAGAGGTCTCTCTGCACAAAAACTAGTGTAGTTCCTCTGGTGACATTTGCAGTATCAATTTAGGACATAGAGGCATCTAAACTACATTCACTCCTCAAATTGACTTCAGACAGAGGCCATCAACAGAGAACCTGGCACCAACTGTCTCAAGAGAGGACTTTTTTTTTTTAATTGTGAAAATAATGCTACAGTGTGATCATGTCACAGAAAAGAAAATTAGGGACTAAAGATTGAAATATCTATGTTTACTTAGTCCCCAAATCTGTAATGGGTGATAAAGGCTGTGTGTTTCCCAGGGGCACCTACAATATAAAATTGGGTGTTTTTAATTTTTGGTTATGAAAGGACAACAATTGCATTCATGGACTTACTGAAAATCGGATGCCATGATATATTTCTGGGGGAAAGACTTCATTTCTTTTTTTCTTATTCTCCTAAAGATTTGGATTTTTCTTATTCTCCTAAAGGCATGGTGGGGGAAAAAAAGAGAAGAAAAGAAAGAATGGTAGAAAAAGCTCCTCATCTCTAGAAGCCAAAGAACTGTGGCTTCCTATCTTGAGACATTTGGTAAACCTCATTTTCCTACAGATGTTGTTGGACATAAATTGATGATTTCAAGAAGCAAACAGAATATTCTGCAATGCTCAGAATTAAGGAGTTCAATGCGATCAGATGGGGCTTTGTCAAATTGAAGTATTTGAATTAACTTACACCGTAAAAGTGAAAGTGTAAGCTTTGCTTTTCTTCCAAGCTAATCAATGAAGATTAATATTCTATGGGAACCTGATTTTGCAGATGGAGCCCAGCCGCACTATTTTCCCTACCATTTCTTCCTCATAGTAAATAAATCATTTTTATTATACTGTATGAATTTACTTAGCTCTTTTAATAGCCTTTGTAAGAATAATGCTTCCTTTGATTATATTACATTTTTAAATGTGTGCCGTGTGTAATACAGTTCTGCTGTTGGGGGAGGGGTGGTGAGAAATGGAAGACCTGCCGAATATATCAGTTTTATCAGCTTATCCCCTGTGTCTTTAACCAGATGAAGCAGTGTCCGTGTACTGGGAAGGCTTAGGAGTAGATTACTAAGTATTTGCTTGAATGGAAATGGTGCGTGCCTGTTTCTTATGTAGAACTTTTTATACAGGGAGGAATTCGATGAGTGTGAAAGGACTTGGTCTCTATATAACTATTCTGATAGCTCTGTTGTATCTTTTTTTTTTAATCTTCAAGGTGCTGGCCAACCTATTTGATTTTTTTTTCTCCCAGAGGAGGGAAATAAACTTTATAATTCTGAGGCTGCCCTCCACGTGTATGAATTGATCAGCTGGATTGAAAAGATGCTGACGTGTTAACTTAGCAGGTGCTGCAAATGGTCTCATTCACAATTAATAAACTGACTTCTCACCCTGAATTCTTGAGGTTTAACCCTTGAAGGACAGCTATGGTTTGCCCTGTACAAATCCTACTTTATGAGACGAGAAAAGGGAGTCAGGGAAGCAGGAGGGGAAAGAGAGAGAAAGAAAGAGATTGCTTTCACGAGAGACAGAAATAGGCTGTGATCTTTTGTCTTAGACCAAGTCCTGAATTATTAAGGTTCCCAATGAGAAGTGAGACTCACCCCAATGCTCCATGTCTCCATGTGCCATTTGTCTTGGAGGCCACCGACAAACTCACCCTTTCAACAGCCGTTGTCCAGGTCAGATCTTCTGCAGGTCCTGATCAGGATTTTTAATAGCTCCGTGCTGGCTTGAGTCTGAAAAGTTCCAGTTCTCCTAAACCTAGCCTCGCAGTGCAAGCTCCGTGTGTGTACCCACAGGCGCATGGGCTCAAGTGGAAACTCCTGAGAACTTGACTCAGGAGACCCAGGCCAGAGTTTCACGGGTGGAGCTTGTTAGCTGTGGGACAGAGGAGAAGCCACGCATCTTTCCCAGGCCTTGTTATTTGTGTGTGGGAATTCAGGGAGCGCTAGAGTAATGGCGAAGACAGCATTGTAACACCGCCTAACTGACTTGGCGACACTGTTGTGTTTTCTGTCCATCTAGGAGAGCATGTCTGCCAGGGTCTCCACCCTTCATATGGTGGTGCTGGTGTCCATGATGGTGAACACAGGGGAGAGTGAGACTCGCCTAGTTAGATACCAGGAAGGCTTTGGGAGCAGGCTGGAACATAATTAAATGTCTTTATGGGCAGAGTCAATTCAAAGTTAAGTTTTCTTTCTCTCTCTGTATAATATTTGTCAATTAAAAATAGATAGATAGATAGATAGATAAACAGCTCTCTGAAACCTGCAGGCCAGGTAGTCCTTGGGTTTGGTTTGCAGGAGGACCCAATGGGGCAACTTGCAATTAATTTAGATAGGGGTAAGGTGCCTTGGCCCCCAAGGTTTTTGGATTTTGGTAGTTAATTTTATCACACAGTTAAATATAAATGACTCTTTTGAGATATTTAAATAGTAAAGATGCTTACAAAGCAAAAGCTAGAAGTTTCTCTTCTTCCTCTGGGGGCCCTACCCCTCCTATAGGAAGGGTTCCTGCAGGACCCTTCTGTGTGGCTGGTTGTTAGGGTGACAATATGCCACTGTGGCTATTTGGCCACTTAGACCTATTAAAAACAACAATGTGTTGTGCTTTGACTTCAAATCGCATTATGAGTTTGGACATGTATGTTAGAATAGTGCTGAGCACCCTATTACACGGTTTCTTCCCCTCAACCTCCTTCCACTCAGTGAATGCACTTTAGAGTTCTCTGCAAGGTGACATATACAGATGTACTTTGTTCTTTATAAGGCCACATAGTCCCCTGGGTTATGGAAGTGTCCTCATTAATTTGCACATTTACTTATTGATAGGTATTAAGTCCTCTCCCCCCACCACCAAGCTTTCCCAGTCATTGGCAATGTCACATGAGCATCTCAAGTTATGCAGCTGTGTGCACATGGCTGAATTTTTTTTTAATTTTTTAATTTTTTTGGTAGGCCATATGGCTACATCCAGGAGCCTTTAGCCTTTTTAAAAGTCACTTATGCTTTCACATGGTAAGCACTGAGTAAATCTGTCAATATGTAATTAATAATGAGCTTAATGAGCAATTTGCCAAAAATCTTTCTTGCCTCAGATTTTGGCCATCTAGAGAAAGAAAGAAAAGAGAAGAAAGAAAACCCTTTGAATCTTGAACTCCCAACTGTAGTTAGGAAATGAGTTGGTTTTGAGTGGCAAATCATTCCTTGTACAGAGTTCCAAAAGTTGTAAAATATAAAACCATCAGGAAACTGAATGTGTGCTTGCGTGGGCTGGTGCACTTATTTTGGAAATTCTGCGTCCAAGCTAGAATTTAAAAATATGAGCCATTGGGGGAGCTGGGGGGGGGAGGTCCAAGGTCACATATCCAACAGCTCCAAATTCCTACCCCTGGCAAGGCGGTAATAATGGGCACCGTACCCTTTAATAAAAGCCCTGAAATGGGCCATGCAGTCTGCATCAGGCATGAGTGAGTGCTCCTCATTTTAGGAAGCACTCAAGCACTGTGAAAATTAGCCCTGGAGCAGGGTTCCAAGGGAAAGTGACACTGTGATCCTAATGAGAAATTGAATACCACCCATCCGTCTCCTCCAGCCAGAGATCTTTCTCCTCTGTCACTAGCATGGTTCGGGATGGCCGTCCACTCCTGGACACACCCCATCAGGGCCTATACCAGCCCCTACTTCCCACTGTGCATGCTGGAGCGAGCCTCTGTGTCTCCCCCTTCCCACCGGCCACCCCAGCCGGGGTGTAGCCCGTGGAGTATCCTGATAGCTGCCCGTCATCTGCTTCCTTTCTGCTCAGATGCCAATCTCTGGCTTCTTTCTTGCTAACCGTACTTTTAGATGTGGCGACTGTTGTGCTGTGGACATGTGGGTAAAGATGGGATGACTACATACCATGCGTCGGGGTGGGTGGGTTTTGAACAAATCAAAATGTGGACGATTGTCTGGGTGGGGTCATGTCACCTGGCTTTGAAGCTACCTCTGTTAGGAACCCGGGAAGAGAATGAGGTTGAAACTAGGTAAGAGCGTAAATATTAGCCACATAAAGAATGCTTCTTCAACCCCGCTGAGTTTTTGAAAGACTAAACACAAGCATTTGCTTCAAAATGATATGTTACATAATGCTCCTCAAAGAAGTCCTCAAAAGACATTCTTTTTAGCATCCAGTGCCATGAGTGTCAGAGGGAAGCCTGGCGTGTTCCCTCTTTGTTGCTGGTAGAACAGGTCCTGAGGAGGGATGGGCCTTCCTGTTAATGAGCCTCCATATGACCTCTGATCATTCATGGAGGTGAATATATTTTCGAGTAATTGCTGTGTGCCAGGAGGGTTGATCTACGTTAGCTATATGCAGTGAAAGAGAGGTTCAGAAGTCCACCCCTGTGGACCTTATATTCTAATGGAAAATAAAAGCCAATACTCTTGTTTAGGTCACCTGTTGTTACATGATCACCACTCATGACACCCGAGGGTCAGGGAGCTGGCAGCTTCTTTGCTGGGTGGGTTGGTAGTTGGGCTGGGTCTACCCTCATGTCAAGGCTGCAGTAGGTGAGGACCCACTGCTGAGCTCTCACACAGCTGCTGGAGGACAACGTGACATGTGCTCTGGGGCTTCCCACCTGGACCCTGCAGGGAGATGCCTCAGGACGGGTGTGTGGTTCCCTGGGAGTGAGCAATCCCAGGGAGAAATGGAAAACGTGACCATTGTGTTTCCTGATCTTGGAATCGGAACCCCATCTCTCATGCTGGATTCTGTTCATTAATCTGATTAAATGATATGGTCCCTCCTCGAGGGGAGGGAGGTACAAAGGACAAGAATCATCGAGGATCGTCTCAGAGGCTCCCTGAAAAGGAGCAGAAACATGGCAGTGCTAGTTCTAATAGCCAGTGACACTGGGGACTCGCAGTGGTGAGCAGCTTTGCATTAAAGGGGGAATAATAAAAACTCACATACACTGAGCAAGTGAGGGCCAGGCACTGTGCTGAGTGAGTCATTGGGCTCTTCCCTTTAACACGCGAGCCCTCACTCACACGGCAGAATGAGTCCATTTCACAGATCAGGAAATGGAGGCCCAGAGAGCAGTGGTCTCTGAATTTCCCTCCTCCATGTGATGCTCTGTTGGTCCATGTTTGGTCCCATTCACCAAGTGCATTTTAGTCAAAACTCTCACCTTCAGGAGATACAGGCAGGGAAAACTCAACAGATCTACCAGTGAGACCCCTGCTACCCACTGATCTGCCGCCTCCAAAAGCCCCAGGGAAGGGAACGTTGCCCCGGGGAGCAGATCAGGAGGAGTTATCCAGAGTACTTTTGAGGCAAAGGGCGATGGGGTGGCTCCCCATGGGGCCAGAATATCGCAGTCACATGCACCAGTTTCTCTGCTCTTCCTCGCCTCTCCAACCAATTTATTTGCTTTGCTTCACAAGCAAATAAATAGGCAATAAATAGTCAAGCCCTGGATTTGTTGCTGCTCCAGCTCACTGTACATTTCCATCCAGTGGATCTATTAAAGCTTAAAACGGAACCTTTTGGAAAAGAAAACAGAAAGCCCACAGCGCTGGTCCGGGACTGCAGGAGTTGGGAAATGCAATTCATGTGACTTGGTGGGATGCCAGGGAAACCACTGTCGGATGACCCACCAAGCGGCCTTCTATTCACGGTTAGGGTAATGGAGACGGAGGGGACCCCAAAAGCGCACAACATGATTTGGCTGGTGGCTGTTGACCACAGCTCTGTGCGGGCAGGGCGCTGGGCAGAGGCACCCAGTGGCACGCAGGACTTGGAGCATTTCCTCAAGGCTGTGGCAGCTGGTGGGGACAGTAAGCAGGCAATTTAGATAATGTACCACACGTGCCAGGAGAGGAAATTTGGGATTCCCTGGGAGCATCAGGCTGGGCAGGCTTCCTGGAGGAGGGATGATTTAAGCCGAGGTCTGTGGATCAAGAAAGAGTTGGACAAGTGGAGATGAAGGAGAAGACCCTTTGCCAAACATCAAGTTCAAAAACATCTAAAAGGACAGTGTATCTGCCGAGCGGTAGGAAGTTCAGTGTGGGAGGGTAAACAGTAAAGAGAGAAAGTGAGCCTTTCAATCTAACTCTTTTTTTTTTTAAATTGGGAAATTCTGGAAATTCTTTTAAATTGAGGATAATTTCTATGTTTAGGTAAGGTGTGGGGACATGGAGGGAGGCAAGGTAACATTATTATTAAGAGGTCTAAAATCACAGGTCTCCTAAGTTGGAATTTTAGCTCATCCAGTTACCTGATTTTTGATTTGGGGGAAACTTCTTAATCTACCAGAATCTACATTATCCCATCTGAAAAATTTGAATGATAATGAATAATGAATTATGCTAGTTTTCTATGCCACATAACACACAGCTACAAATTTAGAGGCTTAAAATGACACACATTTATTATCTCACAGTTTCTTTGCGTGAGGAACCTGGGTATGGTTTAGCCTGATCTGCTCTTCAGGATCTCACAACTGAGTCTCAGATAGGGCTGGGTGCTCACCAGAGCCCCTTGTCGGAGGGGGTCTGCTTCCAAACTCCTTCAGATTGTTGGCAGAATTTATTTTCTTGTTGCTCTAAGATTCAGGGCAGCTCCAGAAATAGAGCTTGAGAGTCAGACACAGCCAGAGAGACTCCAGAGGAAGAGAGAGACTCAGCAGGAGAAATGCTGTGATCCTGGGTCATGGCCGACCTTGTTGCCTTGACCGTATTCCACAGTCCACTGGTCGGAAGCAAGTTGCGGGTTCCCACGTTCAGGAAGGGTTCCGTGGTGGGATCATGGTGGGCATCACTGCAAAGAATCTGGTAGGATCCAGTGCAGAGAGAAAGGATGGGAGAATTCAGCCTGGTGCCTGGCACTCAGACGGCTCACTGGCATCAGTGCATGGTGGGTGCTGATCCAGTTGTGATGTCATTTGAGACAACTGTGGGTGACTTTGGTAACAAAGATGTGTTAGATGCATTTGACTAGTGAGTTCCCTTGGCCAGTGGACTCACAGAGGAGAAATCCAAGTCACCTTTCTCAGGTGGGACATTCTACAAGTGAATAAAACCAAACCCACTGTCTGAAACCCTGCCCAGGGTCGCCGTGCACATGCTCTGAACCTGTGGAAGACCCCGCATTTGACTGGGTCCAGGCTCTCCCAGCATAGACCCACCCATGAGCATCATGTGTTTACCCTGCACAGGGGGCAATAGGCATGCTGGGTACAGCCATGCAAGTGTGTGTGTGTGTACACAAATTATTTTTTTGCACGTATATGCAATTGACTAGCTATCCTCCTGCCTCTGTATGATAAAGGAGTTTATCAACTCACTTAAGTTGTTCAACACCTAATCTGTGAAGGACTTGGTCCCTGGCTCTGAGGATGCAGGAGGAAAAGGGACAACGAGTGATCTCAAATTATCTTGGCAGAGAGGACAAGTCAGTGACAGTTAAAAAGCCCGGGGGCAGGGCTGGGGTTGTGGCTCAGCCTTAGAGCACTCACCTAGCATGTGCGAAACGGTGGGTTCGATCCTCAGCACCACATAAAAATAAGTAAATACACAAAATAAAGGTATTATTTCCAACTACAACTAAAAAAATGGATATTAAATAAAAATCCAGAGTCAGTTCCAGGTTGAATCAAGGTAGGACACATTCAGGGGAGGCCCAGTCTGCCTCTTCTACTGAACGTCCTCATGATGACCTTTGGAGCAAAGGCGCTTATTGGGAATACAGAGTAGCACCCCGTAATAAGAGGGTCCGCTCAACAAGAGTTTAGAACAGTCCCTACTGTGTGTGCACCAGAATACGGAGCTTCCAAATCAAACCAGAGCCGACAGAACCGGAAAGAAATAGCTCAGGGATCCCTCAGTGCAGACTGGGCCCTTCAAACCCGTAGGACAGGCACCTCATGAGGAACCATCAATTTACCAAATTTAAGACAATTGAAGTCACACCAAAGTTTTTCTTTCACCCAATGAAATTAAGCAAGAAATCTGTAATATAAAATTAGGAAAATCTGAAACACTTGGAAATTAAACAACAAGATCTAAACAACCCATGGTTTGAAGAGGAAGCTTCCAGCGGAATCACATTTTAAACGGAAAGAAAAATGGGAAAACATGAGACAAAATATGTGATACAAAGCTAATGCGGTCCTTAGAGAGAAGATGCTTTTATTGGAAAATAAGCTCACCAATCAATAATCTAAGCTTCTAGCATAAGAAACAGGGAAGAGAAAGGGTAAAGCAAACCAAAAAGAAATGAACAAACACACGAACAAGCCAACAGAAAGGAGGAGATACTAAATATGAGGACAAAAATAAATGGGATTCAAAATAGAAAAGCGACAGAGAAGATCAACCAAACCCAAAGCTGATTTCCTTCAAAGGACCATCATCCTCAGAATCTGCAGGGACTTGGTTCCAAGACGGTGGATGCCAAAATGGGAACATGCTCAGGGCCTGTATGTAAAATGGAATAGTATCTACATGGCACCTGTGCACACTCTGCTTAAACCTTCCACCGTTTCCAGATTACTTATAATAATCCATATACTATATACATAATTGTCATACTGTATCGCCTGGGGAAAACAATAAGGAAAGTCTAGACAGGTTCAGAACAGATGCAGTTCTTTTTCCAATATTCTTTCCTCACGTTGGTTGAGTCCATGGACGCCAAACCTGTGGATCCAGGGGCCTGGTTTTCTATTTATATTCATATAATGACACTTGGCAACTGATAGTTTATGAGACAAACTTTTTTGATTTGTAATTTGCAGTTTAAGGAGGCCAGTGGTGGGTTTCATGGGGGTGAGGAGTAGCCACTTGTTCTAAGAACGTCACGCAGCCTGCAGGGCAGGCTGCACGGGAGCAGTCTCCTTTCACAAGAGTGAAAGCTGTTCCCGTAAATTCTACGGGAACTACATCAGCAAATTTTCGACGTAGATCTTGGCACATTGTGGTCTTTCCATCTACTGACTTCTAAAACTGGAATTACAGAGGCAGCAGAAATGCACCCTTAGAAGAGTTACACGTCCATCCACAAGACCCTCCCCAATGGCTGCAGTGCATTATCCTTTCTCCAAGTGCCAGAGGCGTTTTATTGGACTTGTAAATAAAACCTACGTTGATATGATATCTGACTTGAAATGTGTGCCGTATACATAGACACAGATAATACTATAAGGTAGATCTGAATCCCCCCAAACAAAGTGAACCTGTGGAGGCAGGGGCTACTGTCGAGGGTCAGTGGGGAGGGCCTCACTTCCAGGGCCCGCAGCCAGCCGGCGTGGAAACCCTGGATGCCACCTCTACTGTAGGATTCTAACTCATAAATCACTAAAGTGTATTCCTGAGGAATAAATATTTCACCAGCCGGTGACAGACTTATGAGCTAATTAAAATCTGAAACCTCGAAGAAGTGGCGCCATTAGCTGGATTCCAGGGGCTGGAAGAGCGTGGGGCTGGGAGGGGACTTGAGGTAGACACTACACAGGAAAGGAGGGGCTGGCTTCCTGCGGACAAGGTTTGGTTTTGATGACGGGGTTCACTGTTGAAGCTGGGACCTTATAGGAAAACCAAAACACCATGGGAGGTGTTTTGCTCCTAGGAAGGAGGAGGAGTTCCGAGTAGTGGTTTTACTGTGGGGGGTCAGAGTGCTGAGTTCAAATCCCAGCTCCTCCACTCACCAGATGTAGAACTTTGGGTTAGTTGCTTCGTTTCTCTGGACCTCAGCATCTTTATCTGTACGATGGGTGTGGAAACGCCATCCTCCTTACAGGGCCCGAGTGTGAAATGAGATCCTCAGCAGAAGGCCAGGGGTGCACGTTAGGCACCCATCACCAGCATCGGGTTTTTCTTAAAAATCCAGTTTAAAGGCCTATTTTTTTTGTTAAAAACTCATCACTTGTCCCATGCAGAGCAGTTCTCTAGTGCAATCTGTTTTCTTCCCCTAGGAGATGTGGATGGCCTGATTGTTGAGCTCTTATTATATGCCACGCCATAGATGGTTCCAAGCACTGAATGTGCACAGTCTCATTTACCCCACACACCACCATAGTGGCTGGACATCGTGACTGCACAGGGTAAACTGAGGTACAGCAGTGGGTTATTTGCCCCAAAATTCAACCTGAAATCCTCTTTAATTTTTTTTTTTTTTTTTGCTGGTTTTAATACCCAGTACCTAAATAAATAAATAACAACAATGATGATGAAGTGCCTAATAGAGTGTTTCCTCTATGTCTGGTCTGACGATGAGCATTTTATAAATAATAACTGATTTGATACTTATTATCTACCTCTGTACTTCAATACTACTGGCATCCCCATTTTATCAATGCAGTATTACCAATAAATAGAAAAATAAATATATTATCATTCAGAAATGACCACAGTAGTGTTTTTTTGTTTGTTTGTGCTGGGGATTGAACCCAGAGGCACTTTACTACTGAACCATATCCCCAGTCCATTATTTTACTTTATTTTGAGACAGAGTCTCACTAAGTTACTTAGGGCCTTGCTAAATTGCTGAAGGCTGTCCTTGAACTTGGGATCCTCCAGACTCAGGCTCCAGAGCCACAGGGATTATAGGTGTGTGCACTACTGCACTGGACCACGGCAGGTTTTGATAGCTGAAGTTTACTTTTCTATTCCTCTATGCAGGGATATGGTGTCGGGGGTGGGGGTGGGGTGTCTGTGTGTCTGTCTGCGCTGGGAATGGGCATATCCACTGTGGACCAGGGTTGGGTCGTTGAGGGTGACAGTCAGCAACGAGTGTAGAGGTCACTCATGGCCGGGTGATGGTTTCAAAGCAGCGTGGCTAAGGAATGGATGAGGTTTTCCCCGTGGGCCTGGGCTGTGTGCTCTCCAGGAATGGGCGGTCACCTGCTGCCCTTGGTAGCCCCACGGGGGCTGGCTGAAGTGCAGCACATCTGGTTCGGCTGGCCTGGTGGAGGCAGTGGGCAGGAATACCCGGACTGGACCCAGCAGCCCTCTTGGGTGCCGCTGACAGAATCACAGCCCAGCGGTCAGGCCCAGAAGAGTTTTTCCGTCTGCCCAACTGCAAGAGCCAGGGCCAGGCCGGGTCCTGATGTTCAGCTCTGCTGCCTGAACTCTCTCCCTCCTGTTCCTTGGCTCAGCTGTTCTCTGCTGAGATCATCTTCTGGCAGAGTCTTCTTGGCTGGGGATGGATCTCAGGGGACGCAGCAGCTCCAGGCTGCTCCCGCCTAGCGGAAACCTGGTGGAAGCCACTGCGGATGCCTCTTCCCAAACATGGCAGCCAAAGGCCAGCAGAGCAAAGCCCAAGGCAGTGAGAGGGCGAGGGTAGCACCAGGCACCTCACTGTTCTAAGAGCTGTGAAAGCATTAACCCATCACGTCCTTCATTCCCGACAATCCCATGACATTCGATTCACATCTAAATTCATTAGGAATAGTGTATTTAAATATAAATTCGTTCCTTCCTCCTTATTGATGACAAATTCAGATATAAATGTATCTTATTTATGTTGACCTCATTAGCCCCATTTTAATGTAATGAATTTGGGGTGCAGCGTGGTTGCGTCAGGCTGCTGTGTAACAAGTAGCCCCAAGCTGGGTGGCTTTCGAATCCAACCATTTGTTGCTTCTCCTGAGTGGGCAGTTGGAGGGATGCCCTGGGGTGACCTTGGCTGAGATGGCCCAGCTCTGCACTGCCTGTCCCTCCTGTCAGGTTTTCAGAGCGGGGGAGAGGAGGGATGGTGAGCCAGCACAGCTGGGCAGGCAGAAAGGGAGAGGTGCTCAGGGCCCTGACGCTTGGGCGTGGATCGGGCACATCGTCACATCTGCCCTGTCTTTTGGCCAGAGTGGGCAACAAGTCCTCGAGCCCAGATTCTGAGGAGGGGAAGGTGGACGCTGCCACTCCATGGGTGGGTTTCAGGCTGATGTCAAAGGGCAGGGTGAAGAATTGGAGCTCTTTGGTAACGAGTCTCCCGTGAGGATAGTGAAACTTGCCCAAAGTTACGTTGTTAGAAGGATCCCAGTAAGTCTGACTGCAGGTCCCGAGACAGTGCATTCACGTTGTTTTGGCTGACTGTCGTGGCCCCACAACCGGGCACATCTTTTCAGCCAGGGCCAAGAAAGATCCTTGTTGGTTGGACTCGGGTCATGTCCATCCCGAGGTGAGAGGAAGGAGGGAACCCTTCCTGAACCACAGGTCCCAGAGGCGGCCAGTACACCAAGAAAGTCCATTTCCAGAAGAAGATGGGATAAGGGATGGAGATCTGGCCCCACAGTAGCGGCCCCCACTGGAAGAGCTGTGGCAGGGACACTGGGGCACAGTTCTACGGGAAGGCCATGTCTTCAGACCCTGGAGCCACCAAGGGCGAGGTGTTACATTGGCTCTTTTCACTGGGGATCAACTGAGGCGTTGCAATCCATGTTCAGTCTGCACATCCAGGGATGACGCGGTGATCCTGAGGGTGCCATGGGACAAGGAAGGAGAGCCTTGGAGGGGTGGGCAGCAGGCAGGAGACGAGCCTTGAGGAGGATGTGTAGGCTCCACGCTGGACACAGAGGTTTTATAGCTCGTGACATTTCCAGTACTCTTCATATTCCCCTTCCGTAATATAAGATTATGATTGTTTTAAAAATCCTTAAACAATAGACAAGTTTCCAGAAGATTATTTCAGAGGAGGGGAATTCTCTGCTTTGAATAATGCACTCAAATTTTATCAATATATATATATATATATTTAAAATCGGTAGAAAACTCTGTACATAAAGTATGTTCATGCCAAATTATGCCATGAGACATGTACTCTTTGTTTTTGTATTACAATTCTTAATATACATATACGCCACATTTTTTCATCTTTGTCTGTATATAAGGTATGTTGACACCAACTTCAAATCTTTTTAACATGTATTTTGTATAATAATGACCATCCTTGCTACTCCCTTTTCCCCTCCCTTTCCCTTCCACCCCTCTTCCCAATCTAGAAATAATCTTCCTCCCATGCTCTCCCTCCCTACCCCACTTTGAGTCTCCCCCTTATGTCAGAAAAAACATTCGGCATTGGTACAGGTTAAGAAAACTTGTGCTGTAAATGAGTAATAATGAGTATAATGCATTCCACTATTGTCATGTATGTAAAAAAAAAAATGGTAGAAAACTAAAAGGAGGACCCAGAATAACTCCAGTCTTCAAATCTCATTAATACTCTGACAGATAATTCTGGGGTGTTATCAAAAAGAGATGATGGGGGTGGGGCAGCCCTACTGTCTTCAGTTCTGTGATCAGCTGCTCACCTATCAGTGGGTTGGATCCATTCTCTTATTTCTAATCAGATGGACAGACGTTTGGAACGTTAGAACCTTATGCCTTGAAAGTGTCTTTTGACCATGAGGACCACCGTAGCCTCTGCCCACTGCCTACTCCTGCTTCAGGTCCTGGCTGGCTGCTTTCTGTCTACTGCTTCTGCACAATAGGTTTTGGAATCTGCCTTTTGTGGTGGAGGAGCCTCCTGCTGAGAGGGCTGAGGAGCACCCTGGAGCCCTATGGCAGGCAAGCCTTTGGAGCTGGGGTAGGAGCCAAGCTGGGTTGCCTGGAGCACTTCTGGCCCCTGCGCACCATCCTTGCAGCGACAGCTCTACCCGGTTGAGATGTGCAGAGCCTCCTTTGCTTAAAGTCGGACTTCTCTTTTTGGCAGATAGTCAGCCCCATGGTCCCTTGTGCGTCCGCCCAGAGGCTCTTGTGCAAAAGGAACACTTAGCTTCTTTGAAGGAGCTGGATTTGGGGTCAGTTGAAAGACTTGTAAATACATGGAATTATGTTTCCTTAATTCTCAGCATACACATGGCATAGCTTTGAGGGGGGGGGGGTCACATATTACTTCTAGCGGTGAGGATGTCCACAATATCTTAGAGAAGTAGCTCCTTACCCAAAGTGCACATTAGAATCACCTGGGGAACTTTAAAATCATAACTGATGCTCGGCACCCCCAGGTTCACTGTACCATTAATTGCTATGGCCAAGAGGCAGAAGCGCCCGGTGTGTCTACTGATGGAAATGAATGCACAAAGCAAATGTGATATGCCCATGTAAGGGAATACTATACAGCTTTTAAAAAGGAGAGATCCTGCCATAATGTGCTACAACATGGATGTTCTGTGGGGACATTATGTTCCCTGTAACAACATTGCATGAGCCAATTACCTGAGCTGTTTCCAGTAGCTGAACCCTTAGGTAAAGTGAGCTTAGCAAAACCAAGAGAGAAATCCCACCAGCAGCCACCATAGAGACACAGAACGCTGCCTCCTGGAGATAGGACAGATCCCCTGTCATCTTTGCATGAAAACTGTGCCCAGCACCCACAGGTCACACTTTGTGTCTTTGAGATGTTGCATCTTAAGACTCGCATGGGAAAATGAACCATGGCTTCTCCCAGCCCTGATGTGTTCTTGATTCTTGGAGGTGACCTCATTATCGCAAAACTAATATTCGATATTGAGACTTGTAGGCATGCAAAATGTAGTTTTTCATATCAGAATTAATGACCTAGAAAGAGGTTAGCATCAGATTTTCAAGGTCTAGGAGGAAAGAAGGGAAGAGAGAATATATACTTTTAAAATATATTGGTATATTCCATATCATGAGAGAGATTTATATTTTGGGCAAAGCGTTCTTTTGTGTACAAGCTGCAGAGAGGAAAGGCCATGGGCTCTGGCTTTTAAGATACTCCATACCCAGCCTCCTCCTTCCGTGGATGGATCAGTGCATTTCAGTGTGGGATGAACAGACTGGGTGGAGATCAGGGCAATCATCATGGTTTCCCCAAAGAGAAGTGGCTAAAATGGTTGATTGGCATTCAAACAAAGCAAACTGTTTCAAGAAAACTCAGCAATTTGAGTGGCCTTTGTTACAATAAACGAAGAATCAATCACAAGAGAGGGAGAGGCAGAGAAGAGCCTTGTCTTCGCTCAAAGCAGGAGAGACGGAGAGATGATTAGTCCCCCCAAAGACCTTCTATTTTATCCATAGACTAAAGATAACTTTAAAGCTTATTCTCATTGATGGGAGACAAAAGAAACAATAAGCTGTTTATTGAAAAAAATGACATATTTCTGAGTTTTGCTTACGTTTTCGCTAGACGTACAATAGCACATCATTAGGAAAGTAATAATTGATCTGCCATGAAGGGGAGGGGGGGGAGGAGGGGAAGGGGCAAAGCTCCTCTGCTGTCAGTTCTCTGATTCTCTGAAACACACCATTCATTTTGAAATATCATGGCTAATCCAAAAAGTATACAGCCAAACAGAGAAAGAACATCAGTTCCAAATATGAATACATGATCTGCTACTTAATCAGTCAGTGTATTTGTCAGGTTGATGACATTAGGCTCTGTGGCATTCAATTCTGAGCCTTGCAATATTTGAAGTCTGATATTGTGCTTCACTAAATTTAATACATGGGCCTCCGTAATGGAGGGAATCGCGTTAGCGCTTGGCAGTTGGTTATGCTGTATAAAATTGACTGCCCTGCAAATACAATAGCGATCATAAAACCGGTGGTCAGCAGAGAGGGGCGTAATGCATTTTTGAGGTTTCTGTAAAGGGCCAGATGAAATTTATTGAGATTTTTGCCATTTGGGTGATGATCAATAGAGCTGTGTTAATAATTTGTTGGGAGGGCGTCCTCCGGGGATATGACATTTTGCTGTGAAACTTTGGAAATTCAGAAAGTGGACTAAGTGATGATACTGGCCCAGTATATATAACCGTCAGAGGCTCTCCCATCACTCTGGGGGAGGATTTATAGTGATGCTGATTGCTTCTTCAGGCACTGAGGATGCGATGCCTTCAATTATTGATATGTTTTCATGCATTTCCCAGGTTGGGCTCCCAATCACTTGATCTCATTGCTGCTGTGGAAGCCCAGGGTTTTGGGGGTAGGGTTCATTTCTGATTTCATTCACAGTTGCCAAATTGCCAGGCTATTTCCTTAATTATGTCATCGATTCTCCCACCCCCCCACCCCAACCAGAAAATGGTCTGTGAAGAAAAGGAAAGGATTCCAGTTAGCCTCCGTTCACGTCAGGGTGCCCGCTCAGGCTGCGAGACCACTCGGGTTCTATGGCTGCGGCAGAGACTGCTCTCCTGCTGCAAGCGACTTGTACGCTCTGCTCCATTTGCAAACAGGCTTCTGAGTTAATGTTAAAGGAATATGCAAGGTGAAGATAGCGTTGGTGATGGTTGCAGTTTTAATGCACAGATGTCAGGGGACCTGTTAAATCACCGTGAGCCAGCATTTTCTGGCTGAATGGTGGTGGCTGTTGCATCTCTCTCTCTCTCTCTCTCTCTCTCTCTCTCTCTCTCTCTGTCTCTCTCTCTCGGTTTTGATTAGCTGCATTCTGAGAGAGAAGACTTATCTGATCCTTGCAAGGTAGGGTTCCTCTGCTGATGATGCAGACATCTCCTTCTGAGAAGTGAGACAAAATAAAGCAGGCTTTAAAAGTTTTGCATCTGATGATGTCCATTTCCCAGAAACCTCTTCTAATGTATGTTAGAAATAGAAGTTTCGATTTGGGTTCTTGTGTATTTCCCTAACTACCACGTTGCTCTCTTTCCTTATTGGATTCCATTAACCCAACCAATTAAGCTCTCTCCTGTTCTCCTAAGGAATCGGGTTGTGGCTGCTGTCGGGATCAGATGATAAAGAACCTGCCACGTGCATGGGTTTCCAGATAGTCTGAGTCCCTTGCAGGCAAATGGAGATTTGTCAGCACTCTGCAGAATGAACACAGAGACTAGGCACAGCAGAGCAATTTATTTTCAGTGAACATACACAAAGTAAGATGTATGGCTTTGCATCCGGGATGACATTTCTTACATTGTTACTGAGCTGCAGCAAATTAAAGGGATCCATGAATACTAAGGGGTGTGTTCTTGTAACGAGGGAAGAGACAGAGCAATAAGAAGATAATTAAGGTAACAACTTGTGAAAAATTAAAGTGTTTCCGTCTTTCATTTTTGAATCTCTGAGCATAAACTTTGTAGTTGTTAATTTAATTGCTGCTGTTCGGCGTATCCCCGAAGAATACAGAGGATTAATCATCTGGTTCTTTCCAACACGAGATAAGGCCTGGCGAATTGAAATCTTACCAAGTTAACCCTGTCTTCCTCCTAATATGACGTGATTAACATTTTCAATTAACAACATGTAATTATTCGGAAGGCCTCATTCTACTGATTTCGGTCTTTTTGGGTACGGATCTGCCTCTGCAGGTAGTTTGGACTAGGATCCTTCACAGGCAGCTCCGCTTGCTCTATTTTGGGTCTGGCACCCCGGCTCATTGGCCTTGGGCTTTTGGAATTGCCTCTTGGTCTGGAAACAGGCGACCCTCTTGGTGGCAAGCACTTTCTCCTGACTGTGCTTTGCGTGAAGCGTGGTGCCGCTGGTGACGTCTGGGGAAGGGGCGCGGTGTCATCGCAGCTGAGTGAATGAGCATCAGCCGAGGGGCCCTGAGAATGGCTGGGAGTGGTTTTCCACGTCAGGGAAGACTTCAAGAATCAGGACAGCTTGGAATTTCCAAGGGGCAGAATAACGGGCGGCCCTTCTTCCTGGCCAGTAGCCAGGAGCCACAGTGGCTCCTCAAATGTAAATTCATTAAAGTGAAATAAAACTTGTCACCCAGGTTCTCAGGCCACGGGCTACCTTTCAAGGGTCCAGGGTCCCCTGTGACTGGTGACGGCCATATTGGAGAGTGCACAGAGGAAGTCCCTCTTTGCAGCACTGCACCAGGGCACAGTCCTTCAGTGGGTGGTGGGGAGCATCCCCGGGGTGCGCGCCATTCTGACATGGTGGCCGCGGTGCCAGGACCTGCCGGGTTGGCATGAGTAAGCTTTATTTCTCTCACAAGAGTCCACTGTGGGCCTGGGCAGCAGGGGAAGAGGAAGCTGAGGGTGGTGTTGTGGTCCTCTCTCTCCGGCAGCCCTGGTCACAGCTCACCTGCATCCCTGCAGAGGGGCTCCGACTTCTGTTGTAAGTATAGCAGCAAAGTCGAATCCCTTCTCAGCTACGTGGCCCTTTCTGGTGCACCCAGGAGGTCCCCAGAGCCTTGCTGGCTTTAGAAATCCTCCTCTTTCCACAAGGAATGTACCTCATATGTGACAACAGCAACATAGCCCAAAGGGCAAGGATCCCTTTCCTCTTAGAACTTGTGTACGCAGGCTCACACACTTCTCTGCAGAGTAACCCCATCTAATTTTCACTGAGCATCTATTATCTGCCAGATACTGTTGTAAATGTGTAGCTCTACAAGCAGTAGTAGCTAACTTCGTATGCCCACTGTATCACGGGCTTCCTGGTGAGAAAATGAAGTTTTCATGGAGGCAGTAGTTTAGTAACTCGCCCAAGGTCACACAGCAGAAGAGCTAGGCTTTGGACTCCAGTCATGCTCCGGAATAAAGCTTTGTTTGGAGGGAAGGATGACTCAGAGATCTGAGGCACTGACTGCATCAGGCCAATCAGACGAGGCAAGTCCACCGCTTAGGATGCGGGGACCAGCCTGGGCAGAGGATGGAGAGGCCGAAGACCACTGGGACAGAGAGGAAGTAGACGGGGGAAAATAGGGGCTGTGATAAAATCGATTAAGTAAACCCAGGGTTTTCATGTCAGACAGTCTTCTGTAACTCTTGGCCTTGCCACTGTGGGGCACGGGACAGTCACCTTGCCGGGGAGGGGCAGTGTTGTCCTCCTGGTGACTCAGCGGAGGAAGTCCCAATCAATCCCCAGGGTCCTTGCTCACCCTCTACAGGTGGACACTCATCTCCAGACCCCTGTGGGCCTACAGCAGAGGGGCGTGTGGGACTCTAGACCACAGACTCAGTTCCACGACCAGACGCTTCGGTGCTGTAGGCAAGGTCAGTTAATCCTCGTCCCAAGTTCCACTTCTTGGGTGCAGAGCGTCACCCTCAGGGACAGAGGGAGGGCACGGCCTGACCACCCACCAGATCACCCACCAGTGACCAGGTCGGGCTTGCCAGGCCACGGGCTTGCCATTGAACTCACGGACGCCGCCGTTGTACCAGTGTGGGGCTCTCGGCCACCTAGACAGCCTCCCTCGCTCCTCTTTCTCTTCCCACCTGTCCCCACTAGAGCCACCGAGGCCTCCCCACGCAGGACTTTGAGCCCAAGCACCCCCTGGCGTGGGGAAGGCAGCATCCTCTCCTGCCCTGGGGCCTCCCTCCCTCTCTCCCCTCCCCACTCTTCCTCCTCCCAGCTCCTCCCAGGCCCAGAGACAAAGGGGGTCCTTCCTACCTGCAGGAGTAGAGAATGAGAGGAGAAGTGGCCGACCCAATGTCCCAAACCATTTGGCAGCCAGGTTCGGAGAGGGATCGGCGCCCGGCCTGGCCGAGCATGGCAGGTCAGGGCAACGTGTGCTGCTTCGGCTTCTGTTGTTCCGAAAGGAGCAGCGGCAGGGACAGCTTCACCTTGGGAGAAGACGCAGAGGACAGGAGAGGGTCTGGGGGTGCTGTGGGGTGAGCGAGGTCAAGGCTGCCCAGAGCTTGAAGACAGCAATGGAAGTACCAACAAGGAGTCCTCGTAGGAACCTCCTGGGGCTCTTTCAGCGGAGGGTGGACAGGAGGTGAGTGTCCACCTGTTGAGGGTGAGCAAGGACCCTGGGCATGGGGGAGCTTGTCCGTGTTTGGGCCGTGGAGGAAGAGAGCCGTGGATGGAGCAGAACTTCAGCCCAGGGGGCTGTCGGGGCACCAGGGGTTGGTAGCACTGTCCAAGGACACTACTGCTGCTGCCTCAGGCTTGGTTCATGCATTTCCCTCTGCCTAGGACTCTCTCTGTGACGTGCTCTGTGTTTCTCTCTCTCTCTCTCTTTTTCCTCTCTCCCTCATTCTCTGAATGGTAGGCTCCTTTTAATTTTTGCATCTTATAGTAAATGTCAGCTCCCCTTCACCTTCTCCTGGTCATCTCCCTGGCCACCTGATCTAAATTGGCTACCCTCCTCATCCTGACCTTGTGTCATAGGACCTTCACTTTCTCCATGCCACATAACTCATTTGCCAGTGTTCGGAGCTCATTGCTTTATTGTCTTTCGCAAGAGGTACTTGTAGAAGAAACAGATCCTGTTTTAGACCCCTGGCTCTGGCGCATAGTGGGACATTAATGCATATTTTTAAACATCCAAAGGAATACATGCATGAATTCGGGGCACTTTTCTGTTTGGGGATGAACGAACGTGTGCCCCTCCAGGCTGCACATTGCCAGTGCCCGAATCAACAGTTCTCTCTAAAACCTGTAAAGCAGGATTTCTCAGAGTGGCCTCCTGCCCATTAACCACTGAAGCTGGGGTTGGGAGAGACCAGGGTCAGAAAACATGTGAGGAGGGCCCAGCCCTGAGCCGGCCAGCACCTCCTTCCTCCACTCCAAGGTGGGCTTCGGGCCACTCACCCTGGAGTTTCCGAGGACAGGCTCATGAGGTTCTTTAGGGAAGCGCTTCCATAAGGAACTCGCCTTTCCAGAAGGAATCCAGGTGCGCGCCCCCCGCCCCCCAAGGCTGGGCGCTGGGAAGTGGGAGGGAAGGGAGGGATAGGAGGAGGCGAGTTAGAAGGCAGGACGCAGCCTCCCCTCCTGTGCTGCCGGGAAGCCTCCTGGGCCAGCCCTGGGAGCCCGGGTGGCTTCTGAGCCATGAGTCATCCTGTGCGGGGAGGCGCCGGTGGATCAGAAGGGGGTGTCTAGACTCGCAGGCAGGCGGCTGGGAGCCAGGGGGAGGATCCTTGTGGGGAGACCAGGGAATGCTGGTGGGTGTCACGCTGGGCTCAGATGGCTTCCTGGGCTTCAGCTCCTGGAAGCTCCTGAGCTCACTGCAGGCCATTTACTTGCATCCAATATCTATCCACTTCACCGAGCCCCCGGGCTACCAGGCAGGGCTCGGTTCTGGGACTGCTGCGCCGACCACCCAGATGGAGCCCCCTCTGGGTGGACCCTAGGATACGGGAGACCGCGAGTGGACCTGGTCAGATGACCGAGTGATGAAAGTGATGGGGGGTGACCTAGGGAGAAGCATGCAGATGCCGTGAAACCGTAAAGCGTACAAATGTGATCCCGGTAGAGGGGGTCAAGGGTCATCTCTCTACTGGGGAGGGGAGCAGGGGGGATTTGTGACTCCCCAAAAGTAATAAAGGACAATACGCTAATGATAAAAATATTAATGTCATTGGTACTTTGGATGAGTTACGCGAATCTTGCTTCAGTGTTCCCAAGTGCTGACGAGGCACGGGCTGCTCCAGTCTGGGTGTGTCACTCCTTCTCCTCTTTCTTGACATCCAAGCTGGGAGTAAGCCCTGACCCATCTGCCCCTCTCTGTCCCCACTGTCCCCAGCCTTGTCAAAGCCACCAGCATCTATCACCAAGTGGCTACACTAGGACTTGTAACTGGACACTTGCTTCTGTTCCTGTCCCCTTGATCCTGTTGTCCACATCGCAGGCGGAGTGACTTGTGAGAAGTCACACATCCCCTCATGTGAGCATTAGCCAACTTTTCAATCACTGCAACAAAATACCTGAAGTGGACTGCTTATGGAGAAAAGAGGTTTATTTGCTCACAGTCTTGGAGGTTCAGAGGCATGGAGCCAGCATTGGCTCAGTTCTGGAAAGTGGCTGCATGTCACCATGGTCTATGGCAATAGCAGGTTTGTATGTGGGAGTGTGAGACTTTATGTCTTCACACAAACCAGGAAGCCAGAGAGCTTGGGTGGTGTCCACACTTTCACAAGATTAATCAGGATCCAATAGGACATCCCTGCATCCCTTCCCAGGGCATGCCCCCTGTGACAGAGGATTTCACACCAGTCCCCAGCTCTGAAGGGTGCACACTGCCACCCTGGGGCCATGCCTCCAACACGGGAATCTTTGGCTAGACGTCTTCCACCCAAACCCCATTCCATGTCCTTAATGCAGGCTTGTCATCCTGCCCTGGAGGCAAGGGCCAGTCTCACTTTGAGTCCCCCGTCCATCTGCAGTCTGCTCTGGCTTCCTGAGGGTTCCTGGGTCACTGCATGGTTGAGTTCTGCCCCGTGCCAGAGCTGGCTCTCCTCACCCTTTGGTCTCCACTGCAGCCCTAGCGCCCCCTTGAGGCTGCCCCTCAGTAGTTGCTGATCTCTGTGGTCACTCAGAGCTGGGCTGTTATCCGCTTTGCATATGCAGATCCCTGTGACTGTCCCCCTCCCTGAGGCTGCGCCTTTGGACAGGGGCCACCTCTCCTGCTGTGCCCCAGGCTCTACACCACTTTGGACCCTTAGGGTTGCTTAAAACACCTTGTCCAATGAACGACTGACCAAGAGAATGGCCAACCTGTGCGGTTTTCTTTCCTTTCCCTTCTGTTTTTCTCAGTGTCTTCGGTGGACACGTCTAGGGAGTATTTTTCTCGGAGAATACATTTCCACCTAGGATGTAGCTGATTTCTGACCCTTGAGATAAAACTCCCAAATTGGAACTGGGCGGCTGAGAGTGCTCTAGGAGAGGTAAAATTTGTCATTAGTATCATTGTTTATGTGTCCAGTGTCCTTCATATTTTTCCTTTTATATAATATTTGACATTTGCAAAATGTTTTCCATTTATTTTTATGTGGGGAAAGCAAAAAGCCGTACAGTTGTTGTTTTATTTTTTTTTTTAAACTAAGCATAAAGGCTACAATTCCTTGTCACTTCCTTTGTGCTTTGGTTGGGGCAAATTTAGAGAGAGAGAGAGAGAGAGAGAGAGAGAGAGAGAGAGAGAGAAAGGAAGGAGGCTGCGGGGGAGGGAACGTGGTTCAGCCGCCCACCCCTGACCTGGCTCTCAGGACTGAGCCGCTGTAGAAGGTGGGAACAGCAAACGACCCAAGAAAATGTGAAATGGTGTGGGGTGTGAGATTTCTTTATTAGTCAATTTAAAATAAAATGTGGCTCAGTAATCTAGAATGTGTCTGGAGTCAAGCAGAAAATTAGCCCTATTCGCATAGCCCACCCCCTCCCCCGGAAGCAATAGAATCTCCAATAGAAATAACCATAACAATACCTTGTATTTATGGGTGGCTTTCTCCCACAGCTTCCCACTCACCCTTTTTACCTTCCCTGTGTCCTTGGGGGGGAGCGGGCATCTTGGGCAGGGAGCTGGCTCTTTGCAGAAACATCTTCCCCTTTACGACTTGTCAGATACCTCTACTGGGCACCCTCCTGCCAGGGATCCTATTCATCAACATTGTGGCGCGTCAGTTAGGCATCGGGCACTGAGGTCAGTCTGGGAGGGAAGCCATATCCTAACAGCCCCCAGCCCCCAGGATATCACCCAGTAATATCTGTTCAAAAACTTTGGAATAACTTTGGTAGTTTTTCCTGAAAATAAATCCTGGTTTGCCTTCAAGTGTAGCAGTGACTTCAGAGCGGTCACAGTTTAGTTCTGGGTGCCCTTCTGTGGTTGCAGAGGCTGAGTTTAGGATCCATGTGTCTGTAAGTTTGCTTATATGGGGAAAAGTCTGCATAGGCTTTGCCTCTCCCGGGGATAGTCCACGGGTCTCTCTCTAGTTTGTGAAGCTGATGTTCTAGGAATACCAGGGGCAGACCCCCTATCCCATCTTGAGCATCTCCTCACTTGGAGCCTCAGTCCTCTGAAAGGCTAACGAAAATCAGAGAACCTCCTCCCCACAGGGTGGATGTGTAAACCCAGCCTCATGACCCTACTTGGCCCCGTGACCGAGGACCCATGATCTTCGCTACCTGACCTTGAACGTGGTCTATGGTTACTGGATTGAAAGCTCCCAGTACAGAGAGATTAGGACTCCTAATGATTCTAAATACTACCTAATAATTCCTACTTAATAGTGTCCAAGTGGACACTTAGGGAGGCCACAGAGAGCCTCCCTCTGAGCATTCACTGAGCGATGGTGTCCCTGATGTGGGGCTTCCTGTCACCCTGCCCAGTAGACTGCCCCACATGTACATTCAGGAAAATACAGTGTTTTCCTGCATCACTATGAAAAAGAGCCCTAAATCAATAGCAAACCAAGCCCTGGAACTAAGGGGCCCCATGGCCCCCGGGAGGTGATTGCTGCAGGCTGCTTGGGATTGTAACCTGGGGTCTCCAGCTGTGCAGCGTCTCGGGTGGGTCTTTTGCCTGTGAAAACCTTCTCTCCCACTTCCTCTAGTGAGGAGCTGGAAGAAGCCATTACATTGGGCAGCTACATGGTCTCCTTTAAGTGGTTCTTGCTGACCAGCCCTGGCCAGCAGAGGCTGCGCTGCTCCTTTGGTACCAACTCTGGTTTGACATGATCCCCTTCCAAATGGGGGCGACCGCTGGTCCAGGTGGTTTCCCTCCAGCCAGGGGCACAGCTCCATCCCCTGCTCCTTCCATGTGCATTTTTCTTGCACTTCAAAAGAGTTCAGATCCTCGTCTTAGGACCCTAAGCAATTGTATGTTTCTATCTTTCTGAATTATGTCAGTGAGAGCATTTAGGAGCCAGACTCGTTTTATAGGCGCTTAATAGCTGAGTTTGGTTTTATTTAGGTGCTGATTAAGGTCTTCAATTTTTTTTTAATGTGATTTTGAGCTTGACATCTCCAATGATATGGCCCTGTTTTGAGATGACATCAGGACCATGTGCAAATCAATCTGTTGACCTCTCTCTCTCTCTCTCTCACACACACACACACACACACACACACAGCTCATGCATATGGCCCACTGTGTCCCTGTACCTACAGTCCAGTTCTAGGCCCCCATCCTGTCAGTCTGTGACCTCTCCCCCGGGTCCAGCCGAGTGGCCACATGCCCACCTGCACCCCTGCCCGACACCCGCTCATCTCTTCTTTCTTCGTCTTCAACAGCTCACCCATCTGCTTCTGCAGTTTGATTACCCAGCTGGGGGCTAAGAGTGCTGTGATTAAAACTGCTTACTCCCCTCTTCCTCTAACAGTTCCAAAGGAGCAAATGAGAGTTTTTAGATGAGTTCTGCACGCGGGAGCTGGTCCTGACCAGAGGGACAGAGTGGCATGGTGTCATGGACACCAGAGGAGAAGCGGTGGCTGGTGCCACTTTCAGCCTCCCCCGACTTCCCATGAGACAGAGCCTGAGACCCCGTGAAGCAACTGCAGATGTCAAGTATTGCAATTGCGTGTTTCTCTGGCACTAAAGATGATAGCTCTGCCTGCTTGCAGTCTATCTTGCAGTCTTTGCTGGGTAAAGGCAGAGAGGGAACTGGGGTGGCAGCTACTGTCGCCTGCCCATCAGCTCTTCCTCCACCAGGCTTCTGTGAAGAGAGGTGGTCTCCAGCTTCCCGAGGCTACAGAGGGCTCGACCTCACCGGCCACTGGAGTTAACATTTGTATTCCTCCTCTATCTCCTTGGGCTCCTCCCTGGAACAAGGCAAGAGCAACATGCTCGTAGGTAAAGCCCCTTCCCTGTCCCTGCAGGAACCCTGCAACTGACAGTTAGCATAGAAAGAACAATGCTTCCCTTCAGCCCGGGGTGGGTGCCCGCGTTTATGTGCACCCTGCATTATCGCAGATCTTTGCATCTCTCCAAGCTGCCGTGAGGATGGGTGCCGTGTGTGATGTGTCACGCACATCCCTTGATTCTGTTCATTGGCCACCGAGGGCCTAGGAGTTGGTGTGACTGAAGTCAGGGTGCCCCTCTCTCTCAGACTTTCCCCGAGCTTCGTCTCACGCCTCTTCCTTGCTCTGGAGGCTCATGCATATGCCCCCCTCTCTCCCTTCACCTACCATCGTACGCGAGGCTACCTTGTGTGCTTCTCAAAAGCAGTCTGGGCAGACAGCATGCTGAGTTTGATAGCAAAAAAATAAGGACAGGGTGCAGGACTTCCCTAGAAGCAATGATTGGAATCAGGGAAGGCTAAAGGTTTGACTGGGAGCAAAGGCAATGGGGACATTTTTCTAAGTGGCTTTCCAAGGAACAATTTCTGGTTGAACTCCTCGCGGTCATGTGGGAGGTGGACGACGGTAAGAACTGCCTCAGCTGGTTCAGAGGTCAAGTGGAAAGGTCTCTCTTTAGCAGATGACGAAAGATGACTAAACCTGGTGGGAGACAGTCTCCAGGAAATGGAGCACAATCAACCTAGAGAGACCAAGGCGGAAGAACAGCAGCAACACACGGGGCTGTTCCTCTCTGCTCCTAGGACACAGATCTTTAGACCTCCTGCTGCCCGAGGTCCATCAAACCAGCAATTATGGAAGCAGAATTTTAATGCAAATGGATGAAGTCTAAAAGGCATTCTGGGTATTGTCTACAGAGGAGGTTTCCTTTCAATACCAATCATAAGGAACTCCAAGAAGCCCGACTTTAGCGACTACACAGGCTGCCACAGAATTGATTTCTTGCCTTCTCCTGTTTTATTTGTGCCTGGTCCCAGGGTCCTCCTCTGCATATTTAAAACCGTTTGTTCCCCGTGCCTCCCCCTCAGATTCTGTTTATGCTCCGAGAGGCGGCTGTATATATATTTAATGTCTTAAGGCTGCAGTGCCCAGTTCCCCGAACAGAAAACAGCTGTTTGATTGAGGGAAGATTTTCCAAGTTTGATTTTCTAAGGACTCACTGTTTCCTTGTACTTGTGATGAATTCCAGTTGTATAGTTTAAGTGGTCATTGAATAGATGTGCTGTTCTGCTGTCTACAGTTTTAACATGCTTGAATGGTCTCAAAATGAGGCGATCGTTTGAGCAGAGACCTGAGGAGCCCGGGAGGCAGAGCTGCCTGAGATGGGTCCTGTGGCCCGCAGCCCTGGGCACTGGTGGCCGAGAGACTCTGAGCATGTTTGTAGCCGACTGGCCCGTGGGTCACCCTTTCCGTCCCTCCTGCTGCTCACAGGTAGCAGCCAGGTGACTCTGCGTGTGTCTTCCATAAGTTCAGCTGGGTGCCTTTCCTGTGAAGGGGGCAGGAAGGTAGAAAGACCTGTGGCCTCATTGTTTTGCCATCGGTCCCGGGTCCCTGATTGCCTTAAGGGGAAGGGCCTTCTGGTCTACCACCCTTTGCAAACTCAGTTTCAGAGAGACGGAAAGGAGCAGTAAGTTCTGAAAGTCACCTGCATAGGCCTAGTTTTCCCAAGGCTCCACCTTTATGTCCTTTGTTCAGAGCTGAGGTTCCTGGACTTCCTCGTGGTGGTGGCTTCTGCAGTGGGACTGTTTGCCTGGCCAGAAGTTAGCGGCAGTGACATCCCTCGAGAGGGACAGTAAGGAGTCACGCCCGTGGCCTTGTCTCTCAGTGGTCACAAACACGCGTCCTCTGAACCCTGCTCCATTCCCACAGCAGAGTCCTTGGTTAGGACCAAGTCTGGCCATTGCCTGGGCTGGCCCGGGCTCCGCACATCCTTCCTTCCCTGGCGGTGTTGGGCCTCCTCCACTCCATTTCGCGTGCAGCCCTGCGGATCCGCCCAGTGCGTGAAGTCTGGCCCTGGTGCTTGAGACCACAGACTCTGCCCCTCACCCATAGCCAGGAGTCTTCGTCTCAGCCGCCCCACTCTCCAGGTCCCTCTGCTCTACATCAGAGGCCAGGTGACCCTCCAGACCACCATGCCCTCCCATGCCCAGGCTTGTGAGTGGCGTCTTCTCAGCCGGGCCTTTCTCCACCTCTGGTCAGCTCTGCTGCTAGTGTGTGTGTGTGTGTGAGTGTGAGTGTGTGAGTGTGTGTGTGTGTGTGTGTGAGTGTGTGTGTGTGAGTGTGTGTGTGTGTGTGTGTGTGATTAAGAAAAATCCAGCTGAGATTCCAGTGCTTATGGGAAGTCTTGTGGGGACCTCCTGCCCCAGGCTGGGGCCTGTCCTTTGCTCCCCGTTGCATGGGGCGGGGCCTGCAGAGGCTGTCCCTGTGCTGTCCTGCTGTGGCCCGTCAGTGCTTCCTTCTGTTGTAGGACCAGGAGTGTGTTTTAGTCACCTGGGGCCTGGGGACAATGTAAGGGCCAGAGGCGGGAAGGGCCTCACCTGTGGGTGTGCCCTTAGCCGAGCCCCTGGTGCTTCCTGTACCTGCTGTTCTTTGTCTGTCTTCTGTGGTTTTCTTCTTCACGCCCACGCTGGCCTGGGCCACCTTTTCTTAACGTCCCACGAGTGAAGAGATTGTTGGTGAGCATCATAAACCTAAATTGGTCCCTGGGCTGGGCTGGAGAACTGCTGACTCACACTCTGCTGTGTAAGGTGACAACCTCCGTAGCTTCCACCCTTGCCACCACTCGGGCACGGCAGCCGTCCCCCTAAGCGATGACACCTGAAGAAGGTGAGCCACAGGTGACGATGCTGCCGGCTCCTGGAACCTGGTCCCTCTGCTAGATGACACTGCCCACTGCCAGGACACCGCCTTCTCTTCTCTCGATTTAATTCTTCTCCACTGTAATTGCCTCCAGAAAAAAAAAATATTCAAAAAGTATTGGTGATGTTGTGAAAGAGATAAATCAAAGGTTGTTTGGATATCAGCTGCGAACTTTTTGCTTCTTGTTTGAAAAAAAAAAAAAATAGAACCATCCGCGTGTACCGGAGCCTGTGCGGGTTATTAATAATTTACTCAATCTATTGATGCTCGTTAATTGCAGTAGCTGAGCAAAGTTAGTTAATGATGTGCCTGCTTGCACCACATGATAATTAGGATGGTAGTTCCCCTATTATTAGGGCTGAGTAGGTGTTCCCTTCAGAAACCTTAATTTCCAAGCTGATTGTCTTAGCCATTTTAAATGACATCGAGCCAAATCTTGGCAGACATTTTCTGAAAGCAGATACGCTTCTTTCCAAAATTATTTTTATGGTAGCACAGGAGTTTCCTCCCTCAAATGACAGAGACTGTAAAGCATGTTCCACTTTCAGGAACGGTGCCCTTAATCCGTGACTACCAATGTCTTATGGGAAGTTGTCCAAGGGGAAGAAAGGTTTTGTACCCATCCGGAGGCCACCTCGGCCCCAATCGGATCTCTTTGGGAAAGGGAACTTTTAAAAAATCAGCCATGGAGGAGGAGTTGGGTCCCATCTCTCTGGGCTTCACATGGCTTCAGAAAATTTTTATTGCGGAGAACGAATTCTAATGTATATAATTTTTTTTTAAACAATGAAATTTATCAGCTCATGAAATTAGGAATCCTCTGTCTTTGAAGAAAGCTGGATGGAGGAGCGAAGCTAATGTCCACCTCTTTCTCCACCTTCTGAGTCTTGTCCGGCTTTGTTCTGAAGCGGGTTTTCTGCAGGTGGTCAGTGGTAGCCTCCGGGCCGTGTCTTCAACAGCTCACGCTCTGAAGCAAAACAAGATCTCTCATCGACTTCCCTACATTAAACAATCATGCATTTGGATTCCATTCTCACTGGTCCTTGGAGCTGGGCGAGTGAATTCTGATTCGCAGGCTCCGCGGCGGCAGCTCAGGTGGGGTTAGCACTGCTTGGCCAAACCCACCGTCCAGAAAGCTCCCTGTCCAAGGAAAGGGAGCCCTGACTACCAGAGGACATGGGGAGCAGACGCTGGCCAAGATGCGACCCCCTTGTTCCCTCGTGGGTCCCTTTTCTCCACCCATTCCTTGGGTGACCTGATGGCCAAAGAAGGTGGCCATCCACTCTTCATGACCACTGCAGTTGAAAACCCTCTTAAAACTTTGGTTTCAACTCCAAACCGAGCTTCTTTAAAACTAGTGGCCATGAGATCTGCCGCTACCAAATACCTGGCCAAGCAACCCGGGTAATGTTGTTGAGGAAAATTCACTGGACTCCATTAACGTCATTGCCAGCAGCCCCTCTGTTGTGTCAAGGTCATTGGAAAGACATGAGCCTGGTGTGTGCACAGGTCGCTGAGCAGGACATGGGTTAGCCAACAGACCTGTCCAGCAATGTCCACTCCAAAATTCCTCACCGAGATTTCTTATCCAAACACGGAGGACTACTTTCGGTCCCTAGCAGAGACTGTGGAAGGTGAGTGGCACAGATTCTAGCACAGATGCACCTAATTCTTTGGAAGACTCCAGTCAGTGTAAGAGGGACACAGGGATGGTTTCTGGGGATGAACGTGGTCTAGGTAAGGAGGGAACCAAGCAGAGGCCATCACTAGGGCATGAACCTGTAGATCCTTACAAACAAGAGTACACGTACTGAACGTCCTGACAGGAGTGAGCCCGTAGTTGACCATGCAGCCTCATGGCACTCTTCAGCATGTCCTATGAACACATTCTAGTCTCCCAGGAGGGAAACAAGAGGAGCGGGTGCCCTTCATTCCTCCTGCTGTGAATTCGTCCTTGCCACTTGGTGGACAGAGCATTTTTTGTTTTTTTTTTTTTAAATCCTGGAGTAACTCAACTCTGGGTCCTGGTTTAAAAAAATAAAAAATCTCTATCAAATGCATACCTGGAGGCACGGGTCAGACTCTCCTGAACTTTTCCATGTCTATTGATTGAAACAGATCGATAAACATGATCTGATTTAGTCTCTACCGCCAAACTCTAAATGCAACCTTTTATTTCCGTCTTCCTCCCTGTCCCACCTTCCAGGAAAAGTCTGAGCATCTTCTGGTTGTGAGCTTGTTTGCCAAGAGTCACGGCCGGGGAGGGGGACGTACAGGGAGGTCCACTTCCCCCCAAGATGGCGGACGTCTGGCATGTTGGCGTTTGGTGCCAGGTCCAAGGAGAGGCACGTAAATTATTCCAGTTAGGCACGAAAGCTGGCGATTACCTCTCTTCTCCAATAACAAGAATGGAAATAAAGAGACAAAATGCTGTGTTGACATCTCTGTGCGTTTCCTTTTCAGTTTGTCCATCATCACCATCACCGTGGTTGCGTCCATGGTTGCTATTCAAACAGCAGATCCGTGGACACGCCTTCCCAGAGTATTTCATGGGCTAGAATTTATGGGGAAGGTTTTGCAGGTGGACAAGCGCTCAAGGTTGTCTTGCTTTGAGGCATTCATTTCCTTATCCAGAAGTCATTCGCTGAACACCTACTATGTGTCGGGGGTTGAGAGAGGAAGAAACTGAGCCCCTGCGTGGGTGACTTCCAGGGGGGAGAAAGGCCCCCTGCTGATGTGTCCTAGGTACAGGGGACAGTGCCCTGGAGCTGCAGGCAAGAGATTGCAGAGGGAATCGGCCATCGCCTTCCTGGAGATTAGGAGGAAGGCAGGGGACTCTTGTGAGGACAGCATTTCATGTGGACACAGGAGGAAGCCTGAGAGACACAGCCCCCACCCCAGTGTGACCCTGGATCCTTCTTAGGTCTCACCTGGCAAGGGACCATCCAGTGAAGACCCTCATGTGGGCACCTCTGCACCATGCAGCTGTTTTGCAGTGGCTTTAATTTTTAAAAGTTCTTCCTCAAATTAAATTGAGCGGAACCCATTACTCCTCAGACTTACCGAAGGCCTTTAGGAAAGGGTGGTGGTGTGTGGGCAGCTGTAAGGCAATCGTGGCAGAGAGGCCTCAAACCTAGTCTGGGAGATGCCCAGATCAGCCTGTGTGTGAGATGTTTCCACACTGGTTGTGCAGGAATAACTTATCATTTTTAATAGCTTCATAGTATTCCATTTTATGAATTAAACAGCAGTTACTTGATTCAGCAAGCAACGCTTCAATGGTTTGGTTTAGGCTGTTTTTCTCATATTCTAGACATTCCATTTATTCATATTTCTCTCTCTGTGCTTGAGTGTGAATATTTATAGGAGAATTTCTTTCTTATGCAATGCCTAGATCAATTTCCTTTCCAGAGATATTGCCAAGATTTGACCTCCAAAGGGGTTTCGCCCATTTACATTCCTGCGATGTATGTGATAACCTATTTTCTTTACAACAAAAAGTGCCTTTTAGAAAACATTCTCCTTATAATAAACACACACCCTCTACTGTCAGACTGTGAAAGGTTGAAGGGGATTTACAAGGAACTCTCCCGTTCTGCTCCTATTAGACTTGATTATGCTGCTAAATATTCAGCGGCCTGTGTGCTGTTGAGCGTGGGAGGAGGCAGCAGCGCTCTCCTCTGCACAGGTTAATGGAGGCAGATGCACCTGAGCGTCTTTCCAGGCTCAGCCCCGTAGGCGGAAAGCCCCTCCCCGCGTCTCTCAGTGTGGAGTTGGCTGCTGTGAGCCCTACCCCAGCCCCCCGAAATAGGAAGGCAGACTGGGGCTTCATTATGAAATGAATTCACAGGACAAACTATCACAGAAAACACGTGTCGTACAAGATACCATTTCAATTTGGAAATGAATGCAGGGCGACTGGGAGGTTGCAGCCCTTGCAAAATGCGGCTGGGATGGAAGGTTGCCATGGAATCAGGAGAGTGCTGGCCGCAGATGCAGTTCTGCCCAAGTGGTGGGACTCGGGGGTGGGCAGGGGGCAGGCGTTAGGCTGGCTCTGTCCCGAGCTCCAGACACACGTGACGTCCAGGGTCATCTGTGCTGGCCTGAGCGGGGTTGTGGCGGTGGAGGAGGCACGGTCTGTCTCTCACCGCTGTCCTTGTTCCCAGGGTGCTGTGGGCCTCCTCTGGAGGGGTGGGGGGGAGTAGCTCCACAAAAATCAGGATGGAGGCCACAAACCAGATGCACATATTCTTTCCTCTGGTTTTCAAAGGAACCGTGAATGACACGCTGGTGGTCTGGTTCAGGAAGGGAAGTGGATCTCAACGTGTGCGTCCACTTAGGAGGGTTTCTTAGGAGGGACTTGGGAGGAGTTATGATTTTAAAATCAGACTTTTAGTTTTGAGATAATTGCAGACTTGCAGAAGCTCACGGAGCTGTGAGAAATGACAGGGAGGGGCTGGGTCGCCCTTGCCTCGCTTTCCCCACCCGCGGCATCTGGGAAACTCACACCCTCTCGCAGCCTGTGGCTGTTCTTGGAGCACTGAGATCTGCTGACCCTGCTCAGCACGGGCGTCTGCTCGTCCTGGGGGTCCCCAGTTGCACATGGGTGGGTGCACATGTGTGTGTGTGTATGGTGCCTGAAGTTAATTGTGTCTGCATGGTGTGTGTTCCTAGATGGTGTGAGCACACATGTGTTGTGTGTGTTTACTTGTATCTGATGCCATGTGTGTGGCAGGTTTGTCTACACGGTGTGTGTGTGTGTGTGTGTGTGTGTGGTGGGTTTGTCTACACGGTATGTGTGTGTGTGTGTGTGTGTGGCGGGTTTGTCTACATGGCGTGTGTGGAGGGTAGATAGTCTGTGGACACGTGATCAGTTTCACACACATTTATAACATGGGTTCCTGGGTCCCCCTCCACAGCCAAAGGCAGACCCTCCACCAGCAGAGGACCTTGGTGTGTGGCCTGGTGCAGATGCCCCTCCACCTTGTGGGTGGGCCTTGCCCCATCCGTTGAAGGCCATAAGAGAAAAAGGCTGTGGTTCCTGCCCTGAGACTTGTCAGTGCCCCCAAATTGCAAGGAGCCAAGAGCTGCTTTGATAGAGATCTGGAGGCTCTGTGGGAGAGTGCGGCTATCACTGAGTAATGTCTGACCAGGCACAGGGTTGGAGAGTGGTGACTCATGCACATGTCCCTGGCTGGCTGAGCTGAATGCAGATGCTGATATTTGGAAGACGACCAGAAAAGGGAGAGGGTCCAAATCTATCTTGCTCCAAAGGACAGTGTCCAGGATTCCAGTCCTCACGAGGACTGCCACTTGTGGAGCTGCTGACAGGTTGGCCCTCCTGCTCCATACAGTAGAGCTGAGGCTTTGAACAGGAACCTCCAGCCACCATCCAATGCTCTCTGAACTCCACTGCAGCTGCAGGTGGCTCCGGTGGCTTCCTGCCCGCTCTGGAGAAGAGGGGGTGTGTGGGAGGCACACTGCTCAGGCCAGCTCCGGGGCCCAGCCTGTCAGACAGCCTGCTCACCCATGAAATGCCTGCCTGTCCTTGCTCCCGTCAGTCCGCCACTCCTCCAGCCCACAGCTACAGCAACAGCACGCTGCTGGGTTGTAGCTCCCGGTAGGAGCACCCTCTCTGGCTCCGCTTGGCTGGGGTTCGCTGATCATTGCTAATATCGGCACCAGATGATCGGATTATATTATATTTTGTTTTTTTCACTAAATGTCCAAATGACTTCCTTTGGGAGAGTTGTCCTACTAATCAAGTGATGTTTTCATGATGGACTCAGCATTGTCTTTGCAACTGCAGCCAGTGTCCCTTTCCAAATATTTAGGGCATTTATAACAACAATAGACCTGATTTCTCCCCAAGACCAGAATCTTATCATTTTTCCCACTTCCACTCCTGTCCGAGGAATTCTGATGCTTCCAGGCCTACGTGTGTCAGGTACCTTGGGCTTTATGTCAATGTCATCCACGCACAGAACCACGTCCTACGCCACCTGCGTACGTGTCGGGTCTGATTCCCTCTCACCCCCCAAGGCTCATGAGAAACAAAGTGGTTCCTTTCTTCTCCCAACAGACACCGGCTTCTTTCTGCTCCTGCCCTGGCTCCTGTTGCTGCCAGGTGCCCACTGCCCACCTTCCTGTGTTTATTGCTTCCCCAGCTCTGATGATAACGTGGCTTTCCACCACTCTCCATCTCTGGTGATTGGCAGTGCCCTCTGCAGTAGACTCACCTAGAGGATCCTGGAGCCTTGGGCAGGTTCATGGGGAAGGAGTTCCCGGATCGATTAGTGATGTCTGCCACAGTCATGGCTAGGAACACACAGCCCACGCGGGTCAGTGCTCCTTCCTGACTCCACCGACCGCTGATCTCTCTCCCTGGGTATTCCTGCACCCCTTCACGTGCTCCCCTCGTTTCCCTACCATCCAAGCAGGTATTTCAGCCGCTAAAAGGAAACACAGAGTGGAATTTAGAACAGAGCGTGGCACTGTCCCAAGCTTTGGGATATTTGCGAAGCGTGGAACTCTACAAGGTGGAGAGGGCGCTGGAGGGTTGTGATTGCGACTTTTCTGTCTGTCTTAAGGCTCCTCCTGTCTATCCATGGCTTAGAGGGAACTGGAAATGATTAACCTGCCATGTTCTTCTACCCGTGGACTCAACATAACTGTTTTAAATGGATGTATTTCTCAGTGCTTTCTGTGGTACTCAGAGTAGGTGACAAAATCCACCCCATATTTGCTAAAAGAGCCCATGATCTCGCGCTGTTCATTGCCCACAGGAGGCCCCTGCGAACCCTTCCAAACATCACTGCTTGTCATCTGTGGTCACCCTGGAGTTAGGGAACATGACAGCCCCCTCTGTACAGGTACAGAAACCAGGGTGTCAGGTGCTGAGGTCCCTTGCTGGGGCTGTATACCTGGCAAGTCTCAGATCCGCATGTGAACCTGGCAGCCTAATTCCCGAGACCTTTATAGGGACACACTGAAGATGGTGGTGGGCTTACAAACACGGGGATAGTGACGAGGGAGTTCCTGCAGGAAGGGTTCCTCCTCCTCCATGAGTGACACTCCTGAGAGTCGTCCTCCTGGGTACCTGCCTGAGTGCAGGCCAGCCTTGGCAGGGGTGCCCTTGCACGAGGACTGGACATTTGGAAGTGTCTAACAGGAGGAAGGAACAGGTGTGCTGACCTCCACCCGAGTGAGTGCCTGGGCTGAGAAAGGTCCTCCTCACCCCCTGCAGGCAGGCTCCGGGGCCTGGGGCTGCCCCCGGTGAGGCTTCCAGGCAGCGAAGCACTGGAAACACATTTATTCCCAGAACCCAGCCAGCCAGCCAGCTTCCCCCCTGGTGCTGACATTTACTGTATCAGGAGTCTGTCTCCTTCTCTCAGACTGCAGCCAGCTCCTCACAAGGGACCTGGTGTCTTGCCAGAGAAACCCCTCGGAGCTCCCAAGATGCACCAGGGAAGCCGGCACCGTCAGTTTAGCTGAAATATGCCCACGATGGCGGAGAGATGTGCAGTCTGTTAAACAGAAAATTAAAATATTACTCATCATCTGCCTGTCTGTCTGTCCAAATACCCATCCATCCATCCATCCATCTGTCTGATCCTCCATTCATCCATCATTCATCTATATTTCATCTCACTTCCTTTTTTATCTAAAGAGCGAGGCAGATCTAGATCTAGATATGATACTAAAGTGAACATCTATGTTCATTATCATATCACCGTGGCTCCATTAATACAGACGAGCAGTTTTCATTATGCTCCATTCTGCAGATGATAAGAACGATACGGGAATCCAGAAACGGGATTCTTAAATGAAGGATCATGGGAAGTCGAAAGCCCACTTCCTCTCCTTCCTCCTTGGTCATTAAAGAATCATGGACTTAAAGCAGGAGGAGGGTGTGACTTCTTCTCTGGCCCTGCCCCAGGGGGCATGCTGAGGTCCAGGCGTTGGGGCTGCTCCCATCTTGGCCACCACCTGGCCTGATGATCGTGACCTGGCATCTTGGATACAGTGCCTGCTGGGGCGGCTTCCCAGCTCTAGGTCTAGGAGCCCGGGGAAGGGACTGTGTCCATCTTGTTTATCTGACAAGCCCCAGAGTTCACACTTAAATTAATTCCTAAACGAGTGTATGCATCTGCAACTCGAGACTCTTAAATCTTATTTTTCTCCTTTTAACATCAGCCAGCGGAGGCGTGAGAGGTCTTGCCTGGCTCGGGTTGAAGCATGGGGTGTGCACCGGTCCCCTTCATCTGAGTGTTACCTTGTTTGATTTGGACGAAGGGGCAGGGGATTGTATAAATGTCACTGTGGAGAGCCCTTGTCCCCTGGTGATGAGTAACCTTATCAATTCAGAGCAAAGAGACATGTGCAGAGATTTTGCTTTGGAAAGTAGCACACAGATGAGGGAATTTTGTAACTATGCATGACGGCTGGCTGGCGACGTTCCGCTCTGGAGGTGGGAGCCTGCCCTCTTCACCCTCCCATCTGTTTCTTTCTCGTTTTTTTTTTTTTTTCTGTACATGTACCCCCACCACCCCGTACCCTCTGTTTATGTCCCCATGTCTCCACTCGGAGGTCCAATGAACTTGTTCAGAATCTCAGTTGGTAAATAGCAAAATAATTCGAGGACATTTTTTTTTTCTCAGATTTGATTTTTATTTTGTCCATGATAGGAAAATATACTCATCTGTGCAAGAACTTAAACCATAAAAGTCTAAGAACATACAAAACATACCAAAATCCCTTCCTTGGTCCCCCTTTCTATAGGTGGCTGCTTTTAGTGAAGTGTAATTCACCCTCTACACACACACACACACACACACACACACACCATATTTCAAATTTATTTTAGTATGTCCATCATGTTTGTACTCGACCTCATCTATTTTTAGGTTTATATTAGAATTTAATCCAAAATTCCTGTTCTGATGAATTACTAGGTCATTTTGAGCCTTTGGCTTTTAAAAACATTCCTGTGGTATTTCTGTCGTGTGTGTGTGTGTGTGTGTGTGTGTGTTTCGTTTTTGTTTTGTTTTAGATACTGGGATTGAACCCAGAGGTTTTTAACCACTGAGCACGTCCTCAGACCTTTTCATTTATTCATTTATTTATTTATTTTGAAACAAGGCCTCACTCTGTTACTGAGGCTGGCTTTGAACTTGTATCCTCCTGCCTCAGCCTCCTGAGCTGCTGGGATGACTGACCATGGTGCCCGGCTCTGCATTCTCAAGTAACTGTGGGAGGGCAAGAGGTTTTCCACGGAGAAGATTGCCTGCTTCTGCAGTCTCCCCTGTGTCACTAACAGGAGTAGGGACACAGCTGGTATGGCAGAATAGCAGCCTCCCTGACCGCGAGGCTTGGAGAACAGGCTGTGGGCACCCTCGCTGTTTCAGAACGGCTTCCAGATCCTAAACACAGACGACGTCTGTTCCCACCTGCCTTTGGCACCCAGGGATGCCGTCCACTCCACAGTCCCCCAGCTCACAGGCGTTAGATGGGTGTCCACTAGCCTCAGCCACGGTGCCAGGACCTGAGCGTTGGGTTCCATCCCTGCCAGGGCGGACATGTACAGTCGTGTGGTTTGTGAACTGCTCCCGAGCACCTAACCGAGCGGACTAGAAGGGGATGTGCTTTGCCCACAGACTGTGGGGTGGTGTGGGGCCGCGTCCAGCCAGAGTGGAAAGATGGCCTTCCAGGCTGTGAGAGGCGCTGGCGCCCACTCTCGTGGAATTCTGAGTTTGACTTTGATTTCCGCCGGCCCTCAGATCTGTGATGCCGAAGAGGGTGAGAGCGTCCATTTACATTTCCCTTCTCCTGGGCCAGGGTCGAGAGATCAATATCGCTCCTTTTGATGTTTTCATTCTTGAATACACGTCACACACACACACACACTCACACACTCACACACACACACACACACACACACACAGATACCCTCTGAGGGAGTAAATAATCTTTATTCAAGAAAAAAAAAATCCCAGATGAGCAAAGAGTTGGGGAGTTCCAGGTGAAATTCTGAGGCCGTGGGTGGTGAGCGAACGTGGGGAGTTGCAGAAAGGCCCTGCCTCGGTGGTGATTCAGAAGGGGAGGCTGCGTGGATGGCAGGAGCAGGGTGGCCCTGGAGGAGCCTCGGGCTGGGACCTGAGAGCAATGAGCTGCCAGTCGGTTCCGCGGCGGCTGTAATGGACCCAGGCTCCTCCGCTGCTCTAGACAACATGTGGAAGTCCCTTGTCCTGCCCCCAGCCTCCCCTCAGCTCATGTACTTCTGGGAAGATGCCCGCATTCCCAGGCAGGGGAGCAGCTGCAGTCAGCAGCCCCTGGCGGAGCCCAGAGGATCGGCTGCAGTGTAGTGGACAGGCCACCAGTAGGCCTGCTCTAGCGTGTGGCGGTGTGCCCTGGGCTGGGGGACACCTCGCTGGTGGTGCAGTGTGAAACCTGAGCGCAGGGGCTGTGCAGACAAAGCAGGCTCTACAGCTGGGAACCCTTTGCAGTTTCCCTTCTGTCCCCATGGCCTTAGGGACAGTCCCTGACTAGGGTGTCTGCCTCTTCCCCATCTCTCTGACACTCTCTGACACTTGTAGACCTCCCTTTTTATCAGTGAGAAGGCAGGTTTCAGGGGTAGCTGGTGGCTGTTGTGACAGGGCCATTTTCTTTGTGGTCATCCCCCCGTTGCCGTCTATTGATCTGCTTCTAACACAGGGACTCTTCCCTACCAGGTGTAGTGGGTTGCATAGTGAGTCCCCGAGCTCAAGGCCATCTGCAGCCTCGGAACAGGATCTCGTTTGGAAACAGGGCGGTGGCAGTGGGCCTTGGTACGGATCCCAAGGCAAATCCACCATGGAATCTAGGTGGGCTCTGAGTCCAGTGACTGTCTCCACATGAGAAATAGCTGTGGATTTGGGCCCAGACACAAGGAGAGGGCCATGTGACAACCCAAACCGAGAGAGGACTGGTCCTGCCACGGCCCAGGAGCACCCGGCCCAGGGAAGCCACATGGAGCAAGAGGAGGTCCTCCGGGAGCCTTTGGAAGGAGCACATCCCTGACATCGCCTTGACCTTGGACTTTCAGTCTCCAGAACTGAAAGAGAATACATTTCTGAGGTCTTCAGACACTGGCTTTTCGGTCTTTTGGGAACTGCAGCCCTAAGAACCGAAGTCACTGGAAGACTTCCACCTCAGCCCCGAGGGTCGAATCCAGCCTGGCTTATTGTGGGTCTTATTGACAGAGGCGCAGCCTTGCTCACTGGGGCACATGCCGACTGTGGCTGCCACCACTTGACAGGGCAGAGTGGAGTGGTAGCAGCAGAAACTGTGTGGCTGTGAACCTTGAAATATTACTTCTTCATGGAAAAGGGGTGCTGAGCGCTCTCCTAGGGAGGTGCTCCATGTGTGTGCTGACGTGGGGTCACCATAAGATACTGTCCTCAGCAGTACAGAACCACAGAGGATAGGGACTGATTTTATCACTTAGATTATAATATTTTTGTGACACAGGTTTATTCTGCCTTCAAAGAAAAGCAGGAAATGATGCAGAATAGTTTGGAGTACTAGTGATGCGTGAGGGACTCAGTTGCCTCTCTGTTGAACCAATCAGCATGCAGATTCACTCCTGGCTGGTTTTACCATGAGCCACAGCCTTGTGCTAGTATTGCTGTTGGGTGTGGCTCTAGCAGGAAGCTGTTATTTGATCTAGAAGCTTTGGAGAGTGTGGTAGTCAGCTTTCCATTACTGTAACAAATTCCTGAGGTAGATCAATGGCTGGAGAAAAAGGGTTTGGGGCTCCCAGTTTTGGTGGTCCTGTTGCTCTGTCTGGTGACAGCACATCATGCTGGTAACACATAGCAGAGCAAAGTCCTCATTTCCAGAACTAAAGAGAGAAAGGAGACGAGACTGGGGTCCCACTTTCCCCTTCAAGGGTACTCTCCTGCCTCTTAACATTTCTACTGCCTCCCAATAGCGCCAACCAGGGAGACAAGCCTCTAAGGCATGGGCTTTGGGGGACACTCCTGATCCAAATTGCAGTAGGGAGCATGAGTGCCTTCCTCACTCTGAACAGGAAATAGGCTTGGTCTGATTGGCAGGGGGCTGAAGGAGATGAGCTCTGTCTGGCAAGGCTGGCAAAGCTGAGTCAGCACCCGTCCCAGTGTCCAGGTCCTCTTCCCAGCCCCAGTGCCTGTGAATGGCGCATCATCAACCTAATCTACTTGCTTGGGTGCAGAAAATCAGCACTATTTGCTGATGATATGGTTCTATACCTAGAAGACCCAAAGAGCTCCACCAGAAAACTTCTAGAAATAGTAAATGAATTCAGCAGAGTAGCAGGAAATAAAGTCAACACCCATAAATCAAAGGCATTTCTGTATATCAGTGACCAATCCTCTGAGAGGGAAATGAGGAACACTACCCCATTTACCATAGCCTCAAGAAAATAAAATACTTGGGAATTAACTTAACAAAAGAGGTGAAAGATCTATACAATGAAAACTATGGGACCCTAAAGAAAGAGATCAAAGAAGACCTTAGAAGATGGAAAGATCTCCCTTGCTCTTGGATAGGCAGAATTAATATTATCAGAATGACCATATTACCAAAAGCACTATACAGATTAAATGCAATTCTGATCAAAATCCCAATGGCATTCCTCATAGAACTAGAAAAAGCAGTCATGAAATTCATCTGGAAAACCAAGAGACCCAGAATAGCTAAAGTAATCCTTAGCAGGAAGAGTGAAGCAGGTGGCATCACAATGCCAGACCTTAAACCATACTACAGAACAATAGTAATAAAAACAGCATGGTACTGGCACCAAACCAGACTGGCAGACCAATGGTACAGAATAGAAGACACAGAGACTACCCCAAAAAATTACAACTACCTTATATTCGACAAAGGTGCCAAAAACATGCACTGGAGAAAAGATAGCCTCTCCCACAAATGGTGCTGGGAAAACTGGAAATCCATATGCAGCAAAATGAAATTAAACCCCTTTCTCTCACCAGGCATAAAACTCAACCCAAATGGATCAAGGACTTAGGAATAAATCCAGAGTCCCTGAATCTAATAGAAGAAAAAATAGGCCCTAATCGCCATCATATGGGATTAGGCCCCAACTTCCTTAATAAGACTCCTGTACCACAAGAATTAAAATCAGGAATCAATAAATGGGATGGATTCAAACTAAAAAGTTTCTTCTCAGCAAAAGAAACAATCTATGAGGTGAATAGAGGGCCTACATCCTAGGAGCAAATTTTTACCCCTCACACATCATATAGAGCACTAAACTCTATGGTATATAAAGAACTCAAAAAACTAAGCACCAAAAAAACAAATAACCCAATCAATAAATGGGCCAAGGACCTGAACAGACACTTCTCAGAAGAGGATATACAATCAATCAACAAATATATGAAAAAAAATGTTCATCATCTCTAGCAATTAGAGAAATGCAAATCAAATCTACTCCAAGATTTCATCTCACTCCAGTCAGAATGGCAGCTATTATGAAGACAAACAACAATAACTGTAGGGAAATGTACACTCATACATTGAGTGTACATTGAGGATGTAGGGAAAAAGGCACACTCATACATTGCTGTTGGGAATGCAAATTGGTACAGCCAATATGGAAAGTAGTATGGAGATTCCTTGGAAAAAATGGAAATGGAACCACCATTTGACCCAGCTATCTGTCTCCTCGGTCTATACCCAAAGGACCTAAAAACAGCATACTACAGGGACACAGCCACATCAGTGTTTATTGCAGCACAATTCACAATAGGTAAACTGTGGAGCCAACCTAGATGTCCTTCAATAGATGAATGGATAAAAAAAAGTGTCATATATACACAATGGAATATTACTCTGCAATAAAAGAGAATAAAATCATGGCATTTGCAGGTAAATTGATGGAGTTAGAGAGGATGATAGGAAGTGAAGTTAGCCAATCCAAAAAAAACCCCACAAATGCCAAATGTTTTCCATGATATAAGGAGGCTGATTCATAGTGGGGTAGGGAGGGGGAGCAATGGAGGAATAGATGAACTCTAGATAGGGCAGAGGGGTGGGAGGGGAAGGGAGGGGCCAGGGGGTTAGCAAGGATGGTGGAATGTGATGGACATTATTATCCAAAGTACATGTATGAAGACACGAATTGATGTGAACATACTTTATATACAACCAGAGATGTGAAAATCGTGCTCTATGTGTGTAATAAGAATTGTAATGCATTCCGCTGTCATTTATTTTTTTAAAAAAAATCAATTAAAAAATTTAAAAAGAAATGAAAAGTGCCCTGCGCATGGGAGCAAGGCAGCGGGTCTGTGCTGTGTCCCCAGCCTGTAGCGAGGAGGCAGCCATGTTTCCACCCTTTGCACATCTCACTGGGAAACCTCCGCCACTTCCAGCCGCAACTCCCCTCCTTCCTGCAATGAATTTTCTTTCCAGATTTACTCTCCAGTCCCTAAAAATATCCACCCCACATTATTTATTCACTCCATAATGCATACCATCCAAAGACAACAATTTTGCCAATAAACTGCTATTCTAATGAATAATTCATGTAGTCTTCATTCTCCTGACATAAACAAATATACTTTCAAATGGGAGGCATGTGGCTCTATTTTAGTCTTAACTCCGCTTTTTTGTTTTATTTTTTTTTTTTAACTTGCTGTTTTTTAAAGGTTTTGTGACGTCAGGCCTGGGGTGGGCTCTGGGAGAGGAACTCTAATACTCTAATTAAGAGAAATAGACCAAAGCACAGGAACACGAGGTTGATGCCTGGTGTTTGCTGCAGTGACAGTGGGGTTTGGGTGAGGAGGACAGAGGCACATTGTTCAGTGTCTCCGAGCAGAAAACTGAGGAGCTCCCACCTAATGAGAGGGCCATGCCAGTAATTGCTGAAATCCCACCAACATCCGTGGCCACAGTAACTTCCTATTTATACGTACAGGGTGTGATAATGCTGACGATGAAGATGATAATATCATGACATATGATAATATATACTATCATAATAGGGATCTCTGAATTCCTATGGGATCCTAGTCATTATGATTCGCCTATACCAGGACTTCCCGACCTTGGTACTATTTATTTTGAGAGCCAGATGATTCTTTTTTTTTTTTTTTTGCAGAGGTGGGGGAATTCCAAGTAGGTGCTTGAAGGACTCCCTCCCTGATCTTTAACCACGGGATCCAGTAGTATCTGCTCCCTCTCGGGCAACAACCAAAAACCTCTGCAGGCCTGGCCAGATAGCCTCGGTTCCTAACTCGCCCTCTCCCCGCATAGTGAAACACCAACACGGGATCAATGGCATCTCCGTAATATCCTCATAAGATCTGGGCATCATCAGCCCCGTTTGGCAGTGAAGCAGCTGAGGCTCAGAGCGGCAGAGCAGCACTCCATGTAGGTGCACAGGCACCCCATGCTAAGGCTGTTTTTGTGCACGTGATGTTTCAGAGCATGGATTCATCTACCATCCCCCCTTAAGTGGATGGTATTTTCAGCTTAAAAATGCATAAGCAACATAATTAGTATTTTTGGCACATGTCCACTGGATGATTAATATTGTTTTATGCTTCATACAGAGATGACTTCAAATTCTAGTAACTCCTTAAGTGAAAGTATGACATAATGATAAAATTAAATAATTATTATAACAATCATCATCATCATATTTTTGTCCTGATCCCTATCCCAATCAAGCAGTTCCTTTTGCTTCTCCTCCCCACCTACCCTGGTTCTGGGGATTGAACCCAGGGATGCTTGACCACTGAGATGCATCCCCATCTCTTTTTATTTTTTAATTTGAGTCAGGGTCTCTCCAAGTGGTCCAGGCTGAGCTCACTCTTGTGATCCTCCTGCCTCAGCCTCCTGAGGTACTGGGATTACAGGTGTGGCCCAGCACCTGTGTGGGACAGGTGAAAAGATTTTCCCTGGGGCTACCAGTTTAATTTCCATACCTGAGTGGCATCTGCTCTGGGCAACTTGGGCCCCAGGCAGTGTGGTGTGTTTGGTTGTCTTCCGTGTCCTGAGCCCTAGCCAGTATCTGGCACATAGTAGGTGCTTCACATGCTGGTTGGCTTAGTGCCTATAGGTGAAGATGTGAGGTGGCCAGGTAGCTGCCACTCAAACCCAGGAGATCCAATCCCAGACGCCCATGCTGCCTGCTGTGTCCCTGTTGAACCTGACATCTGAACTCCTCTCCTGCCCCCAGGGCACCGGCCAGCGAACCCTCTGCTCTTCCTCTCTCCAGCGAGCCTCACAGACGCTCTTCCGCCTGCTCCATTCCCTTGCCCACTCTGCTCTCCCCTCCTTGGAGGCCAGTTGATCCCAGCCTTCTTCCTGACCCCCTCCCCACATCCCCGGCCGTCTCAGGGACCCACCGGCAAAGGGCTGTGCAGAGAGATGCGTGCAGGTTCCTCTCCCAGCTCTGTCCCTCAAGAAGTGGAATCTGGGGCAGGTCGTCTGAACTCTGAAACCTGATTTCCTCAGCTGCATCGTGGGGACGTTAGTTCTGCCGTCCATCCGTCATCCCGGCTGACGGAGGCTCCATCGAGAACATGCCTGGCCACATGCGAGACCCACAGCAGGCTCTCCAGAAGCCACGGCCACCATGAAAACAGCACTCTGTCACCCTGCTGCACAGTCTCCCATGGACTTATACATGTGTGCCTTATCTCCCCAACTAGACTGTCAGATTATAAAAGGAAATTTCCTTCAGAGTGGGTCTTTAATGTGCCGCGGGATTCATCCCAACAGATAAACCTGTGGCCGGAGGCCGCCTCGGTGTTGAGAACGTAATTTTCTCTCTTTCCATTCTGAATTCGGGTGTCTTTATCAATGACGGGGAAGCAGCCGCTCCCATTTCCTGGGCAGCGCCAGAAGGGCCGCGGCAAATGGGCTTCTTTCTGTGGCACGGGGTCGGCTGGTGTTTTCCGAGCGGTTTGGCTTCAGAACTGTAATGACCCATTATCGATGTGTCTCTGTACTTCATTGAAGTTCCCGGGTCCTTTGCATGTGGGTTTAGCCGACGTCTTTCTTTATCTGTAAAGTTGTGCTTAACATACAGTTAACCTGGGCTGACAACTGAGTCATATCTCCAGTTACGAATGTGACTTAAGGGACAGCAGACCCCACCAAGAGAATCTCCCGGAGTGGAGCTTTGGACTCAGGTCCTGCGCCTGCCCCGGGGGGCTATGCAATGCTGTGGATCGGGGACAGCCCCCACAGAGAGGGGCTGGTGTCCGGCTCCGGTTTTCTGAGGCTGCACATGATTTGGGGCAATTCAGAAAGGGCTTTCTGTGCTGTGCATTCTCATCTGTAAAACAAAGCATCCAAATTGGATGAATCATTAATTACCCTTTGATCCTAGAATTCAGCATCCTAGAATTCAAGTGCATTGCTGTGAGCCATCGAGTGAGTCCCTATTTTCCTGATTGACCTTTTATCCACTCCTCCCGCCCCCAATTCCGCACCAAGAGCCTTTCAAATCCTTTCAAAAACTCCGTTCCCTCCTGCACGCTCAGCAGTTTCTCTTTTTTATTCCCCAGCGCCACACATCTTCCTAATAAAGTCTGTAACAGGAGCAAGTCTCATACTGGTGTGTTTAGACCACAGTGACATTGTCATTCCCACCATGGTGGTACCGGATAAAAAATACATGCCTCTCTGTCTCCCACAACCGCCCTTTGATCCCCACTCTTTTATCAGCAAATCTGAAGTGTTACCTTCTGCAAATTAGCACCACCTCCAGAGAAGTTGTGCCAAGTCCCATTAAATGTAATTAGCCTTCCTGTTGTTTCCCTCACGCTGGGGACGGAGAGAGAGCCCGGCTGCTGGCGGGAGAGGGACCAGGGTCTTCACCCACTGCTGGGAGTTCACCCTCCTGGGGGCGGAAGTGGCAGGATCAAAATCCTCACTCTTGGCTTTTCAAGGGAAAGATGGGCTCCTGAACATGGAGCTCAGTAGCCAGTGCATGGTGCCCTCCACAGGGAAGGGGAGAGAGGAGGGGAGGAGAGCCACCTCCTCCCGCGTCCAGCTGCCCTGCCTGGGGACTCCAGGACAACTCAAACACCCCGGAGCAGCCTACTTCCAAACTGGGTGGGGTGGGGCGGTGGGGCCCACCCGGTGGGGCCCACCCTCATACGATTTCCATGTGAAGAACTTCACGTGTCTATTTCCACCAGAACTTGGTAGTAGAAATGGCCTTCTTGCAGCCAACAAGTGGGAAAGAATATGAATTTAGAGAAGTGTTCAGTATCCTTCATATTTTAGTATTAATCATGAATTAATAAGACATCATTTTATTGAATTAATTACAACAAAACGACATAATTAGTTTATTATTGATACAAATGATTGCTACTCTCCACCACTTTTTTTTATTTCAAATGAGAGGATAGATTTTGAAAAGTTAGTCAGAACAAAGCTGCACTTCAAAACCATGTTTCTAGGGGATTTATAGCCAAAGCCCAGTGCCACGGTCAAGAATGTGCGTCCCTCCAAAGCCCGGGCACTTTCAGGCTCTAGAGCAGAACTTGAAGCATCTAGATTTGGAGGAGAGTTTATTGCTTCAAATGAGTTCCATTGGACTGGGATTTTTTTTTCTTTAAGAAGCCACTGTGCCTCTGTGCTTCTTTCTTGCTCCTTCCACTGAATCTCAGCATTTGTCATTTCAATTACAGGACTGCATACTATCTTTACACTTGGAATGCAATTTTTAGAAATGGTGGGGTAACAGCAGTGAGTATATTAGGAGGTGGTACTTAAGACTTGAGAATGGCTTCAGGGGGGTGGAACAAATTTAGGACGCTTTATTTTGATCATCTATAAAGAAACTAATTCCATACACCCGTCTCCAGTCAAGTCCCACTTAGAGCACAAAGCATCATAAAATTGAATAAAGTAACATTCTTTAGCACAGTGTCATAACTATTGTCTTATGCAAGTTAAATAGCTCACTGTGCCCACTGGCTTCTCTGCAAGTTGAAGATAAGAGAGAAGCTGGTCCCATCCTGAGTCACACTGAGAAATGGAATGGAAGACCTCTTGTCGTCTTTTCCCCAGAAAGAGTTTGGTCCAACATGTGAGCTGGTTGGTACAGGTTTATTCATCTAACCAACGTTTGTTGAGCACCTGTTTTATGTTTATAGTTTTAGAACTTATGGTCCCTTGCCTGTGTACAGCCAGCTTAGTTCTTACTGTAATTGAATTAATGTGGACTCTCTCCTTGATTAATGATAGAAATTCCATGCAGATTGAGTTAAAAAGAGGGGCAGTGCTTTTCTTAGGGTATACCATCACAAATAGTCAGGAGAGAACCAGATGCAAGTCCTAGTAAAGCTATTCATCTGTGGCTGTTCACCTCTCAGATCACCATGTTGAATTCACCCTGTTTTGGAGAAGGTGGGGACAGCCAAACAATGCTGGGCCTTGGCTCTCACAGCCTTACCACGAATCTGGAGCATTGTTCATTAAGTTCTAGAGGGAGCTATGTTCGTTACGTTCTAGAGGGAGCTATATTCTGGGCCTGGTTCTCAATTCCATCTCTTCTCCTTCCTAGCAGAATTCTGGCTTTGCTCCTGTCCACATGGATACTCACTTACCCATCTTTGCCCATCAAGTTCATGTGACCCTGGGGAATTGGGTCACATTCCTGGTGGGGGTAAATGTGAAGCAGAGACTCAACTGGCCTAAGCCATTCTTGAGGACTCCATTCCCCTTCTCCACATTTCCTTCTGGAAGCCAGATTAAGCCTGTTCTGTGTGATCCTCCAAGTAGTTGGGAATTGGGCATTTGACTACGCAGCCCAGAAAAGTGAAAGGCAAAGGCAATTTAAATGACCTCAAGACAAAAGAGGAAATAGAGTTGTACTTGGCAGAATCTGTTTAGAGAAATCCTGAAGCTGTTGCATGGCTGTGCTTGAGTCCCATGCAGGAAAATATAGCATTTTGCCAGGTTTGAATTGCATATACCTGCTTCTCTCTACCTTTGTAGTTTTCACCAAAACACATGCATGGACGAACCTTTGCATAAGACTTAAGAGCTTGATTGTAAGAATGGAGAAGCTAGGAGTCATGGTTCATGCAGTGCTTTTTATTTGTTTACAGATTACTGAGGTATAACTTTATATAATAAGATCCATTCATTATCAACATACAGTTCAGTTTTAAGTAAACATATAGGTGCACGGGCATCAGTATGATACTCTTTTGGAATTGCATAATTGTGCCCAGCACTACCCGGTACCTCTCAGTAACCAAACCCTCCCATGCCCTCAGTGTGAGGCAAGTACAGGTCTGCTTTCTGTCCCACATCGTTTGTCCCCTCTGGAAATTTAAAGTCCTGCAAAGCATGATCTTCCACAGCTGGCTTAAGTTAGCAGAATGATTCTGCAGTTCTTCCGTGTGGATGTGGCTATGAGTGGTGTTTCTTTTTTTTGTGGACTGTGCCACACTTTATTTTTCTGTTTACCAGTGCACGGGGGCTTGAAGAGTTTCTAGACATTGGCTCTCATGCTGCTATGAACACCCTTCCTGTGTTTGTGCAGATACGTGTTTTCTTCGTTTCTCTTGAGAAGGGTACATAGGAGTGGTGTTGCTGGGTCCTATGGTAGCTTAGGTAGAACTCAAGAAGTTTAGATTTCAAAGCAGTTCTATCATTTTATGTTGCCATGAGCAACATAAGGGTCCTAGTTGTGCCAAATCCTAATTTTCCTTCTTAAAAATTCTAGCCATC
>NW_026000185.1:3313169-3402634 GCF_001458135.2 Marmota marmota marmota | reverse complement strand
TGCCGAAACTCCTAAATTTCCTTCTTAAATTCTGCAACAGCGGGGGGGGGGGGGGCGGAGTAGCAGCGGGCCATAGGTCCTTGCCTTTCCCCGTTGTCCCGTGATTCGGAGCATCTTCTCATGTGCCTGACCTTTTAATGACACACCATTGCTCACCTGTAAAATGGAACTCATTGAATCTCGAGGAACATTATCTTCAGCAAGAAGTCCCTGTCTTTTTAGAACAAGTTGGCGAAGGAATGGGCTGAGGGGTTGAAGTGGAGGAAGGAGCTCCCTCTTCCTGTGCAAAATCAGAAAGCTGGACGGGAGCCGAGCCCTCCCTGCTCTGGTGTATTCATGGAGTGCACAGTTCAGTTGTAGCAATGTGGCACAGGTGGGGACCCAGACTTTATATGCCAATGACCCCATGGGTGGATAAAGCACCCTCTGAGAATTCCGCTTTAGAGAAGATGGGGTTTGGATGCACCAGCCGCTCTGGCAGCTCTAGAGCATGACAGCAACCTGTTACCATGTCAGGTCCAGCTTTCCGAGGTCGCCTCTACCAGCCACACAATAATTGGTATTACTTCTTTTATCTTCTGATGAAATGACTCGCTCCCCCTGAGGGTGAAGCAGATCTCGGCACATGTTTTTCAGCTGGGTTGCCATAATCTGTGCTCCCTAGGAAAAGGTCACCCTAAGAGGAGTTGAAAGGACTTGCGATTCACACATTTGCTCCCTGAGCAGACGTGGGCCCCAAGAAGCAGAGGCCAGCTGCTTTGTTGCATGGGTTTGCAAACCTTGAGTGGCTGCTGGGAGGCACGTGCCAGTAGCCAGCCATGTTACCATCAGCTCATTTTGACACATAACTGAGATGGACCTATAGGAGTCCCCACTAGCGGACCACTGGTAAGGCTCACAGCCTTTCTTTTAATCAGATTTCTCCAGTTGGAATCCTGGTACTCCGTGCTGTGTGTGTGATCTTGGACAAGCTACTTAACCATGTTAAGCTTTGGTTAACTCGACTGTAAAATGGAATTAATAACAATACTTGGTTCTTAAAATCGTTGATAGGATTAAATGAGATAATGCATGTAAGGTGCTTAGCATCATTCTGCAGTTTTTCTTTTTTTTTTTTTTTTAGCTGTGGAATTTTTATGCTACATTGGATTCTATATCTTTGGCACTTGGATGAAAGTGTGGCATGGAGTGTATACTTAGTGTCTACAATTCATCCACCTGCAGGTCAAATGCTCATTTGTTCATGTAATGGATGGTTATGAGGCATCTACTATGCGTTTGGGAGTGGTATGTATCCAGGTCAGCAAACTGATGCTCAGGACACATCCAGTCCTCCAGTTTTTATAAATGCAGTTTTGGGGTTTCACCCACCCATGCATTTGTACATTGTTCGTGGCTACAATTCTGCTACAATATCAGAGCTCAATAGTCGCAGAGACGCCCGTGGATCCCAAAGCCTGAACTGTTTGTTTTAGATACTGAGGATAAAATAGTGAACCCAGAGTTGTGAGGCTCCCAGTCTCATCAGAGCCAGCACAAGCCCAAAACCACACATATAAATGAATACTCATATGCAAAATAGCTGTGATCATCAGTGCAACGAAAACAATAAGGAAAGGTAGGAGGTTAGAGAGCAATCAGGCATCAGGGTCAGGCGAAAAAAATTTTCTTTTTGGTTTTCCATTTAAATGCCTCTAATATCAGATGAGAATTTTAAAGCACCTCCTCAGTAATTTATTTACAAGGCAATCTTCAATAGAAATATAAACACTCACTGTCCCATGAAGCCTCTTTGAGCACCTGCAAAAGCCACCTGAGTTTGCAAATAAACGCAGACGTGGCTTCTGCCACGGAGAACTGTGCAGGAGCTGAGTTGTCCTGTACGGTGCTGGGGAATTTGACATGCACTTTGTCATGTTGCTGACCAGCATACCTTGCTGCCCCCGAGTAGATGTCCCCCACAGGGAGAGGGACAATGCCACTGCTCCTGATGAGAGGGTGAGCTGCATCTGGGTCCTCTCCAGATGTGCACAAGGCCAAAGTATCAGTTGCACAAACAGCAGAGAAGCCCCTGGGGCCTCCAGAGCTGAGGATAAGAGGAACTAAAAGTAGGTCAGAGAGGCTTTGGGAAGGTGTCTAGCTGGTGTCTGATTTTCAGCAGCGTCTTCATCGGGGTCACCATTCGTAGGACAGGTTGTCGTGGTAGCTGCTGCTATCCAGGCACACTGCATTATTCACCAGCTTGTACCGGGAAGCAGGGTGCTCCGCAGAATTCAGTGCAGGGGTCAGCAAGTCTCATCTGTAAAAAGCCAGATCATAAATATTTCAGATTTTGCAGGTCTTGTGGTCTCTGCTGCAACACTCCACTCTCCTTTTGGAGCACCGACACAGCTGTGGACAATGCATAAATAAGTGAGCATGGTGGTGTGCCAGTAAGACTTTATATGCAAAAGTAGATGGGACTCAGCCTGTGGGTCATGGTTGGTCGGAGCCTGTGCTATGCAGTTGGTCTTTTTCTGCTGTGATTGGAGGATCAGCTGAGGGGCATATAGAGCAGACCTGTGCTTTGCCTCCTCCCTCCTGACCCATTGACTCAGGGTCTCTGGATCAACAGCCAAGCCAGAGCACTGGTGCAAAAGCTCCGCGGGTAGCACATGTCAGGTTATGCTGCTGCGACAACCTATGAGCAGAGTCTCAGTGACTGCAAAACCAAAGTTTGGTTTTGCTCTTGCAAAGCCTTCTGCAGGTGTGAGTGACTCTCCAGGGAAGCTGTCCCTCATGCCCTGACCCATCAATTCAGTCTGATGGAAGCACAGTCATCTTGTATCTCCAGTTTCTGGAACCCACAGTCTTCTTTTTGAGTGACTGGATCACTTACGATTCAGGCAGAGCTCTTCAGTGGATCCTAACTAGCTGCAAGGAAATGGAAAATACAATTTGCCACTTCCAGAAGGAGCCAAGATCTAGGTATGAGTGAGCCCTGCAAGCTTGTGCTCCTTTAATTATTTGATTGGGTGGAGTTAGGGGTGGTTGGTAATCATCACCATGCAGTTCGATATGTCCACATGTGAAGAACCTGTCTGTGTGGAATTTGTAGGGATATGCTGTTTGCATCATGGGAATTTGGCCAGTTACCCATGTGGATAACTACTCTCTGGACTTAGGATCAGATCTTACTATAGAATGTTCTCGTGTTTGGTATTAAAAGCGGTTACTGGTGCTGTTAATCCCACGCCTGACCTCAGGATGTATCCTGTCGTCCATGAGTGAGGCTCAGTTATACTGAACAAGTGTGGCGTGACCATGGCGCGGGGCTCCACCAGCTCTTTTGTAAGTTAAGTCCTGGTGCACACACGTCTTAACCTCCCGTGCTGATCCAGTTTGGTAGACTTTATTGATTTGGTTAACAAGACCATAAATAATAATCCAGGCCTTCTTTGTTTATGGGTAACAATCCTGGCCCATTATAATTTTCTGTGGCAGCACATATGGTGAGTGATAAACTAACTAATAAAACTGCCACATGCAGGATAGTTCTGCTTTTATTTTTATGGCTGTTTCTTTAATCTGATACATAATTAATGTATAAGGTTCAACATTTTTTTTATTGTTGTTTGGTTAGATTTCAGTTTACTTGATGCATTCGGAGGTGTTAATATTTTGGATGCCTTTTGGGGGTAGGAGGGTGAGATAAAGCTGGAGCTTGTAATCCAGGTGGAAGGAGGCTCTACCAGGGTTTTATTTTGTTTCCTATTTTCAGTCTTCTTGAAAGGAGAAAACTTAAATGGCCCTTGCTTTCAGGGTTCATTTCCGTGGAAAACGCAGAGCGGTTCTTCTACGTTCAGGCATTCTGGAAACATCCCCCCGTCTCTGTACCTAAGAAAACACAGTTCTAAAAAACTCTTCTCCTTGGAGAATAATTTCCGCTGCCTTCCATCTCTCTCTCAGTGATTTGCTTGGTCTCCACAATTTGTCTGGCTCCCTCTTGAACTGATTTACGATTCACCAAAATCTGTGGGAGAATGTGCCAAGCTACAGACCAATTAATTATGTTTGCCGTCGGGTCTGTCTGTGAGGGGCCGCTGTCTCCATCTTGCCTGATGTTTTAAATTCCACGACACAAGTGACTCGCTTTTGTTTTTCTTAAGTACCAAGCTGACCAGCCGGGGTGACTCCAAGAACAGGAACGTTTTCTGGAGGGGGCCCCGTGGTATATTTGTGTACCGATCTCTGAGGAAAATCCACAATTTCCCCATATATGCTGCGCAGGGCCTGCTGCTGTTGGAAAGGAAGTTCCATGTTTTATGCACAGCCACCGCAATATGCTCAGGGACATTGTGCTGTGCATTTTTTGCTCTGCAGCACTATAATTATAATGGGATAATAATAATATTCAAACAACGACAGCAATTTTTCACATAGCACTGGGTTCCAGACACTCTTTTAACTTGCTTTACATATATTAATTCTTTCATTCATTAGGTAATTCTTTAATAAGGAGGGCGCTATTTTCCGTCTCACTTTTTCAGAGAGGAAACAGGCTCAGAGAGGTTCAGTCCATTACAGATGCCACACAGCAAAGAAGGAGCAGGCGCAGGCTTCTCTGGAAGGCTGACTCCTAATGGGAGGACGCTGTTGGCATCAAGGGCTGGGCAAGGCCGAGCTCCACATTCTCGAGTCATGTTTGCAGACAGCCGACACCGTGTTTATGCACCAGTATGGATTTATCTGGTAGGGACCTTTGATTTTATTGGGGAGTACGTTACAGGCTGATAGATGAGATGGCTCTAAGTACAGCAACACTGTTTTCTTCCTTTTCCTGCAAAAGGTGAGATGGTTCCCTGTGGTGTTAGAAAGGATTGCAAGAGATTTACTTGGGGAAAATTATCTTCCCCTGGACTCCCCCGCTCTATTTCTACCGTGAGTTATTATGATTTAAAAAAAAAAAAAAAAGGTAAAAGCCAGAACATTTGCTTCAAGGTGAAAATATTTAGGCAAAATATTACCACGGGGAAAGTTTATTTTAAGCATCAAGGTTAAAAAGAAGCATGTGTCAGGTTTAGGATTTTATGCTTAAAGCTCATCACCACCGTGTCAAGTGTTGGTTGGGCGACTTTCTCTGTAGAGGGGCGGATAATAAATATTTTAGGCTTGTGGGCCATGCAGCCTCTGTCACAACTGCTCAGCTTCGCAGTTGCAGAACAAACCCATGCAGAGTCGGGGCTTGCAGCACAGGAGAGCTTTATTTCCAACAAGAGGCTGTACAGATCTGTCCCCCTCATTACTGCCCCCCCCCCACCTATGTGATGGACAGGGGATTGGAGATCAGCTCTACAGTGGACAGGTTTGACTTGCAAAAATCGTTGAACCTCTGGGCCACACACAATCTCCCCAGATGCTAAGTTGGAAGACTGATTCCTCCCTCTGCGTGTGGTCGGGAAAATGGAGTGAGTGTGGTCAGGAGTTCAGTGAAAGAACCCACACTTTGTTCTCCTGTGTCTCCCACCTTCTGCGATTTTGTTAATAAGTGCAAGCAGTCAGCTGTGGTCGCCTGAGAACTTTTGAGCACTTTTGTATTTGGGTTATGGCAGTATTAAAAAAAAAGGACCCTACCAGGAGAGTTTCCTAAATCAGTGTGCGAGGAGCGGTTCAGTGATCGGTGGGAGCAAAAGGTCTTTGCCATCAAAATCTGAGCATTCCTCCTCCTCGGAGCAGAAATGGTGAATGAAGAGTGCCCGGGCCAAGCCCTCCTCTGGCCGACATGCATGATGCAGATGGGTTCTTCTTCTAAAATCAACACAGGGCCTCAGAAGCTTGCTTTTGACAATCCTTTAGTTGCTGCCCAGGGTCTGTGGTTGTCTCATAAGAGGAAACCTCGTGGGCATCTGTGACCTAGATGGTTAGCTTTGAAGGTCAGAGATCTGGGGCCCTTGCTCAGATCCCAGGCTATGTGAAAATGTTAGGAGGTCACTCTACCCTGTAGGGATATCAGTGGAACTCTGAGGCCACAAACAAACAAAAACAATACCAAGTGGAAGTGTCTTCCTTCCACCCTCAGGTGTCTGTCCTCACTCTGAAACCTGACGGCACCTCATTTTCGACTCCAACTGGCTTAGCAGCAGCTGGGCTTCTACTGCCCCCCCCCCCGATCTTGATGCTCTCACGGTTTCTGGCTGTTTCCTGGTGAGCTGCTCTCCTAGACGTCTGGGGCTGAGGTCATCCTGATTCTTCCTGACTTCAGACTCCCATCAGCAAACAGGGAGATGTTAGTATGAAAATGTTGCATGGATTCCAAAGGATACCAAAAGGGGAGGAGAGGAGCCAGGGGCAGGGAGGGCGTCAGCACCCTGGACAGCGGGTCGTACAGGCTCCTTCTAACCCCCTCCCAGACCTGCCCTTCCTGGGTCTCCTGTGCTAATTGCTATTCTGCTGGTGCCTTCCCTGGCCAAGACGTGACATGTACTGATCCTGACCGTCTCTCCATCTGCCTCCCAACACTTCTGAGATCAAAGCCTTACTTTGAACAATGGTTGACTACATATTGTGCACACAGTGATATTTTTGAATGGATACGATATAAATAAGAGAATGATGCCCTTAACTCCAAATTCCCTAGGAGAAAAAAACCCCAATGGGCTGGTCCCCGGTGGCGTTAATTGAGCCACAGTGGCTCAAGTCACACAGGCCAGCCACTTCTGGTTGCCTGTGTCAAGGGAAGTGAGATTTTGTTGGGGGGGGATGAAGCTTTTCTGACCTGGGAAGACAGAGTCGCACACAACTGCAGCTGTGCTCTGCTCGTGGGTTCATAGGTGGTCGTGAGCAGAGGGAGGATTTCAAGTCTGTCTGAAGAAATGGGTGACTTTTCTGTGAAGTTTCATATTGGAACTTGAGCACTTCCACCGGGCACCATGGACGTGTTCAGAACCCAAGTCTCTTATTTATTTATTGTTGATAAAAGAAAATGAAGAATTTATAGTCATTTCAAACTTGAGTTCCAACGGTTTCCTCGTACTTCTTCTCCCTTGGGTTCTTCAGTGTATCTGTGTGTGTGTGTGTGTGTGTGTGGTTTTCTTTGTTGTGACCAGAATACCTGGCCACAGCCACTTAGAGGAGGACGTTTATTTTGAGCTCAGGGTTTCACAGGGTGGTGGGTTTGCCAGCTCCATGGCTCCGGGACCCCTGACCTAAGGCAGAGCATCATGGTGGAAAGGTCTGGTGGAGGAAGGCTGCTCAGCTTATGGCCGTCAGAAAGGAGATAGCACAAGGAGCCAGGGAAAAATCATGTGATCCCCAAACACACGGCCACAGACCTGCTTCCTCCAACCAGCCCACCTGCCGACAGTTCCCATCCAGTGATCCATTCAAATTATGAAGCCATCGAATGGATTGATCCACTAATTAGGGTACAGCCTTGATAATCTAATCACCTCACCTCCTGCATCACCACAGGGACTTTTGGGGAGCATCTTGCATTGAGACCATAACGTTGTGTGTGTGTGTATGTGTGTGTGTGGATGTGTGTGTGTGGATGTGTGTGTATGTGTGTGTATGGATGTGTGTGTATGTGTGTATATGGATGTGTGTGTGTGTGTGGATGTGTGTGTGGATGTGTGTGTGTATGTGTATGTGTATGTGTGAATATGGATGTGTGTGTGTGTGGATGTGTGTGTGTTTATATGTGTGTGTGTTTGTATGTGTGTGTGTGTGTGTGGATGTGTGTGTGTGTGGATGTGTGTGTGTGTGGATGTGTGTGTGGATGTGTATGTGTATGTGTGTATATGGATGTGTGTGTGTGGATGTGTGTGTGTTTGTATGTGTGTGTGTGGATGTGTGTGTGTGTGTGTGTATGTGTATGTGTGTGTATGGATGTGTGTGTATGTGTGTGGATGTGTGTTTGTATGTGTGTGTGTGGATGTGTGTGTGTGGATGTGTGTGTATGTGTGTGTGTGGATGTGTGTGTGTGGATGTGTGTGTATGTGTGTGTGTGTGTATGTGTGTATGGATGTGTGTGTGGATGTGTGTGGATGGATGTGTGTGGATGTGTGTGTGTGCGTGTGTGTGTGTGTGCGTGTGCAGGGCTGCATGTGCCTTCCACTCCTGGACGCCTTCCAGGTTGATCTCGTTAGGTCCTGGAGGAGGAAGGTGCCCTCAGGACACAGGGCCAAGTGCTGGTCTCCAGGTGGGAATCCTGGATGGCCGACTCATGAAGGATGAGGGCTCCGTCTTAGGGTGAGACTGAAACTGGTGAAGCTGATGGAGAACTTCTCGTCTTCCTTCCCTTTGACCCAGCATGGAGAGCACCGATAGCTGGCAGTGGTTTCAGGAACGAACCCTCCAAGGTCTGTCTTCTCCTAGATCCGCCATTCTCATTGAGGGAGTCATTTCAGAGAGAGAAAGAAGGAAGTGCCCAAAAAGGATGGGATTCCGGACAACAGGAATATCACTGAGGAAATGAAATGGGGTGATGTGACCACAATGACTAGCGGTGGCACAGGTGGCTAGAGACGGCACGCAGCCCTTGGGGGGGAGGAGGAGAAGGTGGGACTGGTCAGAGGAACAGAGCGGTCATGTGTGGAGGCCGTGGTAGGAGAGGGCTTGGTGTGCTTCGAGAGGCAACGAGGAGCAGTGTGCACTGGAAGGAGCCCCAGGAGCAAGGGGTGAGGAGTTGGCCAGGGGGCAGACGGGGAGCACTTCTTGGCTCAGTGAGGGGCGTGAGGTTTAGCCTCTGGGCTACAGAGACCCCTGGACATGACCAAAGAGAGGGCATCACCAAATTAAAATTTGCAGGAATTGTCTGGGGTGATGGCCTGAAGAGGGGACGTGAGGATGCAGAGGAGATGGTGGTGGTGCGGACCACAGATCCCCAAACTCACCTCGTGACACTGGTCGTCTGAGTGTGCACACTGGGTGTGGGTTGTCACCTCTCTGCCATCCTTGCTGCCATCCCCAATCTCATGTTCAAAACGTGGCCAAGTGCTTGAAGTGTGGTACCTGGAATATGCCTTTGTGACAGTTCTTAGCATCTATTTAGCCAACGTGGGGTGACACTAAATCCTAGAGAGGTCAAAAGGTAGAGATCTTCCAACTGTAGGTAAACCTCAAGAGATATAGACCCTGCCGGGGCCCAGTGGCTCCTGTGTGGAATCCCAGTGACTCAGGAGGCTGAGGTGGGAGGATATAAGTTCAAGGCCAGCCTCAGCGACTTAGTGAGGCCCTGAGCAATTCAGTAAGACCCTGTCTCAAAAGTAAGAAAAAATAAAAAGGGCTGGGGCTGTGGCTTCGTGGCTAACCACCTTGGGTTCAATCCCTGGTACCCAGAGAAATTTTTACAAAGGAGTGAACTTGAGAGACTGCTCTTTTGAAACACCTTCAAAATGAACTTGAGCAACCTGGAGCCACAGACAGAACTTGATGGGTTGGAATTGGAAGCACCTTGGTTCTGAATTTTTGCATCTCTATCAGAGATTTCAGACCCTTATAGAAGATCCTGAACCTGTAGGGGTGCGCGTGTGTGTGTGTGTGTGTGTGTGTGTGTGTAAATGATGATAATTAATAGCAATATTGATGCTTACTCATCATTAATACTGATTACTTAGAATCATACCACCTACTGGGTTCCAAAATAGGCTTGAGACTTTCTATGGTATCCCTTTGGAGCACTGAGATGAACGTGTGATGGACCTATCAATGCCCCGTTCTGGAGATGAGGAATGGGAGCCTCAAATCAGGTAACACCCCTGAAGCTGTGCAGTAAACAGAGGCGTGTCTGACCCAGGGATACAAAGAGGTGCTGTCGGAAGCTCTCGGAAAGGCCCTGACTACAAAGGAGGTGCTGGCAAAGTTCCGTGTCACATGTCTCTTTGCGGATTTCAAATATTCATGACCACAGAATTAGTTCCAAGGAAAGTCCACCGAAGGAGGTGTTTGCATGTGATTTTTTTCCCCTAATGATTCTGCTGTACCCTTGAGCATTTCCACGTTTGTTTAATCACAGAATCTCAGCTATGAGGTTTCTGACAGGTAATTTCCTTAATGCAGTTGACAGAGACAGATTACGGGGAGGTCCACTGGAGTCGGTGCTTTTGTCTGCAAGTGACAAGGCTAGATGTCAGCTATCCGGGTCTAGTGTGCCTCGATGATATGGTGTCCTTATAGTCCCCAGGATGACTTTGTGGGCCCACACATTCTTGGCCAGATGGGGTACACCATTTTGCAAGAAACCCACCACTTTTTTTTTTACCTTGAGAAACATCTGGACTGATATTTGTATGTCAGAATCATAAATCAATTTAGCCCTCAGAGATGGGTCTATTTATGCACTTAATCTTCAAATACATGTTTTTCCCCCCTTCTAACACAGAAAGTACTAAATGATGTGCGTAAATGTTGAGATATTGAATTCCTTTTTAAACTTTAAAGTCTGAGTGTCAGTGGGTCTTTCAGGCCCTTGGCGAGCCAGAGTGACATCTCATCCCTAGAAAACAACAACCCAAATACCTTCCTGAGCAAAGGTACAGAGGTCTAGTACCTTCTGAGACCTTTCTCCTTTCAAGTTCATCTCAGACTTTGAGCCCAGTGGCTCCTGGGCACAATTTAGAGGTCAAGAGGAACCAGAGGGTCGGGTTCAGGGATCTGGGATACATCCTCCTGGGACACACAAGTGCTACGGTGTCACACACTCTCTTTAGGATGTTCATGTTGTTTGTTGGCAGCAGGTACATCCCTGTGTACTCTGATAGTCTATATCAAAATAGAAATTGTGTAGTTATTCTGGGGCAAGTGTATGCAGGTCCAGAGCTCTTACCCTTGAACTGCTTCTGTGATTTTGTGTGTTGCCAACTCAATGGGGATGAATATTCTGGTAGCTTTTTAAAAACTGTTTTATTATTAAAAAAAAAAAGATCAGACATATGGCAAAGCAGAGAGATAAATAGAATGAACACTACGTGCTCACCATTGGAACCTAATAATTGCATAGGTAGGCACAACTGTTTCCAAGGACATCCTCAGATATCGTGAAACTTGCTTCTAAATACATGGAAATGTATCTAAAAAAAAAGAATAATATTATTTATATGAAGCCATGCTGTCATTATTACAACTAACTGCACTAAGATCCACCCTTCCCGTCAAATATCAGTGTATGTTAAAATTTACCCAATGGTCTCACCTGTATCCTGTACAACTTGTTTTGAAAAATATCACTCTGAAGTCATTTTGAACTACTGAAATTGTACATAAGAAGAAAAATGTCAGGTGGCCTATGATAGGATAGAAATATTGTAATATTTCTTTTCTTTAAAGTGCATCTGTCCTTTCTTAACCCTTCTGAGAGATTATTAATCACTTAAATATGTGCACAGTATTAAAAAGGAGTACACGCATAATTTGGCACCCCGAGAAAGCCCTTTTAAAATTATGGAAACAAATATGGCTCTGTGAAAAATAATATTTATCAGCATTTTTCCTAATGGTGAAAAATTGGAAACAACCTAAATTCCTGACATGGAGAATTGGCTAATTTATGGTGATCATGCTGGGAAATGCTTGCGATGTATTGTCGCGTAAATAAAGTACATTTTGCAGTTGCACGGGCAGAACGGCAGCCTTGTACGAATGAGCTCATGCAGAGCAAAACTCTTGAAGCTGTGCATCTGTGGTTTCACCATAGTTACCTCAAGATAGTAGGACCATAGGCACTTTGTTTAATTTTAGTTTTTCCCATTTTTTTTTTTTACATTTTCTGCCTGCCGTGGAATATTTTAGTAATTGTGTCAAAGAATTTTGAATTTATCAGCCGATTCAGAAGAGCAGTGTCATCTAACTGGAAGATACCCCCGCGGTGGTGGGTGGTGTGTGCGGTGGCAGGAGTGGCCTTCCAGTGGGGTGTTCTGCTGGGGTCCCTGGAAACAGAGGAGGGCTGCAGAGCTGCACAAGTTACCAAAGAGCTGTGAGCTGAAAGGAAGAAGCCAGAGAGCATCTTCCTGTGCTTCCTTTGACGGTCTCTAAGTCTTCCATTAAAATGCCCTGATATTGTCTGAGTAGGGTTTTATTAAAAACCCTGGAGTTAAAATTTGCATTGCAATTAGCTTCAAAATGCTATTTGGAGGAAGCTTTTAAGTGCATGTTACAGAGGTCTAATATAGACCCTAACCAAAGTGGTGCAGGAAGGAAATACATTGCTGTGTGTGTGTGTGTGCTCCCACTGGTTCACTTTCATTTCCCCTAACCTCTGAATGCCATTTTATACCTTAAGCAAACAAGAGCAGATCATGCTAGGACTTAGCCTGGGAGGGGTGACTCATCGCACCAAATTAGGACTCCTGTCCTGAGGTGAGAATGTCCCCAGCAAGATCCATTTGCTCTGCTGCAGTCTACCTTTCTACCATGCATTTGGGGACTCTGATACAGATTCGCCTCGTGACTGCGGAAAATATGACCATAGAGACGCTGTGAGTGCTCCACAGAGGAGCAGTGGAGCAGCCTCAGGTCGGCTCTTCAAAATGCGACTTTCAGAGTTCAAAGGGCACTTAAGAAAATCGTGGTGGAAGCAGAAGGTGGTGATTTGACATTCTTTGCCACTGAATCTTGCAAAAATGGTCCAGTGAAGTCATGATAAACCACCCAGGGAAGGGCTGGTCCAGAACCCCAGGACACAGGGAGCTCAAGACTTCATATCATTGAGTGATAGGTTTTTCGGTATGAGAGCCTGGGAAGATGGCAGTATCCACAGGGCTCCTGCCATACAGACCCACACTGACTCAGTTTCCTCAATTCTATGAATGCCTCATCCCCCAAACACCACCCCCCAGCCCACACTTACCAAGCAGAGAATAGCAGCTACTCTTTATATTCTAAATTTATACTTTAAAATTTATACTCTAAATTTATAAGTTAAGAGATAATCATAAATAAGCAACTTATTTGCTTATTTATGATTATCTCTTAATTTATAAACTAGCCTAGCCCCAGGAGAAGGACCCTAGGTTGTAAATTACTGGCAAGGTCAAGGTCAGTAGTTCCCGTGGTAACCAGAGACACTACAGGTAGACCTTACACAACTCTCCCAGCGAGTACACCAGAGTGAAACACAATTTCGTTTCTCTCCTCCAGCATTCTGGAAGAGTCTGTGCTGGCAGTTTTATATCTTGATCCCCTTTGTGGCAGGAATAGAACCAACTCAAATATGTAAGAAAAATGGATCATTATCCTAATTGAAACGGAAGACCATTGGGCAGGACATCAATTAGTGGCCCAACTGTAGAGTTCTCTATTGAGTAATGACAAAATCCCAAGACTTCTTAGAAGGCCACCAAGAATCAGAAAGCCATTGATCAACTGGTGAGCCCAGCACAATTAAATTTAAAATGAAAATCCTTCCAGCCAGAGTCAACTAGCCTCTGCCCTCATTTTCTCATTAGCCTTTGTGAGCATTGATGCTTCTAACTCTTCAATAAATTCCCAGCAGATATTCTCTCTTCTCAGCTAGACCTACCCCCCCACTCCACCCCCCCCCAACACACACAAATGAAACTCTGAGCTCCATTTGATTAGCTGAAGGGAACACAAGGACCAGCCCAAGTTAGAGGAGACCAGTGAGGAAATGACCTGAAGGTAGGTGTTCAGAACGGTGAAGTAACCCTGAAGTCAGTCCCACCTGAAGTCAGGATGTGGGCCACCCAGCATCAGTACCACTCCATCAACCAACGAAGCAGAGTGCTGTTCTCCTGGTCATTAGCGGTTCTAGTTTGGTACACAGAGTACACCTGGGGGTCCATAGCTATTCTCTTGGGCTGGGCCTCTCATTTGTTTCAAGGGTCAGAACGGGCTCATCCGTGCACACACAGACATGCTAAGCAAGACTTAGCTGTGCTCCAGGGGGGCCAACTCTTCAGGGAATCCTGGGGCCGCTTGTCTTTTCAAACAGGAGTCCCTGGGCTTCTCAGTCATTCCAACAAGAACGTTGGAAAGGGGTGTGTGAATGTGTTTTGCAGCCCCCTCTTGCCCTGAGTACTTCCTGATGACCAGCCCAGTTGGGGGACCTCTGGAGTGCACACGTGGTGAGATTAGAGCATAACGGAACCGATTTGTCCCCTAGAAGGAAATCAGGCTGGATTCTGTCTGTCCTACTTACCTTCTGTGGTTGTTGCTGGCTTCCTAGGGAAACCCCCTCTCATCCCCTCGTATTTTTAAAATACAGAATTTTGTCATAAGAATGGATTTCCTCACTCTTTAATATTTGATTGGAGAAGCAATTCCGGTCATGGTACATCAGAAAGCTGCTTTTCCCCCTCTTTCTAATAAGAACTATAATCCATTGCTGACAAAAAAAAAAAAAAAAAGAAAGAAAGAAAAAAATTCCCCCCCGCATTTCCTGGGTGCTTGAGAATACACTGTGACGAATGGCATCTCCTGTTGTACAATCGTCCTCACGGCTTGTAATACATCGTTTAATGAATTGATCACAGTGGAATGTAAAGACGAGGCAGCATTTATTTTGTATGTTATATTGCATATAATTTTTAGAGTTGACATTTATAACCACGGAAGCTGTATTTTACATATCATCTTCAAACCATATCAGCCTTAAACACATTTAAATTTAATAAGCAAGTAGATTAGATTTGCTTTTAAGCTAGGCATATCATTACAGTGTGTTCCCATCAGGAGAGCGTGCTCACGATTAAATACCGTCTTTGGTTGTCTTAAAGAAACAAAAATTATTAAAAAAAAAAAAAGCGGGTTAGAGCTGAGGCTGAAATAATTAAGAACGAAGCCCAAAGAATGTTCTTTAGTGGACGGCCATCAGCACAGCCCCTCTGACCGTGGAGGCTAAAGAGTCCTTTTGGTTTTATTAACCACCATCAGGAAACTTTGAGGCTGAATCCAAGCCTTGGGAACGAAATGCAAATTCTCTAATAGGAACATCATTGTGATAATAATTTATTAAATTTCCCAAGCCATCTCCCTCTGAGGAGGGCAGCACAAACGGCCCTGGTGATTAATTTTCAACATCATTTAACATTTTATTAGAGAGAAACAGTTTTTAATCTATTGGTGTCCTTCCTCTGCAGTTCCATGGGCTGTTTTCAAAACCAGGGGACAGGGGAGGAGTGGGAGCCTCAGGCGGGAGACGGTGTGCTGGCTGCAGTCCTCGCTCTGGTACCTGATGTCTCAGCCTGTCCTGTGTCTAAATGCCACTTCCGTTTTAGCCTCATGGTATCCCACTGGGGTTTGATGAGAGAATCTGCTCAGGAATCTGCACTTGAGGGAACCACTACGTCCAGGGGGAGGTTGACTCTGAGAGGGCTGGGGACGAAGGGTGTGCTGGGGGGGGGGGGCTTAGAGTCCTGGGAGGGCAATGCCCATGGAGGCCAGGAAGGTCCCCGAGGTGCAGGGAAGTGAAGCCCTTGAAGGCCAGGCACTAGTCAGCGCAAATCAATGTTGAGGAGCTGGAACGACAGCTCTGAGAAGACGGAAGAGAAGTAACTCAGCGGAAGGTGGGGTCTTGGATGGATGTGACCCAGAACGAGGGGCAAGTGGCAGAATGAGAGCAGTCCCAGGGTGATCGGCACTTTAGTTGGAGCGCGGTGCCAATGGGCATTTCCTGGTTCCGATGGGAGTCGTCATTTGATGGAGTAAGATGTCGACGTTAGGGGAAGCCGGGTGGGAGACATAGACATTCTCTGTAATATTTTTATAATCTTTCTGTAAATCTGAGATTCTTCCAAAGCAAAGAATTATTTTAAAAATCAATAAAAACAACAAAAAAGGAGCAAGCAACAAACAAAATATGCTGGCAGAGATGGAGAGTCCAAGGGTCATCTGCTTGTGATGTCCCCTTTGGATAGCCTTGCACACTCCCTGAGAACATGGGAAAGAGAGACAGCTGTCTGCTCTGCTCTATTTTGTGGGGAGAGACGCTCATAGTCTGACTTCACTTCACAGTAGGGGAGATAACAGCCCACCCAAGTCCGTCCATGCCCTGGACTCTGGGGACGTGTTAGGTTACACAGCACAGGAGAATGAAGTGGCTGGAGGAACTAGGCTTGGTACTCGGCGTGCAGTGGGCAGATTGTCCACCCTTCCTGGAGGGGCCGACCTGCTTGCATAGACTCTTAGCAGTGGAAGGAGGGAGGGGACAGCAGGCATCAGAAGTGTGACCCCTGAGAACAGCTCTCCTGGGAGTTGCTCTCTTCCCGGTGAAGGGAGCCAGGAGCCAAGAAATGCAGGTGGCCTTTAGGATCTGGAGAAGATGAGAGCACAGATTCTGTCATTGACTCCAGGGAGTAACAGCCCTGCCAACACCCTGACCAGCTCCGCAGGACTCGCCTCGGTGTCTGAACAACAGGACCATAATGTGATCATTTCATTGTTTGAAGCCATCCCAGTTAGGGTAAGTTGTAATGGCAGCAGTAGGAAGCCAACCCAAGCGGTCGTCAGTGTAACAGCGGGGGCATGTGTGGTCCTTCAAGTGCCAGGCAATCTTACAAGCTTTCACATGTGTCACCACCATTAAGGCCATATGGCAAGCACACATTGCGTTCGGCTTTATAGATGGGGAGACTGAGATGGAGATGTTCATGGCCTGTGTGAGACGGAGAGAGAGCTAATCGGAGGCGATGCTCTGAACTAGCAGCCACGGGCAGTACTTAGCACTGCCCTTAGTACTGCCCCTCACTCTATCAGGTGGAGGTTAACACATGTTTAGTAGCTCAAAATCGTTGCCACGAGAAGCAGAGAATAGGAGACTTACATTTTCTTGGAGAGAAGCTGGAATAAGCTTCTAACAGCACTTGAAAAGTCAGTAGTATTTTTTGAAGCATTGGCTAAAAACAGTCTTTCTGAAACTCTAAGTCCCATGCTATTATTGTGGGTCTAGGTGCTGCACAGAGATGCTGTGAAATGGCACTCGAGCGGTCACTGGGGAAGGAGCTGTTCTGTTCTTGGTACTCTTTCCATTCCCTGTTCCCATCAGTAAGAGGGACTTGTTTGGTGTATGGGCATCTGAAACATCTCTCCAACACCGGATGGCCCCCACGTTCTTAATAAAGGGAGGTCTCGTGTTCCATATCTGCAAGTATCAGCAGCGAACGTGAATATCGTGTGATTGCAGGGCGTTGGTTTAAAGGTAACTTCTGTTTGGGATAAATGGTTTTGATTTATAACATTGATATAAAGTTGCTTTTTAAAATAATGTGCTTCCATTTAAGAAAAGGAAACAGTGAAGAAAGGTATGAAACAGCTGATAGTTTACCATTATGGCATGGGGTGGCCACGTAGGATGGTGGCAGTGGAGTGGCTATGATCGGGGAAAATCCTTAGCTCTTTGGGGTTGAAGTCTTCAGTGTCCATTCTAATGGCTAAGAAGGTGTCCATTACTCACTACAAAGCCTGCAACCGTCTTTTTTTTTAGATATATTTTTGTTTTGTATCGACATGTAGGAATAGCAAAATTTACAGGGTGCAGCATGACGTTTCCATACAATGTGCTCAGTGTGCAGCAGTCAGGTCATGGTGACTGACATATCCATGGCCTGGGACGCTCATCATATTTGTGTGCTGCCATCACTTTTGAATCTGTCCTTTTGTCTACTCCTTTGCCAAAGAGATAAGTAATGTCACTACATGCAGAGAGCAGAGTCCTGAGACAACAGAACAACATATTTTCAATGTCAAAGTTCCACGGGGATTAGCAAAGTTCCTGGATCCCCAGCTTCCTCTTTATTGTTCTGGTAATTATGTAACAAAGACTTTTAAAATTAATGTATTCTCAGCTTAACGATGAAGTCTCCAGCCTCTGTGGCCCTCGCTGTTTGGGGCCTGTGGTTGTGTTTCACGGGCCGGGCCTTGTGCGTGTGCACGTGCATGGCTGGGCTGCTGGGCTGGCTTTCTGGGGACCCTGTATGTCAAATGGCATAGAAGAAGGTCCCTGCTGAGCCCTAAGTTTTTACATCGCTTGTCACCTCCCAGGCATGCAGCAGGGGGCTCCAGGTGAGTGTGGTGGGGAACTTTTGCCTGTATGCCCATCACAGATCAGGAGGAGACACCTGTCACTGTGTGGGCAGTGGCAGGTGGATAGCAGCTGGTCCTGAGAAGGCAGAACCGGGCGACCAGCACATCAGCTCAGGTTTGAATGGCTTGGTGAGCGCCCAGAGAAAGGGGCCTGCTTGCCGCTCTTATAGATGGATCACTGCACATGGCTTAAGCCACACACCTGGCTTCACCTTTTAATCTCCACTGTTGGCAGCAGGGACTAAGCACTTTCTTCCATGCTCTTGGCATCTGGAGCGGGGGCGGGATCATTCGACTCCAGAGGCCACATTGGCACTCCATAGATACTGTTGTCTTGTTTCATTTTCCTTCTTTTTTCTCTTCCTCCTCTTCCTCTTCCTCCTCTTCCTCTTCCTCTGTCTTCTATTTATCCAAAGAAAGCAAAGGAACAGATTTGGCCTGGTCATTCTGAAGGCCAAATGGATGTGTCTCAGAGTCAGAATGGTGATGCTTATGCACAGTGGTGGTGATAGCTCCATGTCCTGAGTGCTGTGACTCAGTGATCCTGAGTGATGTGACTCAGTGATCCTGGTGCTGTGACTCATTGATCCTGGTGCTGCGACTCAGTGATCCTGAGTGATGCGACTCAGTGATCCTGGTACTTCCCATGTGACATTCACTCTCCCCGCCATCCACAAACTTTCCCAGGGTCTCTCCTACAACTTTTCCCACTTCCCTCCTTTTCCCTTCTTTCTGGACCCATTTTCCAGTGATCTGCTTAGCAGTGCAAAATCAAGAAGCAGCAGCCCATTGTGAACATTGCCAGCACAACTCTCCACTGGGCCAGTGGTTCTGCAAACATTTACTAAGTATCAGCAGATCCAAGGTGGCACAACAGGCTCTCTCACTGTTCCAACAACAAGGCTGAGCAGCAAGTCTTATCTCCATTTTTAAGAGGAAAGCAGGGTGTCTAGCATCAAAGAGCACACGCTTAGGAAAGAGATGGCATCTGTGTGTAACTGCAGGTAAGCTTGAATGCAGGTGTGCACAGGGGCAGGAGCCACACAGAGAAGGGAGTCTTGGGAGGTTTGAGGAACGAGGAGGTCCTAGGACACTTGTGAGGATGGGCAGGCGTTTTCCCAGCAGGCAATTTCTGGAAGGGTGTTTTGGGCAAAGAGGACAGCGTTCGCAGAGAGAAGAGGAGGTGGAATTCTGAGCCAAGGATAAATATGCACAGCTAACTATAGTTCTAGTGGTGTGCAGAGGGGAAGTCGGGTTGTCTGAAATACACACAGCAGTGGTCTTGTCTCTGTGCAGCTCCGTGTAATTGCAAGGGGAGTGAAAAAGAGCCCATCTCAAAGGTGCATGGCATGGCCACCCTGCAGCCAGGGCTTCTCCCTGCTCACCAGACACCTGGTCATGGGTCTCATTCCTTTTCCTCCTCTCCCACTGTCCCTCCTTCCACTCCTCCACCGCCAATCGACTCTTCTCCCTTAGTAGGTAAAGACAGGGCTTCTCCAAGCCTCCTTTACAGCTGTTTTCCTTTGGGATGAAGCAAAAGAATGAGGAGAGAGATGGCCGTGAGCCTCTGCTTCATGCCTCATGGAAGAAAAAGGGAAAGGTTGAGCTTGCCGTTAAGCATCTCTCTCTGTCTCTTTCTCTCTCTCTCTCTCTCTCTCTCTCTCTCTCTCTCTCTCTTTCTCTCTTTCTCTCTTTCTCTCTCTCTCTCTCTGGAATAACGTTTTCTTGGATGCTCAGCTAAAATGGAGACTTGGGAGTGTGAGACTCCGGAAAACGGCCTGGCAGTTCCTCCAAAAGTGAAATACAGAATCACCCCGGGGCCCACCAGCTGCACTCCTCCATTGATCCCCAAGAGAATTAAAACTAGATCCTCTAATAACAATGCACATAAAAGTTCACAGCAGCACTGCTCACAACCTCCACAAGGTAGAAGCAACACAGATGTCCATTTGGTCCACCTGCATGGAGGAATACTATTTAGCCAGGCACAGGAACAGAGAGCTCATATATACCACAGCATGGCTGAGCCTTTCAAGACAGGATGCTCAGTGATTGATGCCCATCACAAACAGGTCACGTGTTGTATGATTCTGTTTACGCAAATGTCCCGGATCAGCAGATCCACAGATACAGAAGGCAGAATGGCGATGCCCCCGAGAGAGAGAAAGGGAGGGGGAATATCTGCTTAATGGCTGTGGGTGTTTCCCTGTGGAGGGGGGTGATAAAAATGTTTGGAAACTAGATAGAAGGGGTAGTTCTCCAACATTGTGACCCTGCCAAATGCCACTCAATGGTGCACTTCAAATGGCTCATTTTATGTTATATGAAACTCACTATTGCAAAAGCAAAAGCCAAAAAGAAAAAAAAAAGAAAGAAAGAAATCACCCAGCGTCAGTTCCAAGGAAACGAGTTTGCCGCATTGCCCAGGTTTCTCAGCAGGCAATGAGCCGCAGGAAGACCCTCAGAAATGGACGCTCAGAGAAGCCGTGTCCATCTAGAGGCCAGAAAAGGAGCCGGCTGCAAGCATCAGGACCCAACTTCAGTTCCCAGGGGCCACTGAAGTCTGACCATCAGCCCCTGCGACCAGCCTCCCCGACCCGAGGAAGTGCAGCCCGGGAGGGAGACGCTCGTAATGTCAGAGACTGATGATGAGAAAATGGGAAGTGGATGGAGTTTTACGGCGATGCATTTTTAACTCTGCTTCAGAATAGAGGGGGACATTTTAAAGAGCTTAAACCAGACTAAATTTCCTTCAGTATGATAATAAATACACCAAAGTGCCCTTTTATGTTTAATAATTCAGGATCCACTGAGTGTTTAAAGGTTTCCCTGTTTTATCCTTTACAAAATCGAGTGGTAATCAGTGAAAAAGTAATAGATGAGGAATGTTTTCGAGATGGACCCTGAATCATGCCCTTGAAAACATCTTTGGAAATGGATATGCCTGTGCGTCCCCGGCAGCAGACGCCTCGTGGTTTGGAGGTTCTCAGCCAAACACCTGCACACCTACACTCATGGCTGCTCCACACCTGCAGCGTCAGCTGGTCACTCCACCGGGGTCAGGATGCTTCTCAGATTCAAAGCAGATTGGTTCTTCCAGGAGAAGAGTAGGGAGGTGGACAGGCTCATGGCGATGGAGTCGGTCCGTCTATGGAAGAAACTGCATGGGGCAGAAGGGGTCTATGTAGGATCTTAAACTTCATCTTGGAAAATAACCAAGACTGTGCCTCATCCACATCCCCAAACGCTCATTGCACCTGTTTACACCACGCCAGCCAGACCCTGCAGGAGGCACCAGCCATGTCACCATCCACCAGAGACCACAGGCAGCACCTCGGCTGTACCAGCTCATGTGCTCTGAGCAAGGACGGCTCTCAGGAAGGCACCGTAGCCAGCCATCACTTCTCCCTGGGCCAAAGGCCCATTAGTCATAGCGTATATGTCCAAATTACAGGATATTAATGCCATGTCCTGGGCTTTTCTAGCAGAGAGAGATCACCAAAGATATGGCAATGAACATTACAAGATGTGTTTTTCTGGGAAATCCCTTTAATGAGGACTGATTCACTAACTATGCAAAGACCCATGTGCCATTTCTCACTTTCCCTCCCCTGGGGTATGAAATTAAGTGACTTTGAGGCGATTTTGAAGGTAGAGTCTACGTCCTGACGGGTAAGGGACAGCAAGGTTTAGGTTGGACTGCCTAGCTCTGAACTTCTCTGGGAGAGAAGAAGAAACCTATATTTTTGTTTAAGCCATGGTTATTTTGGGAATCTCTAAATAGCAACCAAACCCAATTTTATGAGATGCAGGTGAAAGTGTAGGTAGAAGACCCATTATCTGAAGCATCTGAGACTAGAAGTATTTCAGTTTTCAGATTTTTTTTTTAAATTTTGGAATATTCACCTGCATATGAGATAGCTGGGGGATAGGACTCAAATCTAAACACCAAGTTCCTTTATGTCTCATCTACACCTTTACACAACCTGAGGGCAATTTTATACAATAGTTTTATTATTATTTCTACAGCCTACGTTTTGAGTGCAAGCCCATTACAGGAAGCCAGGTGTGGAATTTTCCTCTGTGCCATCATGTCTCTCTGCTCAGAATGCTTTGGATTTGGGAGCACTGGGGATTTTCCTATTAGGGATGCTCCATCCGTACAAATACAAAATAATTTGGGGGAGCCAAGACTGTTCTGCAGATACTAACACAGGAAGATGTGAGCGAGGGGGACTAGAGGAGGGGAGAGATCTTGCTGAGGCCTGAGGAGCAGGAAGGGGTCAGGCCCAGGGTCAGGAATGTTGCAGGAACATTCCAAGGTGAAGGATTGCTGGACACCGGTGGAGCGGGCCTGGCACAGCTGAGAACCACAGGAAGCCTGTGGCCAGACCATGCAGAACCTAGGGACAGCTTCAGAGGAGATCAGAAAGGCAGGAGAGACCAACTCCGGTGTTCCTGGGCCATCTGAGAAACAGGGACTCTATCCTGGGGGAGGCAGGAGGTGCTTAGTTTGGAGAGGCAGAATTCCTGATCTAATATTTTTTCATGCCTTTATTTTATTTATTTTTATGTGGTGCTAAGGATTGAACCCAGGCTCTCGCAGTTGCTAGATGAGCACTCTACCGCTGAGCCACAACCCCAGCCCCTGATCTAATTTTCATTTACAGAGTGCACCCAGGCTGCCTGGTAGGGAGGGGTGGAAGGGTGGCGTCAGGAAGATAACTCGGGCAGTGACTGCAGACTCTGGGTGAGGGTGGCCTGTGCTGTAGACTAAGGTGGTGAGGGAGACACGCAAGGATTCATTGTGAAGATAATACAAACAGAATTTGCAGGCGTTTGGGAAGCCATTAGACCCTAAACAGCCTGCAAAGAAGATGAGCATGAACGAACGTAGCACAGACGGAAGAAACCCCTCGGTCTCTCCACTAGAACCACTTCACCATGTGCAAAAACCAACATGGGGACTGAACAACGGCAGGAAGATCCAAGAAGCTGATTCCAGACAAAGCACTCAGAAACACAGGTGGCCAGTAGCACAGGAAGAGATTGATGCCGATCAAAATTAGCTCACACCCAGTAGGGTGACTATATTAAAATAAAATTAAAAAAAAAAAAACAGAAAACAACAAGTGTTATCCGGGATGTGGGGAAATTGGGACCCTTGCATACTGTTGGTAGAAATGCAAAATGGTGCTGCTGTCATGGAAAGCAATATGGCCATTCCTCTAATAACTTGAAAAAAAGGATTATCACTTGATCCAGCAATTCTGTTTCAAAAGAACTGAAAGCTGAGTTTCAAGGCCATATTTGTACCCCCATGTTCATGGCAGCATCATTCCTGATAGCTAATGTGGGACTTATCCAAGTGCCTATTGATGTTGAATGAACAAGCAAAATGAAATGTGTACATATACATTTATATGCATAAATAACGTGTCTGTGTCATATGGCTATAAATAGCATACATATCCACATATCATATACTTAACACACACAAACACAATGAAATATGATTCAACTTTAAAAGAAGAGGAAATTCTGACACATTATACCACGGATGGACCTTGATAGATTTAGGTTAGATGAAATAAGTCAGTCACAAAGAGACAAAGGCTGTATCATTCCACTTTTATCAAGCTCTTAGCTCAGCAAAACCTTAGAGACCAAGAGTAGACTGTGGGTGCCAGGGGCTGGGGAGAGGGGAGTTCTTGATTAATGTATATAGAGTTTTATGAGATGAATAGAGTGCTGGGGATGGCCAGCAGTGACCACTGACCAACAATGGGAATGGACTTGATGCCTCTTGAATTCTGCACTTAAAAATGCTTAAGAAAAGAAATGTCACGTTGTGCGTTTGTTATCAGAGGAAAAGGATTGGGAAAACCCGTGGGCTGTCCGTCCTCTCCGAGCTCAGAGCAGGTCATTTTATCCAGGATTCTACTCCACCCTCGTGTTGACCAATGGCATTTTCCATTTCCCTCTGGTTCCTTGACCACTCTTCCGCCTCCCCAGAGTGTCTCACCACCCAGAGTTAACCAGAGATCTAAGTGTGTCCACAGAGCTCATCCTCAGAAAGAGCCTGAGTCAGAACTAGCCAAGGAGGACACGTGTCCGTTTACATATGATTTGCATCTGTTTTGCATAGGGCTGCACAAGCTGTGCTGTGTTCTCAAACATCACTCACGTTATATTTTAAGACTGTCACAATCTTTAACTAACATTTAGATCTGCAGCCAAGGCGCCCCAACTTTTCCAGCTTTCTATATTTGAACTGGATGCAACCTTCGTCCTTGGACACTGGGAAGCTCGGAGCTCTCCTAGAGCGTCTGCATGCCCCTGGGGGTTGATCCCAGTGCTAGAGACGCAGTGCACTCCCAGTGTCGATCTTTAGTGATCTAGGGTCCTCCCACCTGGGGTCTTTTGCCCCCTTCTCAGGCTCGCTCCAAGCATGCAGGATCACCCAAGGGCACTGTGAGCAGTGATTTTTCTTGTCGAGGTGAGAGGCAGTGCAGGGACACAAACATGTCAAAATCCGGCATGAATGTCCCTGTTTCCAGAAGCTCCTCAGGCTTGTAAGACATGGTGATCGTTCCCTGGGGCTTTTCCCCTGTCTTCTGACAGCTAGCCTTCCCCCACCCCTTCCCTTCCCTCCCCTCTCCTCTCCTCTCCTATTTCCTCTCTTCCTCTTCTCTTCTCCCTCTTACTCTTCTTCCTCATCTTCTCCTCTCCTCTCCTCTCCTCTCCTCTCCTCTCCTCTCCCATCTGCCCTTCTCCTGCCTTCTCTCTCCTCTCGTTTTTTCTGTCTTCTCCCTTCTCCAAATTCTACAAATTCTCAAAGTATCCTGATGATCTCCAGGAATCATGGCAGGTAGATGAGGGTGTCACGTAGGCAGAAAGAGCTAGGGCTGGGAGCCGGGCACTGTGCCTGGAGGGCTTCCTCTCCCTGCAGAGCGCGGGCTTTATTGCTGGTCTGAGTCGGTGGCAGGGCAACGTGCCCCGTGCGTGTGAAGGGGGGAGTGCTGTGGGATTGTGAGCTGAAGTCGTAACCCTGCCGGCCCTGGCCCCGTGGAGAGCTGCTCGTATTTCCCCCCTTTCTCTTCCTTCCTTTAAAATTCTATTTTATGATGGGAAGACACTTAACATGAAATCCATCCTCTTCAATATTGAAGCCTTCAGTGCAGCACTGTTAACTGCAGGTAGAGTGCTGCGCGGCAGAGCTCCCTGTCCTGCTCGTCCTGCGTCACTGCGACTTCACGGCCTCCAGCCCTGAGCCAGGTTCCGCCCTTGACCTGGTGTCTTCCTGTGCTGCAGAACCCCACTCTGTGCATCGCATACTCGCTGAGGCTACCCCAGATACCCCAGAGCCCCTAACTCCCTTTCTTTTCTCTTTCCCTTCTGATCAATAATGTGACCGTCTTTTCGTGTGTGTGTGTGTGTGTGTGTGTGTGTGTGAGAGAGAGAGAGAGAGAGAGAGAGCGCAAGAGCACGCACATGCTCATGCCACTCCCTTACAAAGTGGGCATGGAAACTACAGTGGAATCTTTAGTTTCTTTCCCCTGTTATGGTTTTGATATGACCTGTCCCCTAAAATCTCATGTGTGAGACAATACTAGAACCTTTGGAGCTGAAATGATCAGGTTATGAGAGCCCTAACCTAATCAGTGCATTAATCCACATGAATGGATTGGGTGGGTGGTAACTGTAGGCAGGTGGTGTGCCACTGGAGGGGGTGGTCCCTGGGGCTGTGTCTTTGGGGTATAGACCTTATGCCTGGTGAGGAGCTCTCTCCCTGCTTCCTGGTTGCCGTGTCCTGACCTTATGTCCTCTTCCACACCCTCCACCTTGATGGGCTCTCTCATTTTGGACCCAGAGGATGGATTTGACCATCTATCGACTGAACCTTTAAAACCATGAGCCCCAAACAATCTTTTTCTCCTCTACATTATTCCTGAGAGGTGTTTTGGTCATGGCAGACTAAAACGCCCCCTTGTCTGGTTTCCCCCACTCACTCCTCTTCAGAGATATTAAGGTGGAGCCTGAGAGACAGAGAGGAGAACGGATGAGTCTCGGCCAGGTGAGACTTTGGGAGAACTCCAGGGGAGTCAAGTGTAAGGAAAGAGTCGGGACCTTCCACGGCATGTTCCCACCCTCCACCTTTCTTTCCCTGCCATCTGTGTTGGTAGTGTGTGATGCAGATTGAAAACTGGGTCTCCGTACCTTTCTCGCCCTATGACATTAGCATATTCTTGGTCATGCAGCTACACTCTTTTTCGGTGGCCAGATGGATGAGAAGGAGAAGGATCCCACCGAGTCTTTTTATTTTTTTTTCTTTAATTTTTATTGTTGGTTGTTCAAAACATTACATAGTTCTTGACAAATCATATTTCACACTTTGATTCAAGTGGGTTATGAACTCCCATTTTTACCACCGAGTCTTTTTAAAGGGCAAAGGTTCATGCAAGAACCTTCATGGGGTCTGTGGCAGGGGTTTGTGCACAGGTATGATTTGGCCACCAGGATGACAGTAGACTGGCTGGTCTTGGGTAAACCGCATTAGTAATTCAATAAAATGCTTAGCCAATTTAGGTAAGTGCTTAACTCGGGCTAATTAAGACAAGATGAGCTCCTATGCAGAGTAATACCATGAGAGCAAGTCGGTAGGAGTAGACTGATTGTCCTTCTAGGGAGACACACTGGATCAGGATCAGTCACCAGAGAAGGACAGTCCAGCACTTGGGGTTTGCCCAGCTGGGACCTGGCTAAGGATGGAAGCAGGTAGGGGCTTTGAAGGTGGGTGCTGTGTGACGTTGGGCCTTGCCAAACAAGCCTAATGGGCCCCCTGAGAAGTACATGCCATGCATTTTTAGCAGTTAAGATATTTACTTACAGGTATATTTTTGTAAAGAAGGAGACTTGAAAGCTCTCAAAAGTGAGCTGCCTGCAATACCATAACCCTCTGCCAATCACGATGGCTAAGGCTGATTTTATTGCCAGTCATATTGTGCTGGAGTTGAAGTGCTAAGAACGCTGTCTTATCCCTCAGCTAGATTAGCTTTAAAAGGTGATCTTGGATTCTTGTCAAGCACAGAGTGAGGATTTAAGGAGTGACAAACACATGCCCACAACATTTACTATGAGATTTCCCATAACTGAATCCTCCGTCCCTGGCCAAGATGAAAAATACCATGGAAGAATTTGAAGGTGGGGTGGGGGGAGGTTAGCTCAGACACATTTCGGGACACAAAGGCAGTTCTTAGAATTTTGGGTTGGGATTTATAAACAATCCAACAATACGTGCCTTATCAGAAAAAAAATAATAATGGGGAGGCTGGAGACATCATCTTCACTTGCAACACGGGTCTGGGTCTTCCTGCAGCCTTGGCCTGATCCTGATCTCAATGTTAGCACCACTTATAGTGCACGGGGCTCCCTGGCCTTTGCAGCCAGTTTAGCCCTCTGCAGCTCATCGTAATCTCATGTTTCATCCTGGCAACTTCAAGGGCTTTATGGAAATACCAGACAGATAGGTAGGTGCTTTGTAGACCCGTCGCAGAGTTTTCAAATACCCCCATCCATCTTAAGGGCACTTCTTACCTGATCAGCAAGAGGTGTACACACTGAGTTTTCTCTTATAGCATCTTCATTACCGCCACGTCGTCCAGAGCTGCCCATTTCCATGGAGACTGCGCCATCCACCAAGCTTTATGGTGGTTCCTCTGCCTGCGTTGGGGCCCTTCCGCCTGCCAGCTTCGGGTTGACCAGCCATGCGTGCTTCTGATCGGACGGAACAAGCTTCTCATTATGTCACCACTGTCCCCTTCCAAGAATCTTGATTTCTCCATCCATTAGGTTCACCCAAGAGAAGAACTCAAAAGCGCAAAATAACCCAAGCAGAAACTTTATGAAAACCAAATTAAACACTCCCCTGACTAGCCCTTCACGCTGTGCCTTGTACATAATAGATGATCCAGGGAATATAGCTTGGGTGGTGAATGATGGGTTAATTACTGATCCTGCTACAAAATGTCATGAAATGGAAATGGGGCCATTCTGGTGTGGAGCCAGATGAGTTCTCGGGATAATGCTAGAAGGTGCAAAGCTCTCGTTGTGAAATCTTAGAGCAAATCAGGGCTCAGTGCTGAGCACAGTCTAGAGATGGATGGGGGTAAAGAAAGGTTGCCTTATTTTTAACAGACTATGACAATTGAGTGACTCCCTGGGGCTCTCTGTAGGGCAAGTCCACGCACGTTGAGTTTGCCTGTGGTGTCCAATTCCGGTGGCTTTGTACAGGACTGTGCAGGGGTGGCGGGCAGCCTGCCACTCTCTGTTGCCGAGAACATCTTAATTTTATTCTGGGGAGAGAGCTAGAGAGGAGACCTGGTTCTGTCACCTCCAGGGAGCTGTGCTCTCCTCTGTCCCAGGGTGGGGCCTCTTGTAAGGGGAGTTTACTTCTCTCTTCACATGCTGGACTTGACACCTGCTACAACCTCCAGCGAGATCCAGCCTGGGTGTCACCAGTGCATAAGCAAGAGAGGCCGGGTGGCGGTGAGCACCCTGGAGATTGACATCTGTCCGTCCCGAGTCTGCTTGGGGAGACAGGGATCTTACTGGGGCTAAGTATGAAACTGTAGCCACTTAGCTCACCGTCTATCATGGGCTTAGTTGTGTTCCCTCAAAACTCGAATGTTGAAATCCCAACCTCCAGGACCTCACAGTGTGACTGTGTCTGAAGATAAAAGCCTTTAGAGAGATAATGAAGTTATAATGAGATCGCTAGGGTGGACCCTCGTCCAATAGGACCAGTGTGTTTACCAGAAGTGGAGATGAAGGCGCACACAGAGGGAGGGCCAGGCAGGGACCCAGGGACAACATGGTGCCCGCCAGCCAAGGAGAGAGGCCTGAGAAGACACCAACCCTGCAGAAACCCTGATCTCAGCCTTGCGGCCCCCAGAACCATGAGAAGGTCATTTCTGTCACTTAGGCCATCCAGCCTGGGATAACTTTGTCTCAGCAGGCCTGGCAACCTAACACGCTTCACCTACGTGTGTCTCCATGGAGGATGTGCGAGGCCAGCCCCACAGGATGAGAATGCCCAGCTGCCAAGGACGCCATCCTCAGGACTGCCAAAGAGGGGTTCACGGGGAAGGGGAGCCATGCATTGTCATCCCCCAGGGGGTGTCCCTCCTCTCCCACCCTTGTGGACCTGCAGTGCAGGCCTCTGGCCATGGGTAAGAAGCCCTGCCTGGTCAGAACCCTGAAGCTCTTCCCATCTGCAGCTCCTGTCACTCTGCTCTCTGGTCACCAAGTCCTCATCACATGTCATTGCCTCAGGGAGCACCTGGCTCTTCCTCTTTCGGGCCTCAGTGCTTGCTGAGTCCACCTGCTTCCCAGTTGGTTGTGGGGCTCCTTTGAGGATGATCTCATGTTGGGGTTCAGCCGATTGTGGCATGAAGAGTGCCCCCTAGAGGAATGGTATAGGAGTTTCTCCAGGAAGCCAACATGGCGGGCCTGCTGTCGGGGTCAGGAAACCACTGACGTGTGTGACTGTGGGGCGCACTGGCGAGCTGCAGGAACACAGACAGAGCGCAGTGCTACGTCCTGCTGATCAGAGGTGCTTCCCATCCCCCTGGGCCTCTGCCAGGTTCAAACCAGGGGTGGTACAGCTCCGGGCAGTTTCTCAAGGCGAGAGAATCCAACAAAGCGAGTCCGTGGGATGTCCGCCTGGCTTCCTTCGCGCCACACAAATGCCCATATTCCATAGGAGTGATGTGACAGTGATGACGATATCCTGTCAATCAGGTGGCACCCAGGGGGAACAAAAAAACAGCAGGACATTTGTATAAATGAGGATTTTTATTGCAAGGAGTTTCTTATGCAACGTGGGGCCGGCTCAGCTAGCCTGAAATCCACGGGGCCCGGCCATGAGGAGCAGCTCTGAGCAGGAGCTGACCGTGTGGGCCACACTCGTCTTCCTCAGAGAAGCCTCTGCTCTGCTCCTGAAGCCTTTCACTGAAGGAGACAGGCCACCAAGGTTTCCCAGGGCACTCTCCGGCACTTAGGTTGGACAGCTAACTGCAGAGGCCAATCGCATCTGCAAACCAACTCCTTCCCAATGCCCCTAGATTAGCATCTGGTGCAATAACCAGCAGCTGTAGCCTAGTCAGATTGTCATGTAAGACTGGCCATCCTCATGACGCCGGTGCCCAAAGCCAATGATGGTGGCAGTTGCTACTCTTGACTTTCTCTTAGCAGTGGTCTGGCACGCTGCTAAGATTGTTCCACGTCTTTTCTGATTTACGGCATTTTTAGGCCAATTCTCATTCTGAGAGTGTACACCAGGAGGGGAGGTGCTGTGCCAAGGGTCACCCAGGGTTAAAAGGTAGGTTTGTGTGACTCAGTCGAGCAGGGTAATGCGCAAGGTAGACTATAGTTCATAGCAGTTTGCCAAAAGAGTAGATTGTAAGTAGTCTTACCACAAATAAAGACCAAAAACAAACACAGGAAGTGATTATGTAAAATCATGTGTACGTTAATTTGTTCGACTATGGTAATCACTTCACAGTGTTTAAGAGCATCAAGACAAGGACATCAGAACATCGCATTGTGTACCTTCAATCTCCGTAACGCAGAAAGCAGTCGGCCTGTTTGGTCTCCAGATCTGGACTTTCAACCCCGGGGCTGGTAGCTGGCATGGGAACAGACGTTCTGGGTTTCAGGACTCCATTATTAATAAGTACAGGAAATACTAAAAGCTCCGAGGAGCATCTTCCCTGTGAAAAGTAGTCCTGGAATCTTAAATAAGGGGGGGGCAGAGAGTGCTGTTGGAATCCAGAGCCACACTGGTTAGCCAGGGTCACTCCTTGCGTCTCCGGGGGAAAATGAGCAAGAACCCAAGTCACACTACTCCCCAACCTGGGGGTCACAGGTGCCTCTCCTCTTCAGCAGGAAGCCTCAGAGGGGCTTGTCGCTAGGCCTCCATGAGCCCAACATCTCCCTCTGGTTCATCCCCGCCCTGAGCACGAGGTACTTGCAGCATTTCCTAATATAAATGCAAGCAAAATAAAATTAGAACTGTGCCGTGGGGGTGGGGGGAGGCAGCTACCCACGGACGCCATAAATTGCCTTTCCCTCGGAGCCCTTCTCCCTCGGCCCACCCCTCCTCACCCCCAGCAAGGCACCCCAAATAACCCGCCCTGCCTGGCTGAGCCACTGCCTCTGGAAGAGCAAGACGGGAAGGTTCCAGAGAGGCCCCTGGATTGGTGCTTCACTGATGTCCAGGGGCTAGAGGAGACCAAGCAAGGCAAGCAAGAGGGTGCGGCTGGCCCAGGCCAGGGGCAGGTCCAGAGGGCCCCGGGCAGACCAAGGGACACGTGCCATTTAGGGCCAAGGGAAAGCAATCAGAGTGAGAAGGAGGCTGTGAGCGCCCCCCCCCCCCAGTGGCCTTTGCTATAGGACCCCTTCACCCTGTTCCTGGCTCTGGGTGGTCTTTATTCGGGGGGAGATATTTGCTTGGCCTCAGTGGCCCTGGTGCTTGATGACCCAGGAGCACCCATTCCCTGGCGGTTTTTAATGTAGGTGCTCACTTAGGGGGCAGAAGTCCAAAATCCAGGTGGACTCTAGAGGAAGGATCCCTGAAACGTGCCTGATCATGACACACCCTACTCCCTTGGAATTCTGGAGGGAGGCCTGGACACTGTCCCTTCAGCTAGCAGAGTAGCCTCACCCTGAGGACGCTGGCAGAAGGGCGTTCTCACTGGCTGCTTTAGAGAATGGGCACAAGAAAGCCAGCCTGGGCATCCAAGGGTCGCTTTTGAGGGTAGAGGGAGAGAGAGGCGAGGATGACCGTGGTGGGCTGCATCGGTGGTCATGCTGGGAGCAGAGGTTCCAGGTGACCTGTTATGGAGCGCCGGCCCTGTCACTCAGGTGGTGAGAGCCATTGACTGGCACCCTTCCTTCCACCTACCCCGGCATCCTTAAGGCCAGCCTGGTGTGCCGGCCCCTTGCCTATACTGACGGGAAGAATTAAAGGAGAGCCCAGGTGTCCAGTGACTTCCCATGATCTTCCTGCAGGGGGACTGAGAGCAGGTGGTTTCAGGTCACTCAGACCACCAGCCTGAGACCCCACCACCTCCAAACACCCCCGGAATCAGGCAAGTGTCCGACTCGGGAAAGCATCCTGGGCAGAGGACAGGGACATCAGGTTTCCCTCCTCTCCAGTGACTTCCCATTCCAGCTGCCCAGTGGAATCTCCTGGAATGCCTTCAAAAACCAGGCTGCCAAAACCCAGCCCCAGACTAATGAAGACAGGCGCAGGAACGCGGGGCTTGATTCATGTTTCCCAAGTAGTGGGAGCCACGTGGAGAACCCCTATTCTCAAAGTAGGGTCAGACTTCAGGAGGTCTGTTCAAGGTTTTCCTGCATGGACATTGACGGCAGGTGTGAGAGGTAGCCCTCCCTAATGCTCCAAGGAACCCCTCATTCCACAGCACCCTGAGAACGGTGGTAGATCTAGCACCCTGGAGGGTGCTGGTGGGACCATCATGACGGGTGACTGACAGCCTGCCTGGGCCAGGCCCTGGGGCAGGGTCATTAGCTGGGATGTCTGATTTAATCATCCAGCGGGGACAGTCCTGCCTGTCACACGAGTGTTGATTCCAGGAAGCCAGGATCCTGCCGGACAGGTCAGCCAACTCAGGTCTCCTGATGCCCAGGCCAGCTCTTCTTAATAGACTGCCCTGATGGATCAGGGTGGAAAAAAGTCCACCCATGAGAAGGGAAAAGAGCCCAAAGACGGCTGCAGGGCTTGCCAGCCAGAGGCCATGCCCGGCTCTGAAGTGCAGATCACTCAGAAAGCAGAAGAGTCCGAGTTTGCACCCGGGAGCTCAGGATTAATCTCCACTGTCCTCACGGAGCAAGTAGGAAGCCGTGTGACATTTCTCCCCTGCCTACAGCCTGATCCCTCGGGAAACTTCTGAGCTTTGGAGAATTTCTTTTGACTTTGCTTTTTACTTTACCCTGTCACCTTCTTTTCTTGGTCCCTGACCAAGCGTCTCAAGAAAGGAAATGTGCTCTTTCTCATAAAGCCGGCAGAGACCCTTCATTTAGTCAAGGGTGTCTTCTTCCCCCATCTTCTCCTATTTTTCTTTCCCCAAATGGTGTCTGAGGTTTAATATTTTATGGGTGTGGGTGGAGGATGATCTTCACCGTGGCACAGTGATCTTGCTCTGCCAACACATTTCCCTCCAGATGCCTGTTTTAGCAGATGGCATGACCCGATTGTTCGAGCTGATCACCTGGGAGTCCTCCTGGGTTCCTCCTCGGTGCAGCCTGCATCCTCTGTCCACCCAATAAATCAGTTGGCATTGCCACACCTCTCAGACCCATCCCTTCCCTTCCTTCCACCACTTCTCTGGCCCAAAGTGCATCTGTCTCTTGGGCAGGAGACTGTTCCGGCTGCTGTCTGGCCAGTCCTGATCTCCACCCCTTTTCTTCCATCCTCTGAAGCCACAGAAACACATTTTAGTGATCCTTCCTCTGCTCTGCCCCTGAAGCCTTTCACTGAAGGGGCCAGGTCATTCAGGTTTCCCAGGGGGACTCTCCTGCACTTACGTTAGACAGTTAACTGCCGTTGCTGATCACATCTGCAAACGTACCCCTCCCAACTACTTCAGAACTCTTCCCTCGCTCCTCTGACCCCTGAAAGTAGAGTCCAGTCCCCTTACGCAGCCTGCCGAGGGCTGCACGGTCTCCCTCATCTCCAGCCTCCTTTCTGTCCGGTCCTTCCTTCACTGTCTGAACCCCACCTCAGTGAAGCAAACCAGACAACCGCGCTTCCTATTTTATGGCTGCGCCTGTGAGATTGTAAATGGGCTGATCTGGGTCTGGGTAGCTCGACGTACGGCGAGCAAATTTCCGTGTGCTTTTTTTAAGCAGCTTTTATTGAGAGATCATTTACATACTGTAAAATCCACCCATTTTAAGTGTACAATGGGATGGATGCTTTTAGCATCTTTGCAGAATTGTGCAGCCATCGCCACAATCAAGTGTTCTATATTTGATTCACAATCACAATGTTCTAAAAGTAAAAAAAAAGAAAAAAAAATTGAACATTTTCATCACCCAGCAAAATCCCGGGGAAGATGAACATTTGTCCTTGTTCTCTCAACGTAGGCAACCACTAAACTACTTCCTGTTCCTACGAATTTGCCTATTGTGGACCTTAAGGGAATCGGAATCGTGCAATTTCGTCTCTCTGTGCCTGGCCTTTGTGACCCAGCGCAGGGTTTCCCAGGCTCACCCGCGTGGCAGCAGACATTGCCAGGGACCCTCAGCTGCATGGACGCACCATGTTTTATTCAGTCTCCAGTTGGCGGGCCCTGGGGCTGCGTGCACTTACTGGCTCTTGGTAGTCGGCCACTGTCGCGTGTTGGTGGGGAACATCAGCGAGTCCAGTTCCCCCATCTGCTCTCAGCAGGAGTGCAGGCCCCTCCCTGCCTGCCCCTGATTCCTCTTCCGTAAAGCAGAGTGATAACGGCATCCACCTGGCGGTCTCTGTGAAAATTACCGGTGATGACAGGAGTAGAGGGTCCCAAATGGGAAAGGGTCCCAGGATGGGGTGAGCACTCCACATATCCCAGCTGTTGCTTATGGTCCCCTCTAGGTTGGGACCCAGTCCTATGGCAGTCACTTTGTCATCGACAGTTATTTAACCTCATGTGCACAAGCCCCTTGTCCATTCTCCCGGAGAAGCTTGTGCTGTGCTCACTGTTGAGGGGTCTGTCTGGGGGAGGGCAGGCGTGTGCTCGACAGGAAGGCGAACCCTGCTACACCAATGCAGCAGGACTGTGGGCTGAGACCAGTCGCCATGCAGAGCCTGAGTTCCCGGTGAGTGTGTCTATGTCCTCTTGCCCTTGACTTCCAGTCCTTGACTTCTCTCATGGCCCTGCGATGGCTGGTGGCAAGACTGTGCTCAAGCACTCAGCTCAGAGGGGAAAATGCCAATGTGAACCTGCTTCTTGACCAGGGCAAAGCCTGGTTGGTGGATAATACCTCTTCCCTGTCTTCTGAGAAAAGCTGGAGAGACTGTAGTAAGACCTCAGAATGAACTTTCTCATAGTTAAGGTATTGAGATCCTGGGTAGCTCATCTGAGAAAAGGCTATATGATTTCCTCCTCTGACTGTGTGTGCATATTTGTGTATACATGAATTTGTGTGTGTGCTCCTATGTATATATGCACTTGGGTATGTATGCACTGGTGTTTGTGCATGTGTGTTTCGTGTGTACATGCATGTACATGTATGGTTGTATGTGTGCATGTGTGTATGGCTATGTGTGTGTGTGTGCACATATGCTTGTGTATGCATGTGGGTGTGTATGCATGTGTGTGCACACATTTGTGTATGTGCACTTGTGTTTGACTGGAGCTCTCTCTTCCAAGGCCGGGGCTGGACATCTGGGCTGTCGCTCACCCCCCCCCCCCCGTGGCTCTTCCCCAGGCATTGGAAGGTGAGCCTAACCTTACNTCCTCTGACACTGACACTCAAAGGGAAGGGATTACATTATACCAGGAGGCAGGAACCACTGTGGGCCGTTTCAGAGGCTTCCTACTATATTTCCCATTTTTCTTTTTCTTCCTGGGTCCAGCTCAATCCTCTGCAACTTGCTATTCTACATCCATCAAAGATGCCCGTGGTGGTCGCGATTTAAAAGCCGCTGTCCCACGAACGAGGCCACCCTCAGCATGTGCTTGCTCTCCACCTCCTTCAGGTGTGCCCCGTGAGACAGACCAGAGGCAGAGAGCTGGGGCTGGCGGTGGCGAGAATGTGAGAGGCTGAGTCTCAGGCAGGTGGATGAATGTTTGGGAGAGGAACAGTAACTAGGTGTCACTCTTTTACCAACCTTCACAGTGTTTGAGCAGAGAAGGAGGAAAAAAACATTTGAATGATTTTGTTAACCAGGAGATACAATTTAACTTAAGGTTCTAGGGGTGTGTGTGTGTGTGTGTGTGTGTGTGTGTGTGTGTGTTTTCCTAGCTGTGAGACTCGGGCAAGTCATCTCAGGGTGATAACAAAGGAATGTGGCAGGAGTCGCCTTTCATTTTCTGTCTTCCCCTTCAGTGACAATCAGGAGCCTGCCTCAAAGCCTCAGAACTCAGTGCGTCCTGGAGGTGGCCTTGCGCCTGGCCCCTGCCTTGACCCTCGTCTGCAGTTGAGAGGCTCAGCCTGTCTCCTCTCCTGGCTCGAGGCAGCCACATGGGCTGGCCCTAGCAGCGCGGGTATCGCTGGCTTCACAAAACTGCCTGCTCCATGCTGGTGACACAAGAAAAGGGGGTGCAGAGGGCTCGGGGCCAGACAAAGCGAGCCTTTGCAAATGAACGTGGCGTTGGCCACCAGCAGCCTTCATTATCCCCCGGTCGCAGGCAGTCGGGCTGGCTTTTTGTCAGCCCTGCTTGGAGAAGCCTTGTTAATTCACCCCCATGAAAATGGAAGTTTCATACACATTGACATAATTAATGAAGAGGCAGGCAGCGTGTTCTACCAATTAACACCACAGGGAAAAGTAAAATGGGCTTTCTTTTGGCGTGTTGTGCCAAAGTTAAGGACTGTAACACACAGCAAATAAATAGAGATGCTTTTAATGAGCCGCAAGATCGAGCTGAATAACTCAGAAAGGATGGTGGGTAAACACTGCCAACGCTCCGCACCGTTAAGAGTAATTGATGAGCGGAGTTGGAAGTTTGGGGGGAAAGGGGACCGTCGGCTGAAGCCACTGTGCTCATTTATAAATATGCTTTCCCCCGAAAGTTAGCGTTAGGTCTGCTAAAGGATGTAATGTGCTGTTGGAATCAAATATGATAGACTAGGCGTTTTGTTGGGCCCAGAAAATATGAGACTTAGCTGTTCCAGAAAGAATGAGGTGGTGGATTTGTCATAGCTGATGTGATTGTTTTTGTCAAACTCAAAGCCATACGGGCTCCGGCCCCATCCATGTCTGCTCCTGACACCCTGCAAACAGAAGGAAGGGGTTTTTAAGAGTGGTCTTGGCACCATTCCATTCCTTTTAGAAAGCCAGATGCATAATTTAATTATTTTTCCTGGGTTCCTAAGACTAAAACATGACCCTCTGCCAAAAGGTCTCTCACTGTTTCTGAAGGAGCAAGCATGAGTTACAAAGTTTCCTGACCAAAGAGAAATCCATGAGATCAACAATTAGAAAAGGTAGTGTTGAGCAGCTATTTTAGGAATTTTTAGTACTGAGTGCCATGGGTTTTTGTTAATGTGGTGTATCTGACAGAGTCAAGGCAGCATTTTCCCAAGATGGAATTGCACCATTCACCGGTGGAACCTCAGAATATTCCATAGCATATGCCAAATAAAACCACACCTAATATGACCCACACGGGGCCTCCCTTCCTTCCCTACTCCCTGTTGTCCACCACCAACACAGGATATTACAGCGGCAGAAAGCGTGTCCTTAGTGGAAAGCATGCTCAGAGGTGAATGGGAGAAGGACAATTCAATATGGCGCCCACCGACAGGCTTCCAGTCCCGCCCATTTCCCCTGGCTCTGGCATCCCACCATGCTGAGTGTAATTTCACTTTCTGATTATGTGCCGTTCTGTCAACATGGCCAACTACTCAACCTGTCATTGCTCAAAGAAAGAACAACGCATTACCATGCTATAGAAGAAATGATCCACCTGAAATTTTTAAGGGGCCTCATGTTGGCACCAGCACAGTACCTTTACTGAGACTTGACCATGGTGATTTCTGCCAAGTGGGCCCACTTTGATGTGACCCTAGTGTCCAATGAGTCTCTGGGGAGCTCCTTCACTTTCCAGAACACAGGAACCTGCACATCATCTCCCTTCCGCTTGAAGATAGTTACCTACACTTTTGATTTTTCGCCGTGTTAATAATGATGGATGGGCCATGGTGCTTTTCAGATTGTGGTCCCTGGAACGGTCTCAGAATCATCTTGGATGTCAGCTTCTGATGGGGTCCCCAGGCTGCCTTCAGACCTATCTCATCAGGGGTGGCCCTTTAGTATCGCTATGCTTCCTTGATTTCTACCCACATTTGGCACCCCCATTTTCCTTTGTGTCTGTCCTGACTCTGGGACACTCACTTCTGGGAAAGTTTTCTCCAATGGGTGCTTAGGAAATCTCAATAAGTTTGCATTTCAAAGACTGATGAGGAAGAGCTCGCTCGCTATCCAGGAGACAGCCGTCCTTCCATCCCGGCTGTCACAGTGGAGATGTGCTGTCTGTCCGGCCAGCATCCCCTGACTGCCTGCCTTTGGGTTTCGTTAGCTCTTTTGTATATCATGATTCACACTTTGAGGTCTCTGTCAAAGCTACCTTTTTAAAGCCTTTTAAAGAATGTAAATTGAAACAGCTGTTTTGCACTGGGCTCCCAGAATTGTTTGGAAATTGTTGGAATAAGAACTTCATAGCTACCAGGCAGGTCTTGGAAGGCCATGTGTCCAATTAGAAAATGGAAATCCTGGCTTCTAACTCTTTTCTTTACCGTCCATCCCCATCCCACCTACACGCACTTTTTAAAAGTACTTCAGAACTCCTGTGTGATGCCTCAGTGTCGACAGGAGTTTGTATTCTCCAGGAAGGGCCCTGTCTTTCAGAAGTGAGATCAGAAAGAGCCAAGATATTAAGACAGAAACACGGATTCTCTTCTCAGAGGAGTCCCTGAGATAGATTCAAGAAACCCACGAGAACACACTTCCCATCTGTGTCCAGCTACGAAATGGGCAGACAAGGATGAAATGCAGAAGAGGTTTCTGAGTCTCAATTTCCTTCTGCGACAGAAACCAGGAGAGAGGTGGCATTTTATTTTTACCCTTATTAGCCAGCCTGCCAGTCATGTACGGATCCCTCTGGAAGACAGGAAGCCGGTTTTGAATACGGTGTCTCTCCCTCCAGCTGATAGTTTGAAAGGCACTGGGGAATATCTTAGCTAAGGAAAAGACTCATTTCAAAAGCCCAGTGGGAGGTGAGAGAGGGCCACAGAAATGACCACACCATGGGGCAGGGGGTCCACAAAGGCCTTCAGCTTCTCTTTGCTCGGGTTATTTCACACGGGTTCGAGGAGTCCCAGCAATTAAAGATCTAATGCCACATTTGACAGGCAGAGGGACCGAGTGTGCCAAGTCTCATGTTGGCTGTAGGTAGTTCCTATGTCGGTACCAATTATTAATACATTCCTCAGCAAGGAGACTTTTCTCATTCATTCTTCCTGAACGGCTAGGGCATGTGGCAGCCCAGAGCTCTGTCAAAATGAATTGTCCCCCTTGAAAAGTTGACAGTGCAGGGAAGTGACAACCTTGTGCATGCTAAAGCCCTCTTGATAACAGGACCCGGGGGAGGAGGGGAGCTGTGGGCGGGGGGTTGGGTATCTGGGTGCTGCTCGACTGCTCACCGCCTGGGTTCACTGTTAGCCCTGGCTCCTCCTAGGGCTGTTGTGCAGATTTCATGAGGTCACAAGGCGGGTGTCGTCGGATGCTGGACACACTGTGGTGGTTATTATAAAAGTAGTCAGAGCAGGACGGGACGGTCTCACAGCCTCAGAGTAGCCGTGAAGACTGCATTGCTGTTGGGGCAATGTTTGATGGCTTCTCTGAAGGGTGTGTTCAGGACCCTCACTCACCAAGTCTTACCCACTCTGTCTTCTCATTTATGGGGAACGTCTTTCTGCGAGGGTCGTGCAGCATAAACGTCTCTGTCTTGTGGCCATCGGGTGGCCTCTCCCCCGCCCTTGCACCTGTTACATAATTAAGCATGATTATAGGGCAGCTGCCCACGCAGGGGTCAGCAGCAGCCTGTGAGGCTGGACAGGGGGTGAAAGGAGGTAGTCACGTGTCTCTCCGGGGCCTAGAGGTTGAAGAAGAGGATGAACCAGCCAGGAAGAGGAAGGTGGACATTCATGGCAGGGTCGACCTAAGAACCCCAGTCTGAACCCAGAGCCCTCAGAGGCGTCAAGGCACTTTCAGGGGACCAGGTGAAACTGGGAGCCTCCTTACTCCTGGAGCAGGTGATCAGATTCGTCTTTGGACCTAGAATCTGAAGTCAGCAGTAAAAAGAGCTTTGGGTTCCTGGGTCTTTTGGCAGTCTGCGGTGAGAGATATAAAAAGAGAACAAATCCAAGTGTGTGTCTTATTCAGTTGTGATAAATTAGCACTGGTAAGCTAGTGACATGAGAGTATAATTGATTGCAATTACGAACCTTACCTGTAGGACTTGATTATCAGAACTCCAATTTACAGGTGCATTCCCACAGCCAAGAATCATGCCAGGGCTCCCGCCACCACCCAGGTCAGCTTTACCCTCTTTACTTCTCTTAAGCACCAAGTTGTTCATTTTACTGTCTTATGCCTCAGAACTAAAGAATCATGGACTTGCATCCCTCACTGTGCGTTAGCAATGCTGAGCAACTGGGGAGGTGCAAAGGTGCAGAATGTTCTAGAAGGTGAAGACAGGGTGGATAGAGGTAGAGAACAAACCCCTTCAGAACTTTTGGTTTGGTCTTAGAGGTGGGGATCCATCTTAAACCCAAAAAGTACCCCCTAGTCCTGCTAAAATAGCAATTTTAAAAATAAAATCCTTACGTCTGGTTGATTAGCAAAACTTTCTGTTTAGATGCACAAAGTTGAAAATGGATATGTACAACTAATTATTCTCCATATGCCCATGCACATTCTGCAATAGTGTACATTGGAAGTACATCAGTAAAATGTTTATTGTCAATATATATTTTTAAATTATGACTGTTGCATTGCAAATAAGTTTATTATTCTAGGTTTGCAAGATCCAGGTTTTCGTGACATTCCCCACCCCTACACTTTCCTTTCCTAAAAAATGCCTCAGTTGAGGAACTTACTTAAAGTAATAACTTAATGGGAAGAGGTCCAAGATGCTAATAATTCCAATCACAAAATGGCTTCTTTTAGTATTATTACAGGCAAAAATTATGGGATGCATTCCTCTAAGTGGCAGTGACACCGTTCAGCAGGTCTATCTTGACGGGCTCATTCCATCAGATCCTCAGCAGTCTCAGGGGCGCGGCAGTTCTGCCCCTGGGAGTTAGCCCCACCCCGTGTGCACCCCGCCCTGCGGTTCTGGATCTTAGCTGTACACTCCGAGCTGCAAACAGGCCAACAGCCGGACCTCACCACCCGCACTTCCGACCTAGTTGGTGTGGGAGAAGGAGTGGACAGGAGGGTTTCAGCTGCTGGACCTCAGCTGAGTATACGCGAGGGTGAGAGGGAGAGGCCTCAGCTCCAGATGAGACACTCCGTTGGGTTAAAAGGAAAGAGGGGGATCAAACACACTGTGTTTAGGAAGAGCAGTGAACAGTCTAGAACCAGTCCACTGGGTCCCTCGTTTTAGGGCCATGCTAGCTGTGAGGGTCCAAAGTGCGTGCCACTGCAGATGTGCTCTGAAGACCAGCACCCTCCGCAGTACCAGGGGCTGGTTGGAGGGTCAGCCTCCTGGCCCCTTGGGCTGGAGAGGGCTTTTCTTCCAGGTTGAGTGTCATTTCCATGTAACAGGGAGTCACATTCACTGCGACCCTCTGTAGAGAAGTCAGACACAAGGGGTGGTGTGTTGGGGGAGGGGGCACCCAGCATGGGCTCCCCCCGTTGGCCGGCATGTGCTTCCTGGGGCAGACCTCCTTAGGGAGACAGGAGCCCACCTCCCGCTCCTCTGTGCTGTTGGAACAGTGCTGAGAGCTTGCCTGGTCCACCGCTGGATGGTCACAGCTCCGTAGGGTGGCTCCTGCAGGCCGGATCTCCAAAACCAGGAAGGACAGTGCAGGGAAGCCCAGCAATGGCCCTGAAGTCAGAGCTGACCGGAGGACGGCCTGGATCCCCCTCGCCCCAGGGCTTGTGCTCCTGCGCATCCCTCTCTGCTGACAGATCAGCCAGCAGATTATGTCCTTAGAAAGCACCCCAGTCGGGTTGAGGCTCATCTGGCAAACGCACCTCGTCCTTTGCAGACCCAGCAGGTGGGGCGGGAATGGGCTGCTTCTGTTTGGGGGACAGGGGTGTTTACAAAATAGCATTTTATGGGAAAATGTGAATTTCTGGTTTCTCCCCATCCCTCCGAAGTAGTGAGGGGCTGAAGTTAAAATGGGGTGGTGGCCTCTGGAAATGCGTGATTTCTTCCCTTCCCCCAGAGTTTCTGCCTGGTCAGCTTCAGTTATTTATAGGATGTTTTGGCCCTGGACACTTTGGAGTCCGTCCACCCTGGAGTGACAGGGCCTCTCCACTTTGCTCACCCACACCATAAACCGTGCTGGGTGTCCGCCGGCTGGGCCCTGCTGCCGGACAGGCCACATGCCCCAGGTAGGTGGGCCATGCTCAGGCACCTGGGGAGGAAGCTGCCCCCCCCTGGCTGTTCCCATCCCCTCTCATTGGGATTGGGCCTTCTCCTGTCACCTCCGTCCCCACGACGTGGGAATCCCGCATGCTCTCTACGCAACTGTATTAATAAAGCGCTTAAAAATCTGCACCTTCATTCAGGATTATGTATCTAGCCATCTCCACCAAAGTGCCACGGCGGCAGCTCCTCACACACAGTGGCTTCCCGGGGGCAGCTGGCAGGGTCTGGAAGCGCTGAGGGAGGTGGCAAGGCAAGGGTGGGGCCTGGCATGGGGCCCGGTGGGTGGACCCTGCCGCTGCCCTGGTGCAGTCCACCCTCTGGTCTGCAGACCCGGCTGCAAGCACCACCCAGTCTCAGCACCCAGGACCCTTTGCCTTCCGGGGCAGGTGCAGGAAGCTGGTCTCAGAGCTAAAGCTCAGCGTCTGGGAGGCCCCGCGGCACGGGGAGCTCCCAGTCAGCTGGTTTTAGTCCTCGCCTTAATGACGGAGGATCTGGCCTCGTTATCCTCCCCTTCCTGCAGGATTTCTCCACAGCCAGGCAGTAGTGAGTGGCGGGGCCGTCCTGGGACTGCAGCATGTTTAGCTGTACCAGGAATTGCTAGTAGAATGGCCTCCCCAGAGGGTGACAACAGATCCCCGATGCCACCTGATGTCCCCTGGGGGCAGAGTTTCCTGGCTGAGAACCCTCCGCTTCCAGGAACCCAGCATGGCCGAGAGCACCAGCCCGAAGGGCCCTGAGATCAGGAACCAAGTCTGGTTTGGCCGGTTCTTGCATTCCAGCCCCCAGTGGGTGCCCCGTGTGGATCTGCTGGGTGGATGAATGGCATCCTCCTAGTCAGAGGTGAAGAAGATTAGACTCACCCCCGAGGTAAGGCAGAAAACCCACAGTCGTTACACTTCGCATATTAGGAGGGAAATCGAGGGCTCCTTTTCATTTCCTCCTCCTACCCCCCCCAACTATCATTATCAACTAAGTTCAATAAAGTTTCTTTAATGAAGGACTAAATCATCATCATGGATCTCTGAAGGAGAGTCCTCACTAGGTAGCTGTTATAAATAGGTGTTCCCATTTAATTCAGCTTCCTCAGTGATTCATCAATATTGAACAAATTTGACAGAACGGGAAACTAAAAACCAGGGAGGTTAAGTCATTTTTCCAAGGCCACACAGCGCAAACGTAGTGGAAACCTGACGCAGATCTCGGTGAAAGGCATTCTGGGTCCTTCTCTCTCTGTGTGCACCTGATGGCGGTGGTGCTTGCTCTGCTCAGTCAAAGCTCAGTGCAGGGCAATGGGAAGGACATTAATTCCAAGGTGAACCAGGCAAGAGGTTAAGTGGATTGGACCAAGTTTCCCCATTATGATCCATTCTGCGGGAAATGGATTAAAAGCAGACAGAAGCCTGTGGCCATAACTTCAGGCTCACTTGGAAATGAGAAGTCAGTGTTTTCCAGCCCCATGGCCCCACATCGTCTCTGGCACCATGAGGGATGGAAGATGGATGGGCCGGGGCAGAGAGCAGAGCAACATTACCAGGCTTTCTGTGGAGGGTCAGGTGGGGAGCAGATGGGCTCGCAGGACGGGGACAGACGGCTGAGGAAGCAGAGTGCGCGCGAGGTGCTTCCAAAGTAGTTTAAAAAATGGTTAGGGGACCCAGGGAGGAATAGAAAGAAGGAAGAGAGACTGTAAAGGTCAGAAAAAGTAGTCAAGTAAGAAGCCGAGTAATTTAAACATAGAAAGGGAAATCTGCCGGTCCTTCTTTCATGCTTCAGAAGGCCCCAGCCTTAAACCTCGTCGAGTCCCAATAATCCATCACCATCTTCCGCAAGACACTCAAGTATTTCACGAAGACACACTTTTCCCCCCTGAAGCTGATGATTCCCCTAAATGGCCCAAATTTCCTTAAAGAACGAAACGCAACCACTAAGATTCTCGACATTAACCTTAAAGATAATGATGTGTGGGACCTTCCCCTGCGAAGGGTGGCTGGAGAGGGGCTGGGCGCGTTTTCCTCTCCGCAGTGGAGACGGCACCATGTTCAGAGGTTGAAAATGTGAGTGTAAACATGACTCGGGGTCCAAGGGTGTGTGTCAGGGAAGGGAGGGAGGGAGGGAGGGAAATACATAGAAAGAAACAGGCCCCTGTCTCTTCCTGCCCCCCCTGGGGCTCGTGGCCTAGTGGACGAGGCAGACGCGAGTCCAGCGATGGCGCCCGCTGCTGGGCGTTGGGAGAGGCTTGTTCTCTTGTGTCATCCTGACTGGGTGGCCCAGGTTGTCTGAAGTGGTCGGCCTTGTCCCCTGCAGGGCGGCCCGGGGAGGAATGGGCCACCCCTCTGCACAGAGGAAGTGCTATGGGGCACAGACTCGACCTCCTGGAGGAGAGGAGAGAACAGGGAAGGGGGGCTCTGTTTCCCACACCAAGGCAGACTGGTGGGCTCCCCGTGCCTGTGACCTTCAGTGTAGATGGGGAATACCAAGCGGTGACCCTGAGGTCACCTTGGCCGTCCTCGCACTGGATACTAGGGTTTACAAGGCTGGACTCTGCTCTTGGAGCTCCCCTCTGTCCACAGTGGTGGTGGCTGTCACCCAGCAGAACAGGACTGCAGAGGGAAGCTCATCTCATCCCGAGCCAATGGCCAGGTCCTCATTTTCTAGAAACAAGAGCTCTCCTTCCAAAGGCGGTAATTCTACCCCCTGCTGTGAGGAGGCCAGTCGCCGGCCTCGCTGTGGGTCCCAAAAGACCTGGACTCCCAGCGCGAGCCATTCCAGCGGGGATCTGAGCAAACGCCTCCGTGGGCTATTGCTTTCCCATCTCTGCTCCGGTTAGGCTGCCACTGCCCTTTCCTGGACACTACGGGGCGCTCCTTTCCCCATTTCTGTCCATTTTACTTCTCCATTCTTCCGGCCTGAGAGCCCATCCCACCGTGCACCCAGGGCCTGCCCGCCGCCCGGCTGGAAACCCACTGCACTGGGTCAACTCCCTCCACCCTCACAGCAAGCACCTGAAGTCGGCCCTCAGCTCTCTGGACCCGTCCTGTCCTTCTCATGGACTCTGGCTCTTCCATGCTGGGTGCCTCCCACCTGAACCGTGACCCCTTCCGAGAGTGATTCCAGCCCTTCTTTACCCTCTGCCAGGACACCCTGGTCCCTTGCTGCTCAAACGGAAAGACGGTTTTGCTCTTTGTCCATCTCAGCCCAGACACAGCTCTGCTGATGGACGCGAGGCTCTGGGTACAGGCAGCCTCGACGGGTGCTGGTTAGATGACTTCCGTGGCAGGAAGTCATTACCATCATAGTCCCCCAAATGCTCCCGAATCTGCTTTGTCCTAAAATACAAATCCATGGGATGATTTGGGGATGTGCTTAGGATTTACAGTCCGGACATTCCACTGCCTCTCCATCCTCTGCCATCTCATCTAGGAATGTGACCTTCACACACGGTGACAGCCCCCTGAACTTCGAGCCCTTCTTTTATTTATGATGTATGTCTCAGGGAGGCATGACAACATCTGGGAATTCATTAAATGACAGTTTTCAACTCCTTTCTCTAGTTTATTTTGCCCAACGCAATCCTATTAAGGGAAAAGCTAATTGACCACAAGCTCCGTTTCTGCTGAGCTTAGCCAGAAAGTCAATCATGGCTCTCCAGGAGCTGCTCCGGCTGTTTAGCCAATGGACAAATTTCCATCTCGACTGGCTCTGCTGGTCCTAAGAGAATACATGTGAATGCGCTTAATTCTATTTTGATACTTTTCATTTTCAGCAAAACCAAGACAACCCCATGAAGTTCCATTAGTATGAGGAGAAAGGGACTGCGTGGAAATCATTCCATGAGAATTCTTAGTCTGTTTCTCAGCTCTGCACAAGAGTCTGTTTTTGCTGTCTGACGTCCTCATCAGGCATGTGGGTCACGCAGGCACTCAAGGCCTGGTGTGCCACGAAGGGACCAGAAGTCCTCATCCACTATGTCTCGGGCCCCATAAAGGGTCACCCGACCAGCAGAGAAAAGGGCTCGATTCCAGAGGCTCAGCTTCCAGCAGGTGCCTGCTGCGGGAGCTTCCGTGGGTTAGGAGAAGGGATCCACTGGAAGGCAGGTCCCTAACCCTTGGTAGCAAGTTGGCTCGTGTGAATTAAGCCCCCTCCTCCATAAAGAAGGCACACTGGGCCCCAGCCTGTGCCTTCAACATTGGACATCTGTACTGTGTCCTGGGTTGCTATGAGCACTTGAAGGTAAAGTCTTTGATTGCAAGCAATCCAAAAAAAAAAAAAATAGAAAATAAAATATAAAGCAAACTTGCTGTTTGACCAAATCTCTCCACACGCCTGTCCTGAATGGAGCAATCAGAAGCAAGTAATAGAGTACATTCAAACTCATTTTCAATTTCCAAAAAAAGCACGAAACTCCACTTTGGGTACATGGATGTTTTTGAGCATTTAATGGATAGAAATTTTATATATCCCATAAGAATTATTCACGAACATCTCCCAATTCCATTTTCAGAGATCTATTGTCGACTTGCCTTTATAGCCGTAGCTAGGATCCAAGAAATTTATTTCTACTGCCGCAGTCCGAAAAAACGGAATGTCTAATGAGTTTTCTCTGGGTGAGTCACAGCACCACGGAGGAATTCTTCTCTGGAAGATGTGCTTCACCAGAAGGTGAATGCCGAGCAGCCCGAGTTCTTTAAGAGGGGTGTAAATCTGCATATGGGTCCTCATCACCCTGACGAACATTTGTTTGGCATTCCATATTTTCGGAGGGCATCAGGCATTGACATTCTTTGGAAGGGAGAAGAGAGTGCTAAGATGAGAATTTGCATTTCTCATTTAAAGGATGGGTCTCCAAAAGTCAGCAACTGGCTCTGGATGGGCAGGCAGGGTGTAGGAACTAGCCTCACCAGAGGTGTTTTAGCCAGAGGGCAGGGGAAGCGTCCACCACCTGAGTTGGAAAGAACAGATAGGGGCAGTAGCTCACTCTCACGTGTGAAGGGTCTTTATTTCAAAGCTGCAGCCATCATCAACCACCTACGAGAAGCTCCTTGCTTCAAGCCCTGTGGTTTTGCCACCTTTCTGCAAGGAAAAAATGATGTTCCAAGGGGGTGGTGGGGACTGCTTTTGCTCTTTGCCTCAATGGGCTGCTGCATTTTGGAGTCTTTTGGGCATGAACAGGGTGCTGTCCCCCCTGTTCATTAAGAGCATCCTTTTGAAGGCTGGAGAGAACCCATCCCTTTTATCCTTCCCAGCTATTTATTTATTAAGGCTTGGTCAAGATTTTTTTTAATGTTTAAATCTAAGTAATATCCTGTGTCACGCTGCACTAAAAATAATGTTTTATTAACACCATTTCAGTTTTCACCCTCGAAGACTATTAATCAATGAGGCAGTGTGGATCCATATGAATATTGATCACTGTCTCCTTGGCCTCCTGAGAATGTTCTCTCTTAATGACAGCCAATTTCAATATTCATTAGGAAGCGCGCGTTTTCTGTATCACACTGTAGCTGATTAGTGACTCGCGTGGTTTAGCTAGACGGTGGTCATCTTGTATAATCAGCCTCTTAGATCAAAAAGCTCCTGGGTCTAGTCTGTCTGGACTTGGGGGTTTCAGAAATCAGACAGTTTTTTTATTTGTATTCTATTTGGACCCCTAAACAATGCTACCATTAAAGATGAATGTGCTCTTGGTTAATATCTCAAAAGTGAAGGCCAATATTCAGGTGGTGTATTTTAGATCTCTAAAGGGAAGCCCAAGCCCTCCATATTATGAGTAAGGCTAATAAGGTCAGTTTAACACCGTGCTGTTGTAACTCAGTTTAGAGAGAAGAGATATTGTGTGCAGCCGTCTTGTCACTGGGAGTCCTGTCCCCTCTTCCCAGATGGGTCTCCCATGGCAGCCTCCTTGCTCCTTGGAGCTGCCCACCTTTGCCTCAGCCTCTTTCTGCTCCAAGTGCACAAGTGCGTCCATGCATCCTGCATCTGTCTCGGTTCCCATCTTTTTGATAATTACCATCACATGGACTGGTACCGCTGAGTTGGAAACAGTCCCTTGTAAGGTAGAACAGAGTTGTCAGTTTACCAGAAAGTGATATTCCTGTGTGGATTTTCATTGTTTTTGAGAATCAGTTAGTACGTTTTTAAAAAGATTCCCAGCCCCTGTGAGCACGCAGCAGCCCTCTGTGGCCTGAATGTGCCGTAGCCATTGAAATTGCAGTCAGAGATAAGATGGATGTGGGGGCTGAGTGGATCAGCCCACCTGGGTCTCAGCAATAATGGAGATCACCTTGTCTAGGATGCCTGTTGTCCCTAGGACTCCTGGCAGTGTCACTCCGAGTGATCTGACTGCTCGGAGCTGTGGCCTGTGAACCCGGTGGGACTGGGATCAGCCAGCTTTGGAGGAGCTGAGCTGCTCTTTCTCTCTAAGGAGAGCAGTTTCTGAGACACCCCATCAGCCAGGTCCAAGAGTGGTGGACAGGGCTGTGGGACTTGGGGCTCAGCCAGCTGCTTCCCAAACTTCTGGGGACCACAGTAAGCAGCCTACACCGACGGCAGGGGGCCAGACCCGAGGGCCAGATGTGAGCACGGAAAATAACTTCCCTTGCCTGGAATCTGGGTTCTTGCCTCGTGACCCACACGCTGGGCCAGTTGGTCCCAGCCGGGACCATGAGTCCCTCTGTCCTTTCTCCCTCTGTGTCTGCTGGGCATTCGGATGGGCTTTCAGAGAGTGCGGGGGGGCTTGGGCCATGCCCATGGCTGAATGTTCTGCACACACGTATGTCTTCTTATAGTTCAGTCTGTGGACTGGCTGTGGCTCCAAATGCTGCTCAGATCATCTCTCATCTGCGTAGCTGACACCGAATCTCATCAGCCTACGCAGAGGGAGTGAGCGAAGCAGGAGGCCAGTGAGACTCTGGGGTGGACCCACGGGCTCACGGTCCAGCTCTGCCTCGTTCCACGGCCAAGGCTTCCTTTGCAAAGTAAATTCAGCTTTCTGCTCCTGATGCAAGTTCCCCTCTCTAAGTTCTTGACAGAGATTTAGTTCCTTGCCTCCAGAGCGTCTCTGCACAGGAGGTCACCTCTGCCTGGAACATGGACTGGCACTTTTTCCTGCTCACCCTTCAAGGTGTGGACCAAGCTCTATATCTTCAGGAAAACCATTTATCGATCGATCGATCGATCGATCGATCTATCTATCTATCTATCTATCTATCTATCTATCTATCTACTTATACATACTGGGGATTGAACCCAGGAATTCTCTATCGCTGAGCCACATCCCCAGCCCTTTTTATAGTTTATTTTGACACAGGGCCTCACTAAGTTGCTTAGGACCTCGCTTAGTTGCTGAGGCTGGCCTCAGCCTCCCAAGTTGCTGAGATCACACGTGTGTACCTGTGTGCCCTGTGGGAAAGGCCACCTTTGTCTTGTCCCTGTCTTGTGCACCTTCTGAACTCCGAAGGCCTGATACAGTGGGCCTGCATCTCCTTCTGCTACCCTCCCCTTCCCAGCCACTCCTGAACACACAGTTGGATAGGACCTAGAGGCTCCTTGCACCAAAGGGTTTGGGCTGTGGGTGCTGGGACGGTCTGTGAAAAAAAGTGGATCAGCAGCAGGGAGACTTCCAGGAGCACTTCAGTGGCCTGTCGAACCTGTGTGTGTGTGTGTGTGTGTGTGTAACAGTGAGTGGAAAACAGAGTGCCGGGCTGCCTGGGGGCAGCGTGGCTTCCCGAGAGCCTGGGACAGGGCCTGGGACAGCACGTCTGTGTGGTTGGAATGGTTCCACTCTTCTGGACCTTTGAGGCAGAGAGTCACTGTAGGAGAATTTGCTGAGGTGGTGGGTAGGTTTCTTTGAATCAGCAGCAACTCATTTAGGAATGAAAATGCGGCCTGTGGCTTGTAGGAGGAAAATAAATAGCATTTATATTCATATTCAGTGCTTGAAACTATGATTTAAAATGGAGCCTGCCTAGCTCAATATACGCAAAGAGAAAATTCCTTGACGTTGGTTAATATTTCCATGGTCACACTTGCTGAGGCCTTGAGATCGAATAATAAGTTTGGCACCATTTTAAGCACCTTATATGTATTAACTAATTGATATTCACAAAACACTGATGTTATGTATCATCATGAACATTTTATGGACGGCGAAACTGAAGGCCTATTGAAAGAAAAATCTGCACTTTGATATAGAGAGTGGGTGAATAAATATGCATGTAACTAAGAAAACAAACATTTTTAATGATATAAATTTCTCTTTATAAATGTTATCTCTCAAAACGTTTCTTTCTTTTTTCTTTTTTTCTTTTTTTTAAAGTGGTATTGGAGATTGACCCCAGGGTCTCGTACTTGCTAGGCAAGCACTCTCCCACAAAGCGACATTCTTGGCCCTTTTCATTTTTTATTTTTATGTTTTCTATACTTTATTTTCTTTTTTGAGGCAGGATCTTGCTCAGTCGCTGAGGTTGGCCTTGAACTTGTGCTCTTCCTTCCGCAGTCTCCTGAGTATTTGGGATCCTAGGCGTGTGCCACCGTGCCCAGCTGATTGTCTGTTGAGTGCTGCTGTTGCTTTTGATTTTCAAATGAACTTCAAGAAGACTTTCTGACTTTGACGAGTCGTTTTACCCCTTCCTCTGTGTAACCAGACAATCACCTTCTCATACAGCAGCGTCAGTTTTGGTTCTCCATGTTTTCACCACAGGGAAATGTTTGAGAAGAGAGACGTTTAATGAGATTTAAACATTACACAGTATAGACATGTATCAGATTCTGTAAAAGTACCCCATGAATATATACAATTTTTATGTTTTCATGCTTTTGTTAAACACTTAAAAATTTTTAAGAGATGAAGTTGCTGGGTTGGGGTGGGGAAGTATATATTTTATTAAATATTATTAAGTGTTTACATCTGGCTGCCATTTCTGGCCGTATATTGGAGCCAGGATAGAGGTATGTCCTGCATCTGGAAAATGAGAACTTCACAGACCCTTCAAACTTCCGGAAAATATCACCCCACCTCCTACTTAAATCACCCGGGATCTCCGTTCTTCGTACTGGATTCTGGTACCTGTGTGTCCATGCCAGTGTCTCATTTAATACCCCCAGCCTGAGTGACAGGCAGGGCCCACACAGGAAGCGAGTGCCTCCTGTCCTCCTGGACTCTTGCTCTTGCCCTGGAGCAGGAGGGGATCCGCAGTCCTCTCCTGACGTGTAGGTGTGGTCGTTTAATTAGGCTCCCGTTCATTCCAGATGACTGACATGTTTCTGGGCTGGATGTTTTGAAAGTTATTAGAATTTCACAGCAAGCCCTTCTTTGATGGGACCTGGGTGGATTTGTTTGGGTTGGTGCACTGAGAGACGGGTATTTAAAATGTTTGTTTTATCTGGAAGCTATAAGAAAGGAAAACAAAGTTTCTTCTTTGTCTTCATCATGTTGTTAGTAGGAGTGCTTTATGAACAGCCACCCCTCGTGATGCACAGGGGCAGATGGAGTTGGGTATGTGCACAGACTTGGGTATGAGGTGCACACGTGGACGTGTGTGCCAAGCTCCACATCTTCCTGCTCCACTGTCTCCGTGTCTCTCTCTCCACACACAGACATCGTGTCAGTACACATATATGCATAAATTATATGCATGTATGAATACTTTCACATGATATGCAAGTATTTATGTGAATTCATGGGAGTATGAATGCCCATGAATTGAAAAAAAAAAAAATTATATANTATATATATATATATATATATATATATATATATATATATATATATATATATATCAGTGGATGTGCATGGTATTTAGGGCTTCTGAGCCTTAACTCTTTGGATATTTTAGGTTTATCATTCTTTTCTTGTGCAAGGTTGTCCTTAGCATTATCATATGTTTGGTAGCACATCTGACCCCTACCCACCCTGACCTTTACCCAGTAGATGCTATTAGCGTGCACACGCGCGTGCACATACACACACACACACACACCAGTGAGAACAATAAAATAAATATTATCAGGAATTTTCAGATGTCAGGCAGAGAGAATTTGCCTCAGCATTGAGAGTCATAGCTTCTGCTACACACACACACACACACACACACATACACACACACACGCATTCTATGGCCTCCTCACACTCTGTTCCAGGCCTGGGCCATTGTTTCATGGTACTTTGTCTCTAGTGAATGTACTGATAAAGAATTCACCCAGAATTCAGATTCACTGTTGCAAACAAATATTTTAACGAAATACACAAGCACCCAAAGGAGTGTGGAAGACCAGGCATGGCGTATTGTCACGGGAAGGGAAGGCAGCTTTGGTGTCGACAGGTCAGGTGGTGCCACCTGACAGCTGTGTGACCTTGGACAAGCAATTAGACCTTTCTGAGCCTTGGTGGGGTTTCTAAGGTATGAAATGAGGGGAAATTTATTTTTTAAAAAAGGTGGCAGAATGGCCCAGTGCAGGTAAGGAGAAGCCTTTCTAGTGTGTAGACGTGTGAAGAGTGGCTGGGACATCGGAGAGCCTCCCTGGGACCTGTTTCCCATGGTCCTCCCCAGGAGGGCCAGCTCCTGCCATATTCTTTGAAGGCTAGCTGACCACGCAAGGCTCTGAAAGCCACTGTCCAGGAAAGAAGAGGCAACCCTATGGGTGGGCACAGGGAGGGTTGGCCCTCCAATCTCACCACTGGTGGAGTTCCTGGAGGAAGGGAGCCTCCACCCACCTCCTAGTCCCACATTCACCAAAGAGAGGTGGGTCGCGCTGCCCTGCAGGCTGCCTGGACCCCGAGGTCTCCCTGATTGGCTGGCAGCAAGCTGGGCAGAGCCTCAGTGGGAGGCCTGCCCAGCACGCAGCCCTTCAGCTGAACAGCAGCGTGCCCTGCTCTGCATCCGGGTGACTTGGTGCCACCAGCTGGACCAGGTTTCTGAGACTTTGGCCACGTGAGTGACTGACATGGCTGGACTGAGTAGTTATCTGAGAGAGCCAGCCCAACAGTTCAGCCGAATGGTGGTCTATGGTTCAGACCTGATTGTCTTGGCCAGCGGTGACCAGTCCAGTTGTGGTGCTTGGGACGGTGCTTCTCTGCTCTGGTCCTGCGTGCAGGGTCATGTCTGTCCCACCAGCTGTGTGTCCATCTTTTTCTGCTTTTGGTCCTCCTTCTCAGATTTTTACTAGTTTGATGTTTTTTTAGATGTCAAGCCCAGACCCTTTTTTAATATAAATAAGTCACATAATAATGCACCCTCTTTATTATCTTTGTCATTCACTTAAAATGCTCCAGATGCCAACATGAAATACATTTGAATGTTTTCAAATGTAACGCAGCCAGTATTAAATCAGAAAGGCAGGGTTCCGTAAGCAGTTATTGATCTCTTACCATGTGCCAGCACCTCTTCCCAGGGCTCGGTATGAATCGCCTCCGTTTAGCCTCCGAAGAAGCCCAGGATCTGTCGGTCAATACTATCCTTACTGTGTCCATGAAGAAACTGAGGCAGAAACTTCACAGGCTGTGGCAGAGCCCAAGGCCACCCCAGGAAGTAGACACCACACTCCAGTTCTTATCAACTATGATGTACTCTTGGCGTCCACATGAACAAAACCCTCCATTTCTTACAGGCTCCGGAGACCCATTAAATCTCTGAAGTTACATACAAAACTCTGCATCTAATACACTTTTTTTTTCTGCAGAGAATGTTCATAGCATTTAAATCAATATCTCAAAGTAGTCTTTGTGTTCTCAACAAGATTTAAAATAATCATTATGTAGTAAACATTTTTTCTGTTTTAGGTCATTCTTTTTGCTCAAATTTAAATAGCAATATTGTCATCTGGGGGCATGTTCAGGGAAAAAATATGAAGTAAATAAAAATATTTATGATAATGGATCTTTCATCTCCTTTGCACAATCTGTTGTAGGAAAACGAAAGCCCTCCGATAAAGATACAAAACATGCTTTGTAGTAGCTGCACTCTGGTCTTTGAGAGATCTTGGTCCTGAATGGGGCTGGCCCTGGAGCAACTTTTTCAAACCCTCAAGATGCATCCCCGCGGGCTGCGCTGGTCCTTGCTCCTGAGCCAGCCGGTTCAGCACATCTCTGTCATTTCTTGTCACCGTGAGATCAAGTTTGGCCATCCCCTCTGCAAAATCATATCCAATTATCTTAAGTGGGATTGTATTTCTGGCATGCCTGTGTGGCGTCAGAGCCAGCGGTCACTGGCGGACACAGTGCTCCTGGGGAACAGAACTCTAATTAGGGCACCACAGGGTTTGCCTCAGGCTCAAACCAACGCCACCAGGCAAACCCGCAAATCCATGCCTGCCACCTGTGGGTCTCTTCCCGTTCCCACCAGTTTCCCTGAGTGTTGACGTGCAAAGCTCATAGGTATTAAACCCAGAAGCTGGGGACAGCAGGGTCCCATGCTTCCCCATAGCTGTCTGCGTCGCGTGCATGCTCAGCCCCACTTTGATCACCCCCCTCCCGTGGGAAAACTCCATGACATGTGCATGTGCAGCTACCCGGTGACTGACCGCTGAGGTGGGTTCACAGTGGGGACGGTGGCCGAGCACAGCTCATGCTTATCTGGCCACTGGCACCTGCTTCTCATCTCCAGGCCACTTTTGTGACAAAGGAATAGACTTTCCAATTTTTATTTTTGAGAGAGTTTGACAGTCTGAATTTTAGATGTCTCCTCATTAAAATTTTGACTTCTAATTGAATTTAAAGCCCGATTTAAGCCCAAAGAAACCGATCTGTGGAGTCAATCTGATCTTTGGGTCATCTGTTTGTGGCCAGCAGGAAGCGTTATGATTGGAAATACATGAGTTCAGAGAGACACAGAGAGAGACAGGGCAAGAGGAGAGAGAAGAGGGATGAGGGAGAGAGAGAGAGAGGGAGCAGACATGGAAGGAGAGGGGAACTGGGGATCCACTCTTGGCTACACAGCATCTTGGTGCTTGGAACCTGCCCCAGGACCCTGGAGGGGCAGAATTAACCCCAGAGGAAGGTGGAGGAACTGGGGCCCGAGAGCCNGGGGAGGGGAGGGGAGGGACCCAGTCTTATAAGTCCTCTGAGAGGCACATGTTAATCTGTTGAGCAGCTAAATGGAGACTGAGCGACCTTAGGTTTCTGTCTGTCTGTCTGTCTGTCTGCTGAAGGATACCCAGCACTAAAGTATTTTTTGGTTGGTGTATTTGTTTGTTGTTTTGTGACTCTTCAGGTTGCCTGATCCGTCTTTCACGGTGGTTGAGGCAATACTTCAGAGGATCATACAACTCGGCAGTTTATTACCATCCACATTTATTTTGGATTATCTAATTTAATCTCTGTAGCCTTGGAAATGGAAACCCAACCCTTCCAGCCCACAACCACTTGAAACAACCCAACAAACACAATTAGTTCATCCCTGGGTGGGGGGAGGGCGGTGTATAGACTGCCATCTAAATGTACATTTTGTTTTTGTTTTATTTTTTTACTGCCAGTGAGGCATAAATTATCACCCACCCTAGGTGAAGGGCCGACTCTACCAGTGCTGAGTGCGTTTGTACTTCCACTCTAAGCAAATATTTTAAGATATCTTTCAGAATTTAGTTTGTACCTAAGCTGGTGAATGTTCTGCTCAAGCTTTCCGGAGCCAAGACCAATTTAGAACCAGGGACACCAGAAAAGGCTTCTGAATCCCAGCCTCAGCTGGGAACAACTCTAAGCCTCTCCAGAGCTGCCACCCCAGCCCAGTGCAGTCCAACCGCCCAGACCTGCACGTGTCCAAGGCCCCCTCCCAGCTCCTGTGTCCAGCCCTGCTCCCTGGTGTCTGCCACAGCAATGCAGCATGCGGGCTGCTCTGAAATCACAGCTAGAATGTTCTACCATAACTTGCACTGCTCTCCTGCTCTGGGCTCTCTGGTCCTGTTGGCCCCTTTGATCTTGTGCCTCATACCTGTGCCCTGCAGCTGTGCCTCACTTCTTTTCCACAAACACACCAAGCTCAGCCCCATCCTGTGGCCCTTTCTTGTCTGCGTCATGATCACCACCTTCCCCACACTCAGTTGAAAGGCAGTGGCCCCTGCACCGTCCTCCCTGGTCCTGCAGGACCCCTTGGACTTCGGGCCTTGGGTGTGCTGACCGCTATGTGATCAGCACCAAGGCCAGCGCCTCCCTTCCGCGGCAGGTGCTTATTGACTATCAGGGCCAATGGCCAGCTGGTGGCTGGCCACGGAGAGCAAGGCCAGTAACTAAGGCCTCCCTAAACCTCACATCCCCCATTTTGCAGTAGGAACAGGGTAACTTCCTTATTATACGTATCTTCTGTTGATGTGACCTAACGATGGCAAATCTAAATGACGGGCAAGGGTAGGCTTTTATTGGGGTCATGTGCTAGAATGTGAGGAGGCGGGGGCTCAGTCGTGTGTCTGCAGGTCAGCTGGGCACCACTGGGTGGGCTCCAATGCAACAGGTTGAGCTTGGGGGGGGGGTCTCCATGCCATGCTTCTCACATCCTCCTCCTGGGAGCAGGAGGCTAGGGAAGTCAGGGTGCTGAGGGGAGGACTCAAGAGGACATCTGGTTGTGCCCACACCTCAGGCCTTTGGTCACATCCCTCCAGACACCAGCTACCATCTAGCTTCCGGGGCCAAGCAAATTACCCAGGTTGCACTCAAAGCCAACAGTCGGGAAGCAAGGACGCCCTGGCCACGGGTGTGGGGAGAGAGTCAGACCTCTGGACCAGGATGGCCACACCTAGAGACCTGCGCCATAGAGCAAGATGGAGTTCCTGTGGCAGGATAGGTGCTCAGTAAGAGTTAGCCCAACACAGGAACATCATTTTCCACAAAACCGAATGCGTGCCACCTTCAATAATACAGGAGCCAAATGAATAATGTTACGTTAAGAACAAGTGAGCAAGTTCTACGTAAATGAAGGTACTCCTGGCCCAGGAGTGTGTGATTTTTTTTTTTTTTTTGAAAGTACTCATGGCCTTTTAATTCATTAAAATGGAACATAGAGAGGTGTGGCCTTTTTAAGCTTAGGATCCTCGTGGGAAGCGGGCCTGGGGACACCTGTGTTGTACAAGGTGGTTCCGTGGCCCTGGCGTGGAACAGCCTGAGTGGAATCAGATGCACTGCAGGGTGGGAGCCCTGGCTCTCGGGCCCCAGTTCCTCCACCTTCCTCTGGGGTTAATTCTGCCCCTCCAGGGTCCTGGGGCAGGTTCCAAGCACCAAGATGCTGTGTAGCCAAGAGTGGATCCCCAGTTCCCCTCTCCCTCCTCCCCCTGCTCCCCTGCCATCTATTTTCTTAAAGGGCAGTACTTCTACTCTCCTAGGATAAGGCTTTCTGTGGACAGTGGAGCACAGCTGATCAGAACCTCCTAGAGCCATGCCATGCCTTCCCAGCCCCTCAGGGAACCTAGGGTCTGGATGAGCAGGGACATGGGTGTTGATGCTCGCGGCTCATCTGGCTGAACCCTGAGCAGCTGCCCTGAATGTCCGCCGTCAAGATGGCCTCACCTGCCTGCCAGCCAACCTTCCTCCCAGAAGGGGTTTCATCTCCAGAATTCCCCTGCTTCCCGCCCCCTCATTATAATAGCAATAATAGATTATCTAGAAAACTTGGATACCGCAGTCAAGCACAAGGAAAATTAGAATCGTTTGTTTTCCATCATCTGGAGATACTGTTGAATTAGCGTTATGGTTAATGTATTTTTTTCTATATATCTAGATATAGATGTTTCAGGAAAAGTGCTTTTTATAACAATCGACTTTGTGAGTAATGGTTCGGTTATCAGTTATTTATAATCTGTGTATCATCTACCTGTGTGCAACCGGGCAAGCGCTGTTGCGAGGAACCCGCGCTGCCCCGGGGAGAAGAGGGTTGGCTCCCTCCCGACCTGTTGCATGAAGAGCCCTTTGTCCTGAATTCTGGGTGGGTTTGATTTCAGGAGACTGTGAGTCGGAGCCAGGGAGGACTGCCCCGGGGCAGGACAGAGAGTGGAGGGAGAGAGGGAGGGAGGAGGACAGAGGGGACCTAGTTGCAGGGACTGCAGGCTGGGCTCGGGTGGCGTGCGGGCTCCTGTGGCTGCACCTGGTGCCTTGGCAGGGTGGACTTGGGTCCCTTCACTTTCCCTTTGGTTCCTTGCTTTCTTTTGGACGGTCTTTGCAAGTGGTGCAGTGGACAGATAATAAATAAGGCAGGAGGGGCTTGGGGGCAGAGGGGGAGATGAGAACAGGAGCCACCTGGGAGTCTGCGGAACCTGGAGAGGGCTGTCGACTCCCAAAGGCCACAGGAATGGGAGCCCTGTGCTAAGATCCCCATGGAGAAGGGATGTTATGGCTGACATCTGAGTCAGTCTCTCTCTTCACACTGTGTATCAACTGACTATGGGCTTTGTCGGTTTTAATATAGCTCTGTATTATGAAAAAGTTCATTTTTGTAAGTTTCTTTCTTTTAAAATATAGAACTGGAAGGAAAAACGTAAGGCCCAAAGAATAAACTATGAAATTAGAAGTGCATGCACACGCAGGTAACATTTCTTTATCTTAGTTCCAGTTGCTGAGCTTTGTCTTGTGGGACCTCTGGTCTCCACCTGGATGGGCCCACAGAGCTGGGCCACCTTGCTTCATGCCACGCAGATCAGCCTGGGATCTGATCCTGCAAGTGGAAACACTGGAGCAAGGGTTATGCAAATGTCTAAGCCTTTTGATACACATTGTTAAATTGTCTCTTCAGAAAGGTTAGACCAATTTACACTAGCAACAGTCCTGTTTAAGAGACTCTTTCCCTAAATCTCCTTTAATCGTGAAGATTAGCTTTATAAGTCTCTTCCCAATTGCCATTGTGAAGAAAAAAAAATACAAGTTGTTTATTTTACATTTATTTAGTAACAAAGATCCCCCCCCGTTTGTCCCTGTAGGGACACTGTGTTTCTTGTGGGAAAATCCTCTTTGTGCCTTTCCTGTCTTTTACCATTTTTAAAAAATTTTTTGAGAGATGTGTTTTACTTTAACTTTTTTTTTATTTTTACAATTCAAACCTGGTGTTTCTGAGCGGTGTGCGAAGCAGGACTTCGCTTTGTACACATCTGCAGGTGAGCTATAGTGAACACACCCCTGTGGAGAGTGTGGTGTATGGCACTCACAGCTCACTGGTGGCCACGGGTGCAGAGCAGGTGGTGGTGGAGAGCCTCTTTCCCCTCAGGAGCCTCGTGCATTCGCAGTGCTGCGTCCTCGGCTGCTGTCCGCCATGTTGTGAGACTTACATTTTCTTCTTCAGTAGCTTTCAGCCTTCTCTCCAGGAAAGTGCCCCTGCTGCAGGCCCGTGCTGAGATGCTGCACTCCTGGGCCTGATCGCATCTGTGCGTCCAGCATGTGGACCCTGCATGTAGAGGCCGGTGCTTCACCCTCAGGCTTTTGAGGAACAGCAAACTGTTTCTCTGAAGGTTCAAGGTGCCCAGGGAATTGCATGGTATTTTCCTGAAAGGGTCACTCCCAGTGTGATCCTTTAGAGTCAGCCTTTGGGGCTTGTCCTGGCTCTCCTTCCTGGAGGGAACCCAGAACATAGGGTCATTAGATAACGACTAGTGGATTAATTATTTTAATGGGCAAATAGAAGTTATATGTACATATGCACAACCTGATATTTTGAAATGTGCATGCATTCCAGAATGGCTAGACCAAGCTAATTATATGCTTGACCTCGCATCCTTACTTTTGGGGGGTGGTAACACTTAGAATTTATTCTTTTCATATTTTGTGAGAACACAAAATATTAACTATAGTCTCCCTATTGTACAATAAATCTCTTAACCTTATTCTCATCCAGTGGAAATTTTATGTACTTTAACCAGTATCTCCCCAACCCCCATTCTTCTCCCATCCCCTGGTGAAAACAATGCTACTCTCCATTTCTATGGCTCTAATTGTTTTTAAAGATTTTATATGGAAGTGAAATCAGGAGGCATTGGTCATCCTAAGCCTGGCTTACTTCATTTAAAGTAAAGTCCTCTAGGTCCATCCATGTCACAATGACCCGTTTCCTTCTTTGTCAGGGATGAACAGTATTACACAGCACAGGCATACCACATTTTGTTGATCCACTCATCCATCGATGGATGCTTAGGTTGATTCCATATTTTGGCTAATGTGGAGAATGCGGCTCTGGGCCTGGGACAGTGGATTTCTCTTCAACATACTGATCTCATTTCCTTTGTACATAGGCCTAGAAGTGAGATTGCGGGACTTTTTGGTAGTTCCCTTTTTGGAGGAACCTCTGACTTATTTTCCATATGGCCGTACTGATTTGCATTCTAGCCAACAGGGCAGCACCGAGGGACTCAAGCAGCTCTTGGGGAGAAATGCAAACCCTCCATAAGACCTGGGGGGCAAGACAGAGCGTGGAGGATGGGCAGTGTGTTCTACCTCTGGCAACACAGCTCCTGGATTCAGGAGTTAGGACAGGCAGAGACGAGATCCCGTTTTTAGCTCAGGTTGTGTTCGGCTACGAGAACTTCAGTTCATTCAAAAACAATTAAAGAAGATAGGAGCTTTGAGGGGGTTGTGTGTTTTTGTTTGTTTTCCCCAGTAGCTTCAATCATTCCTTCATTCATTCTTTGGGGATTTTTATTTCCAGCGTTCTCTCTGTTGGCTCGCAGGTCAGCACTCTGGGAAGCACGTTTCCTCCTGCACACTGCCTTCGCCCTTCCCAGGACAGGTGGCAGATTCGGCCAGAGCAGAGGCTCCAAAAGACAGAGCACAGGCTTTGGGACTCGACTTCCTTCTCTTCACATTTAAATTCCCCTCCCTGAATCACCAGGAAAGTTAACATAGATGCTTAAGTTTCTGGCTTCTCAAAAACTGGAAGCTCTGGAAAGCTGGACGGCTGGTCAACAGGACAGCCCTGTGCTGGGTCTGGGGAGCCTGAGACACTTCCTGTGTGGCCTGGGACCCGGGAGCCTACTTCCTCACTGTGTGGCCAACTCAGCCCTGGAGATGCTTTCTGCATTCAAATCCTTTCTCTAATTCGAGTCCCACAGCAGATCCAAGAGGAAGTTAGGCTGATTATTATTATTTCCGCTGTAGATGGCATTAAAGATTTGTGCTACAGAGTCGGAAGTGTGAGGTCTGGGATTTGGACCAGGGTCCCTAATTTCAGGCCAACAGTTCTTCCCACTGCTGTAACTGCCTTCCCATGTCTGCAGGAGCTATCATCGTAGGGCCTCCTCAGGGGTGTGTGTGTGTGTGTGTGTGTGTGTGTGTGTGTGTGTGTGAACACACTCAGCTTGTGAATTTTGCAGATGAGCATGCACACATCTGGAAAGGTGCTAGGCATGGCAAAGCCCCTGATGACAACCCTTGGGTCAATAAGGTGTCCTTTCCCTTCTTCACAACGTCTCTGGACTCGGCAAACACACCCAGGGCCTCCAACTTGACCATGGCCAGCTGTTGAGTGCAGCCTCCTGTCCACCTCTGCTCCTGTGGAGGAAACCAGGCCCAGGACCCACGAGAGCGCACTCTCATGCCTCGCTATCCCCAGGTGCGCTCATGGGGGTGACGTGGACAGAACCTCTGTCAGTTCTGAGGAGATGTCCTCAAGTCCATGTTGAAGTCCTGGCGTCAGGGACAGTGGGCGAGGAAGCTGGGCTCTGGTTTCTGGTGTGTCCTTTTATTGAAGTGGTTTTGGCGTGCTCTGTGGCTCAACAACTCCATAACCTCTTCATTGTCCCCGGGGCAAGGTCTGAGTTCCCCAAGAGCCCCAAGGTCAGATCTCTGCCAACCCCTGAGGGCATTGGCCGTCCCTTTGCCTCCCTTCTGGCCATCTGCAAGACCCTCGGTGCACACCCAGCCCTGAGTCCCCCCAGTGGCCTTATCAGTCTGGATGCTCTTGTCTCCTGCTGCTTGCTCGGCCCAGCCAGGTCCCATGTCCCCATCTGACCTGTCCTTTGGTGTCCCTCTCCCTGACCTGCCCCTCGGCGGCTTAGACGCCCTCTTCCGTCACCACGTGGCAACCTGTGCCCACCTGCGAGCGCTCCCTTGACTCACCGCCCTGCTCACCGGTGGTTGTGAGATTCAGGGGCAGAGACTTTTGACTTGTGTCCCTGTCAACGGGCCCATGGTCTGGTGTGCATGAGAGGGCCTCAGAAACGCATATTGAAGGGTTTAATACTTTGTGTGTTCAGCACCTAAATCCGGAGGGTCTCTGTATGGGAACCTTGTCGGGAAGGGGAAATTTCAGGTCCGAGACAGTGAAGAGGTGCTTTTCCAAGGCGGGATGGGACTGGGCCAAGGTGGAAGCCACAGAACCTCCTAGCATTTCTAGTGCTGCTTCGCCCGGGCGTGTGCCAGTGAGCCAAGCAAGCCGGAGGCTTCCAGGAGGTATTTCTGCCCTGGCATCAACCGCCCACCCACCTTGCTGGCAGGGCACAGATGACAGGCAAAGAGGTTGTATCGTCTGGCTGAAGCTGCCCAGTTTACTGCTGGGGGGACAAGCACCCCAACAGGCAGGCTGCCAGGACAGGTAGGGTGGGATGTTCTGTAAGGACAGTCTTGATTTGAGGGCCTTTAGCCTGCCTCTTGGGCTACTGGTCCTGCAGGAAGACCCACCCTGGGCATCCCCAGGGCCGTTGAGACTCCTGGATCACCCATCCTGTCATGGCTTCAGCCAGAGGCTCCGTTGCCAAGGTATCACCAGCCTTACCAAACCACTGGGGTCTCTGAGACCCCCAAACACTCCAGTCCCTCTTCGTCAACGTACACCCACTCTCGTGGCCCTCCTCCTGTTTGCGTAACTGCCCGCACGTCACTGTAGCTTAGATGGCCACCAGGGGTGCAGTGCTCTGCCCTGCTTCTTAAGAAGAATCTTGCCGCTACCCAACCCTGGCCTGTAGGAGAAGTGAGAGCCGTTCAGTTCCAAGTGAGAAGGACATCCAGAGGCCTGTCCTGCAACCGCTGTTACCCCAAAATTCCTCGTGCTGCATTTCACTCAGGGTTGAATGAGAAGGAGGGGCTGACGTCCAGGACGAGGGATCAGGGTCAGAATCGGAGAACATTACCTGATGGAGAACATGGCTCATAGCGATGGCTGGTCTCTCCAGGCAGTTCAAATTCAGCTCAGACCCTCCGCGGCTCAGCCTTTCATAAGATGACGTTCTCTGTCGTTTTTGAAATTTCATTTGCTCCTGTGGTCTGGGTGTACACAGTTCTGGGACATTATGGCCAGGGGATTTTTGATGTCTTGGAAGTGCTAATGGTAATATTAGCTATCGTTTAAACAAATCTCTCCAATGGACAAAACTGATACCATTTCTGATCTTTCTAACCGTGCTGAAAAATAGAGATCATTGCTTTCTAGACAATGAGGTGAGGGTGGAGAAATGACTTGTGGTGTAAAAACAGGTAGAATCTGAAACCTGATCTGGACTGGGGATCTTCTGGCTATTTCCTTGCTATTAAAGGGCATCCACCTGAACCATGTCCACACCATCACATCAGCTCTGGAGGCTTTGTGTACAAAACATGGTTGAAAGTACGTTCACTGGGGAACTGTGAGGCTGGTGGCACTTTACCACTGATAGGGACTGGTTTTATGCATTTTGTGACATCCTTATAAAGCAATGGCGTTTTTGGCATTTAATCACTCCCTTTAAACAGAGCCGTCTCACAGAAATGTAATGCAAGTCACGTGTGTGAATTAAAATGTTGCCGGAGTCAAATTTAAAACGTAAAAGGAAATAGATGAGATTATTTTAATAATATATATATATATATATATCATTTGACACGGCACATCAATATATTATCATTTCAACGCGTAATCCGTTTAAAAATATTAATGATAGATTTTCTATTTTTTTGTACTGAGTCCTCCAAATTCGAGGTGCACTTTCACACTGATGGTGTGTCCCCGGTAGAGCAGCCCCACGTGATTTGCTGCTACCTGATTGGCTCTCATTAGTCTGGAAGACATACAGTAAGATCGTAAAGCGCTCGGGGTAGTGCATTCTGTGTGTTGGTGTTAGTTTAATGTCTCCTTTTGTCTTATCTGCATTTTCCAAATTTCCATAATGAATACATACTGCCTTGGCAATTTGAAATTAAAATAAACTATTAAAGACATTGTTCATTTTTAATAGGGAGTGGTGAGATTCTAAAACACACTGTTAAAAATAAATACACGACATGTAAATCCACGACCTATTTTCCATGGGGAAGAGAAGCTGGGGCCGGTAGGATGTTGGCTGTCCTCCCTCTTGGGCCTTCCTGCTCCGTGACCCCTTCTCCCAGTGCTGGCCTTTGGCGCCAGGGGAGGGGGCGGCGGCAGCCGCGGCCCGCAGTCGGGGAACGGGTCTCAGTTGAAGCCCCCTTGCCTGCAGGAGGCCGAGGTTTCGCCTCAGATACACCCTCAGCCTGTTTGAGAGACGGGCGCAGTTGTCATGGGGAAAACTTCCCAGTCTGTCTCCAACTTTTACGCTGTTATTTGTCTCACTTCACCAAGGAGCTTTCTAAAGACTTTCCCCCTAACCACCCTCTTCCTGCTATTAAATGCTAGTGCCGTGGATCTGGTGTTTGTCTGTTTATGTGGGGTGGCCCTCTGGAGGGCCACGAGCCGTGGTAATATGTAAGATAGCTTTTACCCTCCCCCCATCAAGAACTGATTGTCACCCTCTGCGGGACCATGTCAGTCTCTCCCACTCTGAGAACACGGGGCCTGCTCACGCATGCCGAATGTCAGGACCGGGATTGCCTGGTGACTTCCGTTTACCCTGGGCCCATAAACTGGCCTCCCAGGTCTTTGCCCCTCCGAGTCCCACCAGAGCAGGTCTCTGCCCACAGCCGGGCTCTCTCCTTGTGGAAGCGTCCTTTCTTGGGGCCTCATGGTGCCCGTGAGAATGAGCCTGCCGCCTCATCACCCTGCCATCTGATCCTCCTGGGGAACAGGGTGCGGGCCTGGAATTTTCTTTTTCTCCTTAATTTTGTTCCTGGGGTTTCTCTGGAGCTGGGCTTTGCTGCCGTCGGCCCTCGGTAGACAGTTGTGGAACTGGATGAAATTGCCTTCGGAAAACCCTTTCTGTCCAACTGTCCCTCTGTCAGGAAATCTCACTAAGACTTAATCGCTCGCATCTTGCCATCCGGGGGTCACGCTGCAGTCCCCTGCTAAGAGCCCTGTCCAAGGCCGACAGGAAAGGGGAGCATCCTTCCTGTTCTCTGGACCACACATTTCCCGTGAATGTCCCACAACACAAAGGTCAACACGTGGCATAAGATGACATGGCAGCAATGTGAGACTTGCTGTCCCTCTCCCTCCCCCTTTTATTTCACGAGTCACTGTATTGAAAATGGGTTGATTTTTAAGGAATAGTCCGAGAAGGGCGATAGCTGGGTCAAATGGTGGATCCATTCCCAGCTTCCCCAGGAATCTCCATACTGCTTTCCAAATTGGCATCACCAATTTGCAGTCCCACCAGCAATGTACAAGTGTACCCTTTTCCCCACATCCTCGCCAGCACTTGTTGTTGTTTGACTTCATAATGGCTGCCAATCTTACTGGAGTGAGATGGTATCTTAGGGTGGTTTTGATTTGCATTTCTCTGACTGCTAGAGTTGGTGAGCATTTTTTCATGTGCTTGTTGATTGACTGTATGTCCTCCTCTGAGAAGTGTCTGTTCAGGTCCTTGGCCCATTTGTTGACTGGGTGGGGAAACAAGGGAGAGAATTGAACAACAGCAGATGAGGTAGAGAGGGAAGAGGGGAGGGGAGGGAGGGGGGATAGTAGGGGATAGGAAAGGCAGCAGAACACAACAGTCACTAATAGGGCATTATGTAAAAATTGTGAATGTGTAACTGATGGGATTCTGCAATTTGTATTTGGGGTAAAAATGGGAGTTCATAACTCACCTGAATCAAATGTATGAAAGATGATATGTCATGAGCTTTGTAATGTTTTGAACAACCAATAAAAAAAAAAAATTAAAAAAAAAAAAGAAAGAAAATGGGTTGATTGGCAACTGCAGCGGCAGCCACCGAGAGCTTGTGCCGCAGGTTTGACAGCCACGGCCCCCTGCTCCCAGGGCCTAACCCACTGCCTGGTGGCCTAGAAGCCTCTGTGTCCCACCGGGGCCTCCCTGTCCACGTTGTCCAGCCCACCCCCCAACAAGCCCCTCTCAGGAACTGCCCCTCCTCCAAAGGATGTATCTGAGGCGAAATCTCCAGCCTCTCGCCCAACCCACCCTTCCGTCCCTCACAAGCCGCATTCATTTTGCTGCAGTCAGGAAACCCGCCTGCTTGCTCTGCCCCGATGAGTCCTGTCAGAATTTCCAGAGAACCCTGCATCTGTGAGTGGAAGACGGGAGGACTCGGAGAGCTGATAGCAAGCATCGAGCTGAGGAGATCCAATCTGGAGGCCCTGCATTCTGGCTGGATTCTCTTCCTCTTTGGACTGGGAATGATGGGGATTGGGGGCGATTCCATCTCAGAATCTCCTACTCCCTAGAGGGGGCGGGTGGTCCCATGGCACCTCATGAAGGAAATCTCTGTCGGCAAAACCCTGGCATTTGACATGTTCAGTGTCATCAGCAGAACTGGTGGCTTTAGGCAGAGATCACCGTACTGAAAGACATAACTCAGGTGGCCACATTCTGTTCACGAAAATGCCGTTCCATAACCGCAGCTCCTGTAGGATCAGCCACGAGGTCCTAACTGTGGCCTTCGGCAGGGCTGCAGGTATGCTTAGAAGTGTCCCAGGCACAGAAGCCCGTGCAGGCACACCACGGAGCTCCTCATTGCACTTTTAATCCACTGTGTTTTCTATCAGTCACTTTAGTTACTTTATGGAGTCTGGGATTTTGTACACTGAGACGAGCAAATGGCAGGAAAGATTGTTGATGGCTGGAATTATGGACTGGACATTTGAGATTCACACCCGGAGACACTCAACGTGGGAAGACGTGACATGCTGTGTCACTTCTGTGCATCATCTGCCTTTTTCTATCCCCTGTTCCTCTCCCAGGCTCTCTCCTCTGTGCTCTCTCTGTCAAGGGGCAGAAATTACTGCAAGGAGATCATGAAATATTGTAGTGCATGTACGTAAAAATACATCAACTCTGGCACGTTTGTAATTTACTCTTAAGTAGGAGGATTCGTATTAGAGATCTATATATCATATTAGCAAAATACTTTCCATCCCGTACTATATTATTTGGCCAACATGATGGCTGAATTTCAAATGAAATGCAAAGGTCATGGTTGCTCTTCTATTAGGGCCCTTTAATCTCATTTGTCTCCCCATTACGGACCTCAACTTTATTAGTGGCTGCAACTACCACTGATTTTGAACTGAGAGACGGTTCTTCCAACAGATGTCGTTTCAGGCTTTGAATTTACAAGGGAGGGACCCGGCTTTAAAATTCTTCAGTCCCCCCGGAAAGGAGAATGGGACAGTTTGCGATTGTCCTCTGGTTTCCCCAAGGTGAAGTTTTTAGATGGAAGAAAAGATGGGTCCTGTCTCCCCTGTGACCTACGGTGTGCCTTTTCGAGTACTTGTATCCCCCTCACCACCTGCCCCTCTCAACCTGGTGACCACCCTCCAGCTTTGAGAAAACCAGTAGCTCCAATAAAGCAACCATACTTTATAAAAAGTCCCTGAGAAACAATTTAACCCAGTTGACCACGTCCATCAATCTGTCACCTGGAGAGAAGCTGTTGACACCAGGTGACCTCCTCCACCATCGCGCCACGCAGTTGTCAGAGGGCCAGAGCCTGTTCTTTGATGCTATACAATTAAACTGAAGGATGGAAGGCTTGTGCTAGAAGGAAACCAAGTGCACAGAGAGGCTCCGGCCACCTGAAGCACCTCGGGTTCCCAGGCCCACAATGCAGATCAGCTTCAAGGGGACCGAGGGGCTTCCGGGGCTCCCACCATGCACCCAGGAAATATTCACAGGGCAGGGATTCTTTTAAAAATTAAGCCACCCCCACCCAGAGTACCTGGTATTGCATGAAATGCTGCTTTCCCTTCGCTCTTAATAGTGACCTAAACATGTTGGACATCGGGAATGTCTTTGGCTGAAAAGAATAGGAGGTGGCCGGTGGGGACCCCCAGTATGTGGGGGGAAAAGAGAAAAAGGAGTTTAAATTCCAACAATTTCTTTTTTTTTTTCTTTTAAATCATTTCTAATAAAGAAGCCCCCAGCTTTGGACATTTCATCGCTCACCTGAGACGCGCCCCCTTTCAGGTGTTGGCAGGTCACCTGTGGAGGCGTGACGCCAGCTCACAGGGTGACTCTGTGTGTGTGTGTGTGTGTGTGTGTGTGTGTGTGTGTGGTGGGAACGTGATAGGCCCAGCATGTGCAGCACCTAACGTACAGCGGTCCCTGGGCGAGCCGTTCCAGGATAAAGGAGCGCCTGCCAGGCTACGCGCTGGCCCTGCCCATGCCCTCTTGGACTTCAGATTCAGCTGACCACTCCCATGGCTTGTCTTTCCTCACAGTGTAGGAGCTCCATGAGAGCACACAGCTCTTGGTTTTATTTCTGAGGTCTCTAACTAGACACCGTGTAGATAGGTTCTCAAACATTACAGTTTGAGGGAGGTGGAGAATGATATCCTTTTCCAAATTCAAACCAAGACTCTTCTGGGATCCCCGTGGGGCGATGCGCTCCGTGCCTACCTGTGGTCGAGGAGAAAGGAAACCGCATTCCCTGTAGCTTCCGCTTCTCATTTCCCAGAAATCCAGATATGCTTCACTCCTGGTTTGAAGTGGCAGGTGAAATAATTCAGTGATTGTATTATAAAAATTTTACTAACTATTCCTCTGGCAAAAAATAAAAAATAAATAAATAAAACAAAAGAAACAAAACCAATTCATCCCTAACGCTCCCCAGTAGTTGTGGCTTTGGGGATGAGGGAGCTGACGTTTCCTGCATGGAGCCTCCCTTTCCCCATGGGCGGCCTCTCTTCCTCGGCCTCCGGAGCTTCTTCCGCCTCCTGTGTTATCTCGAGGAGGCTAGGACCACGGAGTCTGCTAAAGGGTGCATTTGATGTTATATCCCATTACTCTATTGATTTTTTTTTAAGTTTCTCTAATGTTATAATGAGAATATTTTCTACTCCATCCTGAAGGATTCTAAAGCTTTTTATTGAGCCCGGGGTGTGCCACACACATGGGCTGCCTCTCCCGGATTGAGGGAAGGAGGCCCTCCGAGAGACCAAATGGCAAAATTGCTTTTCTATCGACCCTCAGCACAAGAGTTATGGACGTCCTGTCTAATGAAGGCCCCGGGGGAGTTCTGATGAGGTCACTGGGCTGGACCCATGATTAGGGTAAGTGCTGGGCCCCGGTTAAGTGCTCACTGCCCCTCCAAGGGTCAGGAAAGTTCTTAGCAAAGGATTTGAATCTCTTTGCTTCACGCAAGCCCCGTTGGACCCATACAGCTCAGCCTGAGGGATGATCCGAAGTGGGAGCAGGAGATACAGAGGCACAGTGGCATCGAGTCAGCCCTAGGAACACACACCACAGAGCCAGCCTGCCAGGGTTCCAGGTCTACCTCTTGCTTGTTTTTGGCTGTGTGAGTTTGGGCAAGTTGCTTAGCTTCTCTGAGCTCGTAGAACAGTTCTGAGTATTAGAGGAGGCAGGATCTGATGTGTAAAGGGTGGACCCTCAACAATTGCAGGCTGTGGTTACATGACCATCATGACTGTCACAATGCTCGACCTTAAGGAGGCACATGGTTCTTTCACAGGTAGCCTATGGTCCAGCCGGAATTTGGTCCTGCATAGTCAAAAGCTGGATGCTTGTTGAGTAGGTGAAGGAGTGTCCCCTTGGTCATTCCCTTGACAAAGGGAAGGCGAGGTCAGTGTAGGAGATAACTCAAGGCAGCAACTTTGCTCCGAGACCTGGCTCCTTCATAAATCCATGGTTTAAAGATGGATGTGCAGAGAGGCAGCATTGCATGAGGCTCAGGGACAGAGGGTCTGCAGTTAACGTCCAACCAGCTGCTTGCCACTCGTCAGCCGGGATGCCAGTGTGAGCATCCTTTTCCTGATGGATAAAAATGGGTGCAATGATAGTGGCTTTGGCCCTTAGCATGACCGGCTGTGCACACACCAGGGCACGGCAGAATAAGACATCAGGATCCCAACACCAGGAATCCCCAGTGGCATCCACACCCTGTCCCCAAAGTTTCAGATTCCTTCGGCCAGGAAGGAAGACCCCTTGGGCGTCAATCAAAGAGTCTTCCAGGTGGTTCTCATCAAGGGCCCGGCCAGTCTCAGTTCAGGCCCCTGGCGGAGCATCCTCCAGATCTCTTTCCCTAGTGTTGCTACTTCTTGTTTAGGGAGAAAACATCTGTGTTCTCGTTTGCAAGTTTCAGATTTTCATCTTTTGGGGAACCCTTTTGGGGAGACATGGTCCAGAAAACCTGAGCAATTAAGGGACAGTTTTATCAGAATTTAGAAGGTCCAGTCATCCCTGCCATGAACCACCTTGCATGCACTAACAGCAGCCCACCTTGTGGGGCCCCGCGTCACCTCTCTCTGGGTCCAGCTTTCATGCCCTGGGGCTGCTGCATCTGGCTGTTATCTGCGGCTTTGATAGCTGTCTCTGGGTGCCATCTGCAATCTGTCAGGGAGGGGCGTGGAGGTGCCCTGAGATATCCCAGGTGTCTTGGTTATCTCCACAGGGAGGACACCATGCCCGTGGGCACAGAGGGCAGAGGCACTGTGGCAAAGGCCATTGCAAGCCAGGCAGCCAATTCTTCCCCTTGGCACCAAAAACAAGAGTGGTGAGGTACTCAGTGTCAGAAGTAAGCAAGAGAGGGGGGCCTTGTGCTCTGATTGGAGGGCCCGACCTGTTTGGAAGGGCCTGTATTTAATGACATTAGACACAAGACCAACGTCCCCACCCAGTTTCCCCTAGAGCTGCAGGAGGACGGTGTGCAGAGCGGTCTCTGTCCGTCCTGCGTGGGTGACGGCAGGAGGCAGTCTTAGAATGAGGTCAGCCAGCGGTGAGTGCCTCAGAGGCAGCGCAAGCCCCGCATGCACGGGGAGAAGACAGAGATGCAGGGGAAGTGGGTGGCAAGCTTGGAGGCCGTCTATCAGAGGAGGCCGTCTATCAGAGGAGGCCCATCTGAACAGGTGACTTCCGGCAAGAAGTGGACAAGGTGACTCAGCAGCCGGGAGAGATCAGATGGGAATCTGTGCCAGAGAGAGAAAGAGAAAAACAAGTTCAAAGGGAGCCCTGAGCCAGAAAGGGGTTCCAAAGCGCAAGCCAGGAGGGCAGCACTCAGTCCTCCCTAAGGAGCCCGATATTTCCTGGGTATAGTCAGGAGGCTGGTGAGTCAGAGGCCCTGGACATCTGCATTTTCCAAGTCTTTCAGATGCGATGTGGGGAATGGACGGCAGGGGGCAAGAGTGGAGGAAGCCAACCAGGAAACTGCTGGGAGCCCAAGCAGCCTGCAGACCTCCTCTCATCTGGAGTGTCCTCCCTTCCCCCTGTCAACCCAGTGTGACTCACCTCTGGCCAAGCAGGGTCTGGGAGTTACTTGCAGTCTGGGACGAGGCAGCCAGCCTCCACTGTTCCCAAATTGCAGATCCAGAGGCGTGCCCCACATTCTCTTCCTGAATCCTCTGCAGGCGTAGGTTCTGAGGAGGAGCTGGCACCTCAGCGGGCTCCCCTCTGCAGCTGGTAAGGGCTAGATGACACGCTCCGCTCCGTGGTTGGGAGCTGTGAGCCAGGTCATCTTGCAATTCTAGGAAGCTCTTTTGCTTGAGCTTGCACAAATACGACTCAATCTGATCCACATTCTGTTTGGGAATTAAAAACCTAACCTTCTGAGACTCAGTCTCTCTCCCACCCAAAGATAACAGAAGGGTTTCCAAAGGACTGTCTCCCCAGGTCCAAGGTGCTTTTCTTCTTCTCACCAAGGGAGATGAAGTAGCAAAGGCTCTTCTATCAGTTGCAACATGTAGCATTTGAGCCTTGATCCCACACTGTCTTCTTCAACTCCGTGCTACGTGTGCGCACTCCTTTTAAAGCCATTCTTAATAACTCTGTTTATTAATGTGATCATTTGAAAAAAATAATTGGAAATGCACACAAAAGTAAAAATTTTTTATGGGCAGCCCATTGACTAGAAAAAAAAATTCACTGAGCGTTTGGGTCTTGCTCATTGGTCTGCTGGTGTGGGGGGGTGGGCGGGACCCATCGCAGAGCATCTACGGCTTCCGATTCCGCGTATTTTCAGAATTTAGCCTACAACTTTTACTTGGCGTTAACATGTGAATATTTTACTAGGCCATTATTCATTTTTTGAAATTACATTTAATGATTCCATAATGTCCTCCTGTAACTGGATTTGTCACTGCTGGTGACATTTAAGGAATTTTCTTTTCTCTCCCTTATTAGTGTTACAAATAATGCCACAAGAGAACTTTTCTGTATGCAAGGCTCTGCGTGCATTTGTTTTAGATTTCCTTGTATTGGGTTCTAAAAAGCACTCTTGGGTGGGGGTGTCAAAGGATGTGAGCCTCGTGAATAGATTCCATCCACTTGCCTTTTTAAACTCATGGCACAAATACACCCACAACTACCGTCTACCAGGATGCTGGTGAACCTGGGAGTTGGCACGTCGCCGGGCGTTATTAGACACTCTCACGTCTGATGGGTAAGAAGTGGTGTCTTCTTCAGTGTTCTCCCTTTGGTCTGTCTCGTGATTATGTTAGGGAACACGTATAACCCCTTTCCTCAAGTGTCAGACTCAATGGAGGGTGGACGCTGTTTATCCTCATCATACAAACTGAGAAACCAGAGCTGCCTGGTAAGATTAGAACCCAGCCCAGTCAACAGGGCCCTCCCGGGGGTATCAGCCGCAGCCCTGTTTTGCGTCCAGGCACGGTGAGTCCAGGGAAGGCCCCTCTTGGCTGGGGGTGAGGCAGGCAAGCTGCAATCTGATTGAAGTAGTGCACACTACCGTGTGGATGACCCACAGAAGCATCTCCAATTTTTATTTAAAAAAAAAGAAAGAAAGAAAACCCATTTGTTATTCTAACTAAGCCTGTATTTTGTGGAAGGGATTGCAAAAAGTTTAACAGAAGTAAAAACATCTAGGGATGACAAGGGGACATATCTGTGAGTGAATTCAGGTTTTCTTTCAGTCCCCCTGCTAGCCCCCGACTGGCCTCAGCCCACAGGCCTGTTTTATTTAATAGGAATATAGGGTGTTTAAAGCAGTCGATCGGTTGCCATTACGTAAGCGTCTGAAATTCCTCTTTCTCCTTCAGAATGGAAGGCCTGGGTGCAGTCCCTGATGTTCATGTCTAACTCCCAGTGGACGGAGCCCACCTGCACCTGAGTTGGGTCCCCTTTACCACGTGGCTCTCTTCCCCCTTCCTTAGTGACCTCCCCTACTTGCTCCCTGCCTGGGCCACCCTGCTCAAGCCTTCCCCTCCTGTGACGGTGAGGTGTTGACTGGGCCCTTTCCCCAGTCAGGACTCCCCAGCTTATCACCAGGAAGGGGAGGCTGAAGAGTCATGGTGGGCGGTACCTGAGCCCTTGGAAGACAGGGGTGCGGAGCTGGGGTGTGGTCCTGGCTCCCTGCTCGCATTGCTTGGTAACTTGAGCCTCCCTTATTTTGCTGCCTTGCATCATAGCTCCTCGGAGACCTGAAATAGAGTGGACCACACTGTGCACATTTTTGAAGGATCATGAGTGCAGGCTAAATTTACGATCTGCGTCCGTATTCTTAGCACACGTTTCCCCTAAACGGAGATGGGAGGGACTCGAACGTTCTGTCCCAGGAGGGCCTTCGTCATCCACACGTGCCTCTCAACGCTGGATTCCATCCTGCCTCCGTGAGGGTGTCCACAGGCACCTCCAGCAAAGAGCTGGGACCCAGGGATCTTCGTTCCTCAATGGCAGGAGACACGAGGGTCACTCTTCCCAGCACATTTGGGGTGCCCCGTCTCATAGAACTGCTGTTTTAATTTTTGCTGTTTTGGACATCACTATTATTTACTTCATATCTACCTGATTTGATTTCAGTTTATTTGTGGCAGTAGAGTAACTAAGACCCCATTGTTATAAGTTGAAGCATAACTCAGGCAAGAGCTGGGATGTTAAAAATAAATGGGACTCCAAGCAAGACCATCAGATGGACCCCCGATGGCTAGGAAGCCAGAGGTTGGGAAAGGGTATCACGGTGGTAAGGGCAAGGCAGCCATTGTTCTAGAAAGCCCAAGTCCTTATCCGCAGCTAACCATCTCCTAGGGTCTATTTGTGCATACCTCGGTGGTTTCATTCAAATAAGAAAACAGATCAACAAAACACCTCCAGCTGTTGTGCGGTCAGTCTTCCCCGCCTCGGCCATTCCTGTGAACTCCTGGTGGGTAGCCCAGGCTGCCCCTTCCTCTGGGGTTCCGCCACCAAGCTCTCCTCTCTCTGCCTCCTGCACCCACTATCTGTATCCATCTTGGTCGGAGCCATTGACTCTTCTTGCCAATACAAAAGGCCTCTTTGCAGAGAGGGGGCTGAGGCTGGTGGTCGGGCCTCCTCCTCTGTGCTTGGCCTTTGCGGGACCCCACGGCTTGCTGCAGCCTTGCAGGGGGGTCCCCTGGCATCGCATCCCAGGAGGTGGGCTCCTGTTTTCTAATTGCTCCCTCCTGCCACCCCTCCCCCTTTCTTCTCTCTGTCCTTCCTCCCATCTCCACTCTCACCAGCATCTAGAACTCGGTGCTGGGTGTGGGCACCCCCCTTGGCTGGGGCGTCGGGTGCGAGAAAACCTGGGCTTGGGCTCTTGTTCTGCAAACAGCGGGGAGGTTTGGATCTCCAACCTAAGCAAGAAGGAGTCCACTGTGGATTGTCTCAGTTACCTGAAGGGGCCGACTTCCCAGCCCCACCCTGTGTGAGGTCCTCTGATGACCCAGAGCTGGCTGCTGACTGTCTTCCTGCCTTAATGTCCTCAACTGAGAAACTGAAGATGGGACCTCTGCTTCCCAGGGTTTACACGAGAGGGAGTGAGAAAGCACAGAAGGACAGGCCTCCCAACCACGGGGCTCTGTTGACGAAACGCGGACATTACTTTTAAACATGGGGTGTCCCGTAATCTTATCTAAACCCTCATCCCTCAGCCGACAGCCAAGAGGACTCGTGCCACATCCGTCTCCTCATAAGACAGTCACAGTTCCTAATGTCGCACTTGCTTTCTCTCCTCTCCCTCTCTGCTGCTGCATAATTTCATTATCCGCTGCACATAAGTGTGTTATGTAATTCTCCCGATGTGTCATCGAGGGCTTCTGTTTAGCTGTCGTATTACTTAGGTCCATGATACTTTTTGTTAATCCCCAGGGAATCTTATGAACAGAGGTGGCAGGGCCCCCCTCTCTACTAAGTGGGACACTTAAATATCGGAAATGACACAAAGCACCAGAGACGGCCTAAGCATGGAGTGTCCCCGTGGCTTTATGACCTCCAGGAGACCAGTTGAGGCATTTGTTTAAAATCCCCGCGTCCACACAGGAAGTTGATGCCGCCGTGCAGGTGGCGCAAGCCCATTAACCAGGGTGCACAGTCAGCTGCACTGGCGGGTTGCTCTCCACGCCGTGGGTTCTGGTATCAACCCTTCCTGATTAGCTCTCGTCATCCCCACCCCGTCTCATCAGCAAGGGCTGTTCTCATCCCCGTTTTATGGTTGAGGAAACTGAAATTCGAAAAACTTATCTCCCTTTGCCTGGAGATACACAATAAGAAAGTAATCCAGATGCAAAGCACCCTCTGCAGACACACACACACACACGCACATGCACACACACACAGACACCCACATGCATGCACACACACTCATGTATACCCACCACACACATGCATGCCCACAGTCATGCACACACTCACACACGTGCCTGCACACACTCACACTCACGCACACTCACAGACACACATGCACACAGTTCTATAACCTCAGGACCATTTTCTCTGTGGCTTCAAGGAAAGGTACATGTTGTTTGCTCCAGGGTTTGGACAGCTCCCTTCTTGTTTCTAACACTAACATTAAACTAATCACTTCTCTCTGGGACTCTGTTTCCTTAGGGGCCAAATTTGGAGGGTTGGATGAAATTGTTATTTTTTTAAGGTTTTTAAAGTATTTTTTTAGATGTTGATAAACCTTCATTTTATTCATTATACGTGGTGCTGAGAATCGAACCCAGTGCCTCACACATGCTAGGCAAGCGCTCTGCCACGGAGCCCTGACCTAAACTGCTTCACGGTGCTCAGGAGTGGGGGTGCTCAGAAGTGGGGTGCTCAGGAGTGGGGTGCTCAGGAGTGGGGGTCGAGAGGGAGGAGGGCTGGAGGAGTGAGTTGAGCAGCTGCCTCCTCTCCATGCGCCAGTGTGCGTCTGCTTCCATCTGGGATGGAGGGATGGATGAATGGCAAGAAGGAAGGAGGGAGGCAGGGAAGTGCACAACAGCATGTCATACAATATCAACCACTCAAAACAAGCATCATCCCTTCCCAGGTGCACTGTTACCTATAAACAAAAACGTGATTTGTAATGGCCGTATGATATTCCAAAATATGGATGGATTACCTTTGCTTAACTCCCCGTTTTCTAAAACATGCGTGTTATTCTTGTTTCTCACTCATCTGCTCATGTATCCATCATTTATTCATCACATGTTTATTGGTAACTCTTCCTTGTCAGACAGTAACCTAAGCGTAGTAAGGATGCTCTTATATGTCTGTCTTTGACATATTCCCACCTATTTGCTTCCACCATTTTGAGGAAATCTCTGTTGGCATCTGGTTTAAGATCGCTGGCTGTCCTTGTTGGGGACACCTGGTCCTGCACAGCCTGCAAAATGAGGTTGAGGGGTGGAGATGAGTCTGTGTAAATGTCGCGCTCTCCTGGCCAAGGGGCCGACTGGCTTCTCGGCACACGGCCCCCCCCCCATGGCTGCAGTTACGGGATGAGCAGGCATTCTTCGGATTGCATGGCCACAGCATCAAAAAACCCACTCAGTGTTTACAAGCCTCAGAGGCTAGAACTTCACCTGCTGAACTTGGAACTTCCTGTGCTGCTTCCTTGAGAGCCAAATGGGCCTTGGGGAATGTCTCCTCCAACCTGTCCAGGACATCTGAGAGGCAGCCTTGGGGACCACTGAGACCTCAGACTTTTCAACTCCCCTTTTGAATAACCTAGGGGAAAAAAACAGGTGTGTCATAGATAAAGTGCATCTAGCTGAGATTCTATGCTGCTGAAATTTCAGGCATAAAATCTATGCTGCTTAAAATCCAGGCATCTCGGATAGAAAAAAGGCAATAAAGAGAAACCAAAGCATAATTCCTCATGAGCTGGCTCTGCCGAGTCAGAGGAGCTGGGCAGGGTGGCCACTCTGAAGTGCCCCACGGAGGCAGGGTGCCAGATCTAAAGTGAGGCTTCAGAGTGATGCGGCATCCAGGGACCGGGCTATTTCTGTCTGCAGTCTCTGTGTCAGGGACTGGTGACACTTCCCCCGGCCCCTGATGCTCTTCTTCTCCCTGATGACTCTGATACTTGAGTGATGGTCAGTCCATTTGGAGGCAGCTGGCTTTGTTTGTCATGGGACAGAAGATATCCAGAAAAGACAAGACCCCAAAGAGCTCAGGCCTCCGTAAGAACGAAAGGGGGCCCCTGGGCAGAAGACACCATTCATTTCTCCTCTTTTCTCTGTATCCTTTCTTTTCCTCCCTTTCCGTGATAGAGAGCAAAGCGTAGGGAAATCTAAGTAGGAGGCTTCTATCCTTGACTGATTCCTTTTTTATTTTTCTGCTACCTAAGGGATCATTTAATTCATTTCATGCCTGTGGAAAAGACCAGAATTTCCTAATTCCTCCCAAATACCTGGGCAGGTTACCTCTCCCAACCCCAGCTCATCTTTATTCTGCACTGAGTTATGTAATGATTTGATCCTGTAGAGGAGTAATTCACCTTTGTTCCCACCTACGTTAAGACTGATTACAAATCCTCATAAAATACTCATTAGACTACCCAAAATGTCCTGAAGAATAGACTGTTACAGAGAAGGTAATGCCGTTGCTCAGAAGTGTGGGCTTCTGTCTAATTATGTGTAAATTATCTGAGTGGAATCTCAAATGTTTAGTGATAAACAGTTTTATGCTTCTCAGCAAAGTATCTAGTTTGCGAGGCAATATAATCAAAAGCAGATTGTGTGCAGTGAATTGTAGATGGTATAACTTTGCATCCTTTTCAAGTTATTGAAAGAATTGGAAATGTGTCTCCAGTCCTTTAAGAAAAGCAAATGTTGTAGCCTGCCTTTTTTTGGGGGGTGGGGTGGGGGAAAGATAATTGATCCTTTGACTATACTGCTGTTCTGTTCTCAGAAGAAACATTAAAAAGTTGGATTTCTTAAGAAATGCAATTAACCGACTTTTATTTAATGATTTTTCCCCTCAAACTATTCATCCTGGAGGAATGGTATCTGTTGGTTATTAACAAAGATGAGGATGGAGTATTAAGAAGCAGAACATCGGGATATTTAGCTGCAATGCACATAGACTCGCTTAGAGGAGAACCCAGTGTGGTTCGTGGGCCTGTACCCCTTCCTTTGGGAAACGTTTCCTTTAAAACCTCCCCCATGTGTCACCCCATCACCAGGTGGGATGGGAGAACCTTCACTGAACACCAGAAGAAAACATCCTAATAATAAAGCCAACTGGACACCTTGCATCAGCATGGAGCCACTGTAGTCCATGTGGCTGGCTGTCACTAGAGTCACCATGACCCGAATGATTATTAAATCCCAACGAGTTAAGTCTGGCCCTTCATTACTTCCTGATTTCAGCAGCAGAAGGGTCCCCAAATGCTCCAGAAACTTGAGAAGGTCTTCCAGGGCAGGCTTCTGCCCCCAAAATATTAGTCTTGAGGCTTCTTTAAGCCCAAATTGTTCAAGGTGCATACTTAGGATGCCACACAAGGAAGCTGAGTCCGGCTTTAACAGGAGAGGAACAGCTGAGAAGGAGTCGGTGAACCTGCTAGAAGAGGAATCGCGGCCTCTTAAGAGTGGAGGAGTCTTTCAAAGCCCTTCTGCTTCCAGAGACGTTCCTGTTACAAAAGATGAGCAACCTGGAAGGAAAAGGATTTGAAAGGCCAGCAGGAGATGGTGGGGGCGGGGAAGAACAGTATGAAGACAGATTAATATTTTAGTGGCATGAGTCAGGAGTTGTTTGCTGGTCACTGATGGGTCATCAGTGCAGAGCAGAACTCACTCACGTTGCCTTGGTCACCCAGGTAGCCAAAGACATCTCTGAAGGTGTTAGCAATGGGGCTTGGCTCTGCGGGGGTCCCAAAACACTACCATCAATTCCGTGCACATGATTTTAGGTTGGAAATAAATGTTGTCATAGATGCTCAACCAATTGTCCCCGTTGCAGACGTGCGCCTCGTTAGATACCTTCTGATTGGATTTGCAAATATACCAGCTCATTAGACTGATATATTATCACCTTCAAAGAGAGAGAGAGAACTTCTTTCAGTGTCCCTAGATGGCTCAGTCTTAGGTTTATCTAAGATCAAAATAGCTGCCTGAAGACCACTACATATGTGTCTGACGTTGGTTGAACTGGACATTCTGGAGGCAAACTATTTGGATCATTGACTAAAGATCTCTCTTAGCATCATGTGGATCTTCCCGATCATCAATATATCCTTTCAAAGAAGCCCACTGCTCCTGTTAGAACTCATCAACATTTACCACACTGTCTATAGAGCACGTCTGCTTCCTCTTGACCTCTGCCTGGCTTCCCATCCTACCTTCACACATTCCTCAAGTCTGTAGGACACAGGAGAAGGTTAAAAGGCCTTTTGTTTTGATTTTCATATTTGTGAAAATATTACCAATGGCCAGTTCATGATATATTTGAACTTAAAATAGCATTCGTTTAAAAATGCAATAAAACCTGAAATTTACGCTAATCTTCATTCCAAAGATTAAAGCTACCAATGAATGGATCATGCACCTGGGCCAGGACTGCCTTGCCCTCAGACTACATTTATCTCATAGAAAAGGAATGATTTTGACCAGGGTTAGAGAGCAAGATAGTGAGAGTTTGATGGTTCAGTTGGTTTCTTCTTGCTTTTTGTTTCTTTTCTTAAAAAAAAAAAATAGTTACAATTCCTTTAGGAGCTGGATGTTAAAATGTAAATACTAAAGAGGGACCTGAGAGAAAGTCCTGTTTTGTCTGACTATAAAATTTCCATAGGCTTCTGGAGGCTCTTTTTCAAATATGTTTTCTTCTCTTTTCTTTTTTTTTCTTTCTTTCTTTTTTTTTCTTTTTTAATATGGATCTTTGGCCAAGGGGGACCCCGTGCTGAGTGGCTCACCTCTCTGACTTACACAGAGGAAGCCCAGGGTAATAGAAATAAATGCTGCATTTTCTCTGTATATAACATGTCACTTGGGCAAAGTGCTACTGCGTCTCTTTGGTAAAGCTGAAATGCGGATTTCTCAGAAATGTCTTGTTTTCAGTTAATGATATTTTCTGCTTTTCACCAGGTGGCCTCTTTGGGGGTTTGCACTTGAATTCATTTCTCTGTGCGTTGAACAGGTTTTCTATTATTCGTTGATTCAGCAGCCATTTACCCAGTCTTCCATGCTGGGGTCTGAGCCAAGCGCCTGCTCGCTGGGCCCGGCAAGTCCTGCCCTGTCCTCTGGGGCATTGGCGGGGGGAGGAGGTGGAGGAGATGGGGCCCACCTCAGGACCTAGAATGGCATCAGGGACAGCCCTGTCTGCCTGGGGCTGAGCTGGGGACTGTGACTGCTGGTGGACGCACTTAGATGGCAGCCCGGGCACGAGGCGAGTGCAGCCGGACTGGACTGTTGCTGCCCTGGAGAGGACTCCGAGCTCATTTTTATCTGGTGTAAAACCCCACAAGGAAAGTCAGCTTCCGGGAATGGCCCAGCTCCTGGTCCCTGCTGCAGAACCAGCCCTGGATGACTCACAACTGGGGAGAGGAAATTGACAGATAGTTCATTAGGCCCCAGGGGGATGAGCTTTGAGAAATCCATGGGCCTTGAAGAGCAGAACTGTGGCCTCCAGATGTGACCACATCCTCAAAGGCTGTGTGCACTGGCCCTGGGGACAGCCCCAAATCAGCTGCTCTGAGCAAAGGACCTCTGCGTGGACCTCTCTTCAGAACAGGAGGTGGGTGGGCTTCAGCATCTCAGCCCTGACTCTGATGATATGACCGCACAGCTTTGGTCTTGTGCAGTCATGAAAAGAACTACAGTTGGCACGTATATGTTTTTAGCTGTTGTTCTCATCCATTCATTTTTCTTTTCCTTTATTGCAAAAAGAGCAAATCCATGTCTCAGAGAACTTGAGGAACTCCCCCAGCCACACAGAGAAAATGGCTATTTGGATGCAGGTATTCTGCCTTCCAGAATGGTCTCTCTGCTGCATCTCACTATTCTAAGAATATTAAGGACTGGGTGTGGTGGCACATGCCTGTGATCCCAGCCACTTGGGAGGCTGAGGCAGGAGGATTGCAAGTTTGAGGCCAGCCTTAGCAACTTAGAGAGACGTTGTCCCAAAATAAAAAATATAAAGGTCTTGGATATGGCTCAGTGGTAAAGCATCTCTGGATTCAATCAATCCCCAGTAAACCCCCCCCCCACCAAAGAATACTAAGAATAGGTAATCCCTGATCCCTGGGCTAAGCAGAGCATGTACAGAAACTGTGCATCTCCAAGGGAGGCTTAGAGTCCCCTCATCTGTGACCGGAGAGAATGGAAAGAGGGAGGCGGATAAGAGGGATGCGTGTGCTTTGCCAGCAGTTCCTGTGACACCACATGGGGCCCATCATGTAATAAAGACCACGATGACTTGAGCCCAGGGATGAGTGTGGGCATCTCTCAGTGGGCTGGACAGGGTGGTGGCACAGGGGGGAACTGGAAGCCAAACCAGGGCTTCTCAGTAGGGACGCTGCTGACATTTTGGGATAGAGAGTTCCCTGCCTTGTGTCCTGACCGTTGTCAATGTTGGCAGTATCCCTGGCCTTCCCCACTAGGTGCCAGTAGCACCCTCCTTCCTGAGTCAAGTCACCCCCTAAAGCCACAGTTGCACTCACCAAAGACATGGCCTGATGGCGACAGGGACGGGCTTCTTGCAACAACAGCAGTCGTATTTAATTGAGCTCCTGCTTCCAGGGTTGGTGGTGTAGACTCGGGTGGCACCAGACTGGTACCCTCGCCCAGGGACAAGAAGACAAAACCGTGAGCCCTGGTCCTCTGAAAAACAGGGATGATACTGAGGCCAGCATACCTCATAAACTTGTGGAGAGAAGGGTTGGCCCTCACAGAACACTCCAGAAGGTTCACTGACTAGGGTCCTCTCCTGGGCACGATACTGGCATTGCTGGAAGACAGTGGGGCTTCTGACTCCTTCCTTCCTGGGGCTTCTAGTCTAGACCAAAACAGAGTCGCTGGCAGGGATAACAGGGAGGATGGGGCGGTCTACACTTCTGCTTCAGTTTGAGCGGATGCAACCTGGACCTTCCCTCTGAGGCTGAGGTGGTCATCTGAAGATGGAGGGCAGCATTGATCCCCTCCCTCATTTTCCTTCTGCAAATGGCATGAGCGTGAGCTTTCCGTCCATTCCTCTGTCCTAGCAATATTCATGGGACAGCAACACACTGCAGAGCATGGGGTCTTAGACATGGTCGGGAGCATAAGCCTGCTGTATACCAAGGCTTATCTTCACCGTAAACCCGTTGCAGGGAAAGACCAGGATGTTGAAATCATCAAGCCGCTCTTCTGCTACCTTCTGCTCCAGACTGTCTCCTTGAGCCTTGGCTTTCCTGTCTGTGCTTGCTTAGGGTTTGGGCCTTGCACACCTCTCCGCTACATGCTTTCTGTTCATTTACCCCCTAGGGCTTGTCCAGCTTCCGGTCCCCATAGCCTTTATTTATGGACCCCAGTTCCTCCTCCTCACACTCCAAGAAGTTGCAAATCCAATGACGCAGGAAGGGCAGGGTGCCATGAACCTGCAGGGCTCCATGCCCACCACAGACTCAAGCATCCGGGGCGATCTGGGGAGACCACTGGGCAGGTGACGCTGCCTCCCACGGTGGCAGAGAGGTGGGAAGCATGATGAGTGGGAACAAATGGCTGGCATCCAGCCTCCCTTTGCTCTGTGTTGGCCTTCTGTACCTCGTCCCCCAGCCCCAGCCCCTCTCCCTGGACAGTACTCTCCTCCACCCTCCACCAAAGCTCTCTCCCCGTGCAGTGTCACCTCATTGTGTCTCCTAGGGCCACTCAGAACTCCCCAGAAGTGAGAAAGGGTTTCCTCTGGCTTTAATCTGTACCTGCTCCTCTCATCAGATCCATGTGTCCGAGTCAGCTTTGCTGAGGCGACGTTCACAGGCAGTAAGATTTGCCGTTTTTCCACATCGTTCTGCAAGTTTTGACAAATGCACACAGTGATGTAACCGTCCCACCATCAGGATATGGAACCTGTTCACTTTTCCCACGAGTCCCCTGGGGCCTGATGACAGCCAGTTCCCAGCCCCAGCCTCTGGGGAGTCACCCATCTCTTCTCTGTTTGCGTCTCCTAGAAGGCCATCTGTATGACTAAATGGAACCCAGTGCAGGTAGATTTGGGGTCTGACTTCTCTCTGTCAGCACAGTGGATCTGAGATTCGTCCACGGGTCTGAACCTACAATACTCCATTCTCCCCTTTCATTGCTGAGCAGCCGTACTGTGCTACAGCTGGGCCACAGGGTATCCATGCAATAGTTGAAGGGCGTCCGGTTGTTGCCGGTCTGGGCTGGTTATGACAACCTTGCTACAAACGTTTCCTGTACAGATATTTCTGGGAATATAAATGTGGTTCTCCCGGGTAGAGCCATGCTGCTGGTTAAACGGTGTTGCGCATATTTAACTTGATAAGGAGGATTTGAAGAGAGGCAGTGGACATAGGAGAGCTTTGGTGTGGCACCCTGGGTCTGACTCTTCCTAGCTCGGTGACCTCCCGTAGTTTCTTAGAGCCTCACTGGGCTGCAGCAAAATAAATGGCAACACCGTAGCTCCTGCTGAGATTCGAGTCGCTCACAGCTGCAAAAAGGCCCACAGCTTCTGCTGGGTGCCTCCAGGCCTAGACTCCCTCTACAGACTCCCTCCTGTGCCCGAGCATGCACACTGGGTGCACCCTGTGCAAGGTTTCCTTCCCCAGAACGGTCCGCCCACACCTCTCCTGGCACACTCCTCAGCCCCCCATCACCCAATGGGAAGCCACCTCTTCCTTGGTCTAAATCCATCCTCTTGCTATCTATGGCTTTTTTATTGTTCTTCACACCCTCTTCTTTTCATTTATAGCATTTGTCACAACTCATCTTTATATATATATATATATATATTTTTTTTTTTAATTTTTTGATACTGGGGATTGAACCCAGGGGCACTTAACCACTGAGCGGCACCCCCAGCCCCTTTTATTTTTTATTTTGAGACAGGGTCTTGCTAAGTTGCTCAGGGCTTCGCTGAGTTGCCAAGACTGGTCTTGAACTTGTGATCCTCCTGCCTCAGCCTTCAGAGCCACTGGGATTATGGGTGCGCACCACCCCACCAGGCTCACAACTGGCCTTTAAAAACTGGCCATGTGATTCAATGTCAGTTGGAATTTTTTATTGGGATTATTGTTGAACCAGAGGCACTGGTAAGAAACAGTACGGAGGGCACTGTACCCAGATGTCTTCAACAGTAATGTTTGCAAAATTATAGTACAGTACACAACCAAGAATATCGATTTTGATACAATCCACGGATCCAAGTCAAATTTCCTGACTTTTTCTTGTTCTAACGTGTGTATGCATGTGTGTCAGGGGATGGAATCTAGTTTTAAACTTTATCACATTTTATCCTGTTTGCTGGTTCCTGTGTCCACTACCACAGTTGAGATAGGGAACAGGCTCAACCACAGTATTTCTTCTGTTGCCCTTTCTGAACCACACCCACCTCCCTCCCCTCCAATTCCTAATTTCTGGCAAATGCTGATCTCCCCATTTAAAATTTTTTGTTTATTTATTTTATTGTCCAAGTATGGTGGCCCACTCCTCTCAGCAGCTCATTAGGCTGAAACAGGAGGATCACAAGTTTGAGGCCAGCTTCAGCAACATAGCAAGACCCTGTCTCAAAACAAAAAAGTAAAAAGGGCTGTGACCCAGAAGTTAAGCACCCCCTGGGTTCAATCCCTGATACAAAAACAGACAAACAAAAAAATACAATAGACACTCCACATATGCAACCATATAGTACCTAACCTTTGGAGGTTTAACTGTTTTTGCTCCACAAAATTCCCTGGGGACTCATGCACATGATTGAACGTATCAATAGTTGGTTCCTTTTAGTTGGTGAGTAATATTCCATGGTATGGATGTACCACAGTTTCTTTAACCATTCAAGTGAATGGTTAAAGTGAACTTGTTGAAAGACATCTGGGCTGATTTTTTGTTTTCAGTTATTGTGAGTTAAATTAACATTAACCTTCATGTGTGGATTTTTGCATAAATGTAAATTTCCATTTGTCTAGAACAAATGCTCAAAAGTGAAAATGCTAGGGCCCCATTTTGTAAGAAACTGATTTGATTGATTTTTAGTCTGTCTCTGCCAGTAGACTCTGAAGTTATTCAATGAATGAGTTTGTTTGCTTGTTTGTGTTTAATTGCTGTACACTGGGAACACCACGCATCCTTAGAACATAATTTACCACTCTATAAATATTTATAGATGAATTAAATGAGGAATGAATGAGTGGATGCATGAATAAAAATGTTGGCATAGGGATTAATAAAATAATGTATGTAAATAATTTTCAGTAGGCCTAGCGTAGAGCAGGCTTTGATGTCCGGAGATGCTTTTAGCACCACCATCACCATCAGTGGGCATAGTTTTGGCCAAAAGCAACAAGAGCAAACTTCCATGTGCTTCTGCCTAGACCATTCCATGAACATTTAAGGGATTCCAAAGCTCTGTTTCCCATCACCTCCTTAAGGAAGAGCCCTTCCTGTAGATACACTGAGGGATGCTGTGGGAATTCAGACTTTGTACCTTAAATAAGATCCTGCTTAAATTGGCCATGTCAAAGGAGCACTGGGCTCAGGGATGGAAGCCTCTGGAACATGAAGGTGGGTCGCCCTGGGGAGGGCCTGCCTCCTTCCAGGATGCTCAGGGTCTTAGTGTGTGAAATAGAGATGGTGGGGCCGATGGAGATTGCACGGTGCTTCATAGAGAGAGGAGGCTAGGAATTCTTATTTGCCGGAGGAGAGTGCAGGACTTGGTCATGTCTTGATCTGTGTACAAGGGGCTGGTAAAGACAAGCAGTTCTCGTAATAAAAATAGAAGTGACAGGAACGCCACTGGAATGATGAGCTGCCTTGCACAGGAGCCCTCCTTGGTGGCTGGCGCGGGAGCGGCGGGCCCAGGAAGCATGCCAGGTGCTGCGCGGCGCTGTGCGCGTCTCTTTCTAGACTCCTCTCCAGGCCACCTCCAAGGGGCCAGGGAGCAAAAGGGTCGCAGCTGATTCCTGGCAGAGTGAGCCCCTGCTGCTCCCATCCAAGGCCACCCGTGGCCTGGGGCATGGTGGGGAGGGTGTCTTCATTCTCACTGGGGCCACTTTAAAAGTAGAAGAGGGGGCTGTGGCTGTGGCTCAGTGGTAGAGGCTCGCCCTGCACCCGTGGGGCACTGGGTTCAAACCTCAGCACCACATAAACATGAAGTAAAGGTTAAAAAAAGTAAAAGAGGAAGAAGAGGAATCTGTTTTCTCTTCTTTGCTGGGACCATTTTTCCTGTCCATTATACAAAATGTGGTCACTCTATATTAATAATAAAAATGAAAACAGTAAGGATGACCTATTCAACGCGTTGTTTCCTTGAAACTCTGGATGTACCTGTGTAGATATCTAGATTCAGATCTAGAAAGGAATGCATTTAGAAACGAAGAGCATAAATTATGGATATGGATTGTACGTACAAGGGACAGTACCAAATAGGTGTGTGTGTCACTCCCCATCTCCAGGCACACACATCCGTGTCTATGCATTTTCATACATAATTTCTGAGTTTTATAAGCTTTTCTTCCCTATTTTTTCGGCGGGGGGGGGGGTACCAGGGATTGAACTCAGGGGCGCTTGACCACTGAGCCACATCCCCAGCCTTATTTTGCATTTTATTTAGAGACAGGGTCTCATGGAGTTGCTTAGTACCTCAACTGCTGAGGCTGCTTTGAACTTGCAATCCTCCTGTCTCAGCCTCCTTAGGCACTGGGATTACAGGTGTGCGCCACTGTGCTGGGCCTCTATTGCAAACTGGGGGATATCATCCCCATGGAATGTTTAGTAAACTAGTTCTTAGGGTTGGATATTTGACCAAAATTTCAAACCAATGCTGTCTGCATTTTCTGGCTGGTAGCTACTTCTTTATGCTCTGTGGACGGACAGGAAGCCCAGTGCCCTTGGTCCCCTGAAGGCACTGGACCAAGGCCAGAGCTTGTTCCTCCCTGGTCCTGGTTTCTCTTCAACAGGGAGAGGCTTTGGTGGTTAAAGATACCCTCAAGGGTCTTGGGGGGGGCCGCATCTATCTGATCCATAGTTTAGAATTTTATAATCCAGTTTAATTTCTGGAGTAATTTCTCCATCCTCAGAGGACTGCATAAAGCCTTCAACTTTCAGACATTCCACTTCAAAACCCATTTTTAGGAATGCATTATGTAGTAAAGTTGAAGGTCCAAGGTAAGGACATCACACTGCTCTGAGTCAGGGCCTCTCAGTGTGTGAATTTAAATAAGTGGTTACTGTACCCCGCTCTCAGTTTCCTTGCCTGTAAAATGGAATGGGCCATATTTCCTTGCCAACTGGGTTGCTGGGAAGAAAGGAAGGAGACAATGAACATAAAACACTTGGCGGAGAGCCGGGCACACGGGCAATGCTCAGTGATTCTTGGCTTGGCTATTTTTTATGGCATTTCCTGGAACTGTGAGAGTCTTGATAGGGCACTGGCTGCCTAGAGGAGAGTATGTTAGAACAGGCTGGCTGGGGAGGGTGGAGGTTGGGGAAAGGACGCCTGGCAGCCTGCTTCAGCACCCTGGGGACTGGCATTTGCCCTGGAGGTCATAAAATAGCCATATCCCCAAGTTCCCCAGAAAACACGGGTGCCTGCTCCTGCCTGACGCCCAGAAGTCTGCTCAGAGACCATGTAGTGCAGCTGTGAGGAGGGAAAACAGGGCGTCAGGGCGGTGCCAGGTGTTCCAATGACTTCCTTGACTAGAAACCCCAGAGCCAGGGGAGAAGAGCAGGATCAGGAAGCAGCAGAGGGTTTTCCTTAGAAAGTGGAAAAGAATGGCTTCCTGTCTTTTGATCCCAAGAGAACAGGGCTTTTTCTCCCTTAGAGGCTGATTTATATTGCCTTACCCTTGTTCACAGTCAGCAACAGCCTGGTTACCATTACTAACAGGAGTACCACTGACATCATCATCACCACCATCATCACCACCACCACCACCACCACCATCACCATCACCACCACCATCACCATCACCATCACAGTCATCGTCACCACCATCATCACCATCACCACCACCATCACCATCACCACCACCATCACAGTCATCATCACCACCATCATCACCATCACCATCACCATCACAATCATCATCACCAGCACCACTCACTACTACTATTATCACCATCTCCATCTCCATCACCACCATCATCACCACCATCGCCATTATCACCATCACTATTACCACCACCAGCCCATCATCACTATCACCATCACCATCACCATTATCATCACCAGCACCAATCACTACTACCATCATCATCATCTCCTTCTCCATCTCCATCACCACCACCACCACCAGCACCATCATCACCACCACCATTACCATCACCATCACTATCATCACCATGCCAATCACTACTACTATTATCACCATCTCCATCTCCATCACCACCATCATCACCACCATTGCCATTTTCACCATCACTATCACCATCATCACTAACACCATCACCATCACCACCATCACCATCACCATCACCATTACCA